>NC_061512.1:262076000-262217803 GCF_022539505.1 Lolium rigidum | reverse complement strand
GCGTGGCCATCCGGCCCAACTGGAGTAGGATGATCCGATTATGTGGTGAAAACCCTAAATCGTCGTAGATCTCATTAGCTTCATCTTGATCAAGCAGGACCACCAAGTATTCGTACACCCCGTACGGATCATGGGTGGATCGGCTCTTTGAGCCGATTCACGGGATAACCCGAGAGCCGATCGAGGCTCGTATTTAACGTTTACATGTATGCCCTGCAGAAACTAAGCGAGGCAATCTCATCACCTTCCGACCGGGTATAGGTCAGGTGGCACGCCCTTGCACTTCGCAACGCCGCGTGTGACCAGAAGAGCATTGCGGGCCGTCGCTCGGAGGGGTCTCAGCCAGCCGCAGCTCTAGGCTCCCCCCGGCTCTACAGTGTTGACAAGGCCGCTGCCCGCCGGTGGGTTTTGGCAGTCAACAAGATGTCATTATGCTAGTCAAGTGAGTTTTACTTATGTGATCTCCGGAGACTCCTTGTCCCACGTGTGTAAAGGTGACAGTGTGTGCACCGTGTGGGTCTCTTAGGCTATATTTCACAGAATACTTATTCACTTGTTGAATGGCATAGTGAGGTGCTTATTTATATCTCTTTATGATTGCAATGTGTTTGTATCACAATTTATCTATGTGCTACTCTAGCAATGTTATTAAAGTAGTTTTATTCCTCCTGCACGTGTGCAAAGGTGACAGATGTGTGCACCGTGTTAGTACTTGGTTTATGCTATGATCATGATCTCTTGTAGATTGCGAAGTTAACTATTGCTATGATAATATTGATGTGATCTATTCCTCCTACATATGCATGAAGGTGACAGTGTGCATGCTATGCTAGTACTTGGTTTAGTCTTTTGATCTATCTTACACTAAAGGTTACTAAAATATGAGCATTATTGTGGAGCTTGTTAACTCCGGCATTGAGGGTTCGTGTAATCCTACGCAATGTGTTCATCATCCAACAAGAGTGTAGAGTATGCATTTATCTATTCTGTTATGTGATCAATGTTGAGAGTGTCCACTAGTGAAAGTGTAATCCCTAGGCCTTGTTCCTAAATACTGCTATCGTTGCTTGTTTCTTGTTTTTCTTGCGTTACTACTTTGCTGCGTTACTACTGCTTGTTTCTTGTCTGGGCAAAGCACTTTTCCGGTGCCGTTGCTACTACTTATTCACACCACCTGTATTTCACTATCTCTTCGCCGAACTAGTGCACCTATTAGGTGTGTTGGGGACACAAGAGACTTCTTGCTTTGTGGTTGCAGGGTTGCATGAGAGGGATATCTTTGACCTCTTCCTCCCTGAGATCGATAAACCTTGGGTGATCAACTTAAGGGAAACTTGCTGCTGTTCTACAAACCTCTGCTCTTGGAGGCCCAACACTGTCTACAAGAATAGAAGCTCCCGTAGACATCAGTGCCTCGTAAAGGCCGAATATTATTTCAGTGGGAGGCAACGTTCTCGTCAATATCGAGCCATCTACGACGACTTCTTCAATCTCAAGACCCGCCAACTCCGTCTCTTGAAGGTGCCCATACGAATAGGTGTCAGTACTAGGAAAATGCTTATAGGCCCCGAACTATCGCTGGAACGCCAAAATATGGCCTGTCGGTGCTATATTACCGCCGATGGACCAAATTAAGCCCTTAACTGGTTGTGCCTGGCAATGACCTTGTTGGATGCATTGTTTTGAGAGTGGGGATTATCTTCAGGGTGAAAACTTAAGACCTTTGGTCGGACGATAGCGTCGCTGGTGCACTGTTTCCTTCTTGAAGGCATCGCTTTTGGAGAGTGTATTTCATGTGTTGTCATGGTGGTGGTTGTATTGCTGTTGCTAGGTCTGCTATAGCGGGATATTTATTTCTTAGTTTTCTTCCTTTTTTTTGGTTGTGTGTATCCGTACTACCACTAGGGTGGGGCGTTGTTGCAAAGGCTAGGTGTAATTGATATCTTTTGATATTAATATATTCTCTTTATAGAAAAAAGGGAGGCAGCTGAAAGTCTTCTCAACTTAGTTGAGGCTGCCAATATGCTATAAGCGACACTACTAGGAGGCCAAGCAGCAACAACCTTACCCTGCGACATGATCTGTTAACCGTGCACCTCCATTCACCGCCACATTCGGATGACACCACTACCAGTTAATATACGTAGTGGATATGGAGCAATTTTCTTACTAACATATTTCCTCATATTATCTACCTTATCTTTCTTCTATAGAATATATAGAGATCTATGCTTTCTTTTAGTGCATACAGGCCTCAGAAAATTCAACTTGCTTTGCTACACTTTTCAACATTCATCCTTCCAACCCTCCACTCTGCAAATCATGGAACACGTGCTCAGAAGCAACTAACACGGGCGCGGCGGCACACCGCGCCTATGCTTCCTAGTGTTTATACATGGCCGAACAGTTTAATTTCACCCGAAATGGTTAGATTCATTTTTTAGGCTTAGATCTATTAAACATTTGTTTTTTTACGGTACATGCCGATGGTATGAATGTTGGACTTGATCATGACGGAATTTTCCTTCTCAACCTAGTGGCATGGTCATCGACCTTGATTTGATCATGGCCTAGGTTGAGTAGGATCATCGCTCCCATCGATGTTGCAGTCGGAAGGGATGTTTCTACTGAACCTAGTACTATCATCATAACGCAGCATTTGATCATGCCGTCAGTATCATCTCTCACCTTCGTTTGAAGTTGTAATATCAAGCACCAAATTTTTATGAGCTAGATTTATATGCATCTCATTGAACTTGATATTTTACACTGGCCAACGATTATAATATAACAAAATCCTAGTGCGGTGGTAAGTGAACCATGTTCATTTGTGCTAACAGGAGTGTTTGTAGTGTACTAGGTTCACCGGCTCTTGCCCTATGGTTAGTATGGCAACTTCTATGAAGTGATGCTAGTTATTACTTACGCATCATTGGGTCAGTGATTAAAATGTCAACAGGATGATCTGTATCTATCTTATGTTCTGTCCAAGAGCATTGCTTGTACACCAACTTAGGTAGACACAGATTCATCTCGCTGACTATTGTAGGAGGCCTTCCTATGAATGTTCATAGTTTTGCTCATCTTATAACCCAATGATTAAAATGTGACCACTAATTGTTTGCCGGATGCCTTTATGTTCTTGATAAATGTACAATTACTAAAACATGTGCATTGCTTTTGGTCAGAAATGATCATTCGTGCGGTCAGGTCAGTGATATGAGGCTTCAAGTTTGGTTGCAATTATGTGTTTAACACAACATGTACCTTCAATTTATATCAATTGGATAGCTTTTTTTTGCAGTGCCCGCAAGAGGCCGAGGGTGTCCAAAACGTAGCAGACCACATCGCTTGCAAGAGGCCGAGGGGAAGGCCTGCGAAGGTTGGAAACATTCACGATGATGTTGGTCCAAGCCATTTTGCCAAGGTTGTAGTGTCACCTGGCCTGAAATTGTTGGCAATTCCTAAAGGCTTCAGGTAGTACATTGACAATGTCCCCAAGACCATTGTATTGAAGACCAACACCGGCTGCTCGTGGATGGTCAAGGCGAGAGAATTCAAAGGAAAGGTTCTGCAATCGCTCACGAAATCAACATCTAGTGCTTCATGACCTTTAAGACGCCCAAAAATGATGCCTACACGGTTACCATCTTTGACTACACCATGACTGAGATCGTGAAGAAGAGCCCGCGGCATGATCCTTTCCTTGCCACGATGGAGGAGTGGAAGATAAGTTGCACTCTAAGGAAATAAAACCCAAGCAGAGGAACCAAATTCGCCCGAAGAGTCTTTGCCCATACCGTTTATCAACATGGTTGCACTTAGTCTAACGGTTGATGGATATCGAGTTATCAAGGGTATTGTATAGCTTCACATCTGGACCTTATGAATGGCTACACTAGATTTATCATGTACTTTGTAGGTCCATTTGGTTTCACCGATGGAAACAAAAGTTATATATACATCAGGACTTAAAACAAGCATAACTTCAAAATTTAAGTATGTCTAACGCTTTTTCTATTAAATACTTTAATGAAATCTTAATTCGATGATTTCAATCCTCATGCTCTTCCTTCTCCGGTGTGTGTAATAGTATCTATGAACCCACTCGTTCTTTCATTCTTCGTCCCTCTTACTCCCCTCCATGTTACTCTTGTTATTCCGTTTAAGGCTTTTTGGTGGCTCTAATTTAACCTTTCATATTGATTAGTGCATTGTTACCTTCCATACAGCCAATTCACTCATGTTAACTAAAGCACAATCATGATTTCAGACGTGTGAACCATAGTCAATCACCAAGCATTAAAAGTATACCCATTGAAGCTGAATAAGAAATGGTAACTCACTACCTATTCTTGTTAAGGGAGACGCTTTATCAGTATAGATGCTTTCTCATAGTCATTCTAATACTCTAGCGTACATTGTAGATTCACTTGGTTGGTTGTACATGTACATAGAAACAACCATTGGATTGGTGCCAGTGAAACTACCGTACAACTAGAAACAATTGTCTGACTATAGATGATTGTTGCTCATAAATGGAGACTTTCTTGTAACATCTTGTATGGTAAATATCTAAGTCTCTTGGATATTTTCCAAATATTTTTTTTTGGGAATCAGATATTTTCCAAATCATGTGAATAGTCATTTCGAGAAATTCAATTGAAAGCATGTTCCTTCGTATTTTTTCTCAAATCCCTTTTAAAAAAGGAAAAAAATAAACTCACCATCAGGGTTGGTATCAGATACCGCGTCAAATTCAGCTTGCGACATACTATCAATGGCCTTAATGGAACATGCAGTAGATGTATTCTGGCACCAAATATAAATGTCTTGTTCTGGATTGTCTAACCATACTCTTTATTCTATGGTGCCCAATTAGAACAAGTTTAACTTAAAAAATATGAAGACCACCCGCGTAGGAGGTGGTTCCGTAGGATGAATTGGGGGTGAAGAGCATAATAACCATATGACTGGAAACGTGGGACATTTTTCCTTGTCTTTGGAACCGTAGCACTGCCTGGATAAGCATTTTTATTTCGGAATTGCTAAGTTTTAGTTAGCTTTTTTTTTTCGAATTAGGGAAAAATCGCCCCAGCTTCTACATCCAAAGGATGCACACGGCTTTTTTTATTAGATTATTCACAAACCTTACAAGACAATACAAAAGATCAACCTCGAAGCCACCTCACTAAACCTACAGTGGGATGAAGGGGGTGACAATACACCAACTCACATCATCCAGAAACCAAATGCCTTCCCAAACCGCCCAATAGCAGGTGAGAAGCACATCCAGTCAAGTAGACTCTCAGCGCACGCCAATCGTACACGTCACAGAAGTTGCTACCGCCGTCTTCCTCGACTCCATCTTCAAGAGAGATCATCGCATTAAACTTGCAAGACCTGCCGTCAATGCCACCATGACGCTAGACGGCTCCACCAACCTGCACGCATACATCATCTCGCATCCGTCATCGATACTCTGCAGCACTATGCCACCGAGACTTAGTGCCAACAATGTGGTAGATGAATACCACTCCACCAACATCCGCCAACATCCAGCAGCTGCTCCAAAAACAATGCCCCAAGAGGTAAAACGACGCAGGTAGCGCCGCCATCGTCCGATCCGGGAGACCTAGATCTAGGGTTTCCCCCGGAGCAGCACGAGTGGGTAGATGCAGGTTGCGACAGTGATGCCTTCAAGAAGGTAACAACGCGTAACGTCGCCATCGCCCGCCATGACCAGGGTTGGAGCACGATTTTCACCGGCAGCCACACATCTCCAACTCGCCGAGTGGAGTGACGAGACAAGCAAAGATGATGCCTTCGACAAGGTAACGACGCCAAGCGGCGCCGCCATCATCCGCCAAGCCCGAGAGCGAAGCACGGTTTTCACCGGCCGCCCGGTCACCTAAAATCGTCGTCGACTGGATCTTCACCGCCAGAGATCTGTGTGGGATACCAAGATCCCCCACCCTAGATCCCAACGAGGCCATCCACCTCCGTGGAGGAGAACACCGCCACCATGCCCGGGGCCGCCGCCCCGGGTTCCATGTGATGCGGATGGAGCTCCTGTCGCGCGGAGGAGAAGGCTCAGCAGGCGGCCGCTCCGGCCACGCCACCACCGCCGCCGCCTCGCCTTCTAGCCGCCGCCGCCGCCGCACACCACCACCACCAGAAGGGATCAGAGACGCCGCCCCCATCCCCCATGATCACGCCCATCTGAGGCCCCCGCCACCGACCGTGTGGGCTTTGCCCGGCGACACCTCCAGCGGCGGCGAGGGGAGGGAGGGGCTGGAGGGGGCCGCTCGGGCCGGTTAGGAGGGCTCCCCGGAGTGGCGCGGCGCCGCCACCCGGGGGAGGGTTAGGTCGAGGGAGGGGAGGGGAGGGGTGAATATAATAAAATTAAAGTTTCAGCTAGCTGAGACGTAGTTTATGTCTTAGTCACATGCTTCACCGTTGGATTTTATTTCTGCTCGAAGATTCGTGTTTGTTGTTCTTTGCACTTTATTTAGATCCACATTGGAACACACTAATGTAATTCGACTGAGACATATGTTAAGTTTTAGTCGACTAAGCCTTAGAACCTTTTTATTTGACATATCCTTTCCTTGAAAATGACATAATGCAAAGTGGGCGCTGAAAACACGAAGAGGCATCGTGCAAACGCTTGGCGAACTTAGAGTTCTACTATGCAAAAGAGACCAACTTGTGTTTACTTCCAGGGAAAAGCACAACAAACTATGCTGCTATAGCCATCTCGTGAGTGTGAAGAACCACACAACAAACACACATTCCTCGTTTGTCGGCTCGTGTTCGCCTTACTTTTCAGCATGAAAGCTCAGTTGGACCGGCAAAAGGTTCAGCGTCACAAATCAGTCTAGACTAACCTTATGTACCAATTGTGAAAACGACTAACAAGTGACAACCATGTGCGGTGAACTTCTAGACATCACTCTATCCAGTTGAAAAGAATCACTTTCCTGGCGACCCAAATAATTACCGACGGTAGGTGTACCCTTATTGTTCCTGGCCGACGCCGGTGTGACCACGATTATCCGATGACTGGAGAGAAATGGTAAAAAAGGGTTATGCCGATTCTACATGCGTGATTACTTGATGCCGACTCTTCTAGCAGACAGTAAGGCTCATTTGATTCAAACAAATTGCATAGGTGTTTTATAGGATTTGAATTCTTAAGATTTCTTTGTACAAATGTTTGTTGATACATAGGATTGCAATACTTTGAAATTCCTACAAAGGATTTATTTGCACTATATTTTAGAGGAAATTTTATCCTTCACTCTATTTCTTTAATTTTTCTGTGTAATCAAATGGTTATGGACCCAAATTTTTTTATAGTTTTCTAATCCTGCATGATTAGAGAGCATGCCATAAAGATTGGTATGTTGGTTCTTACCCCCGAAAAAGAGGCTACATGGAGGCGGCTGCTTAGTGCGCGTACGGAATACATGCATGTTACCAGCAATGAGGTTAAGCCTGCCTGACTAGCTTTGTCAATCGATCGATCGACCGGCCGGGTGGGTAGCTAGACAGATCTCGCTAGATCAGAGGGTAGGTTATTCTGAACATGAATTCCACGGTCAGCTTTTTCGGAACGCGACGAGAACCTGCATGTTGTGGAAAGAACAAGAAAAAAATCGTAGCCAACAAGTGTCTGACTGACATTGTACATGCTTGAACAGTGATGGCGGAACTAATGCAGAAGCCACACGTGCAGATTAGCCATGGATAGCGGGTAAAGATCGAAGTCAGACAAGGGCGAGATCTTAATATATAATTACCGACCACAGGTGCATCCGTCTTGTTAAGTAGGCGACGCCCTGCAACGTTACCGGCCGGTCTAAATTGTGGGCAGAACAGGAGACCATCTGTCCTTGATTTTCCTGGACGAATCGTGCAGGACTCATTCTGAGCAACTGGGATGTTTGGTGACCTCTTGGACGAAACGACGAAATCCACCATATTTCGGCAATTGACTTTCAATAAAGGGAAACATTATTCACATGCATGCATAAAGTAAAGGACGTGATTACTTGCATGCATCGATCCAGAAAACACGCGATAAAGTGGAGGATGCTCAACCAGTTAGGCTGAACTATATCATAGTCATACTGTATTTATTATTTTTTAGAATTTTAATGCAAATTTATGTACAAGATTTGTTTACAAATTTGCGCTATAATAAGGTATCTACCAATGTTACTCTAATCTCCTCTCTCCTCCTTAATTAGCTGCCACATCAACATTTTTGTGAAACCAATATGCATGATACTATGGCTAGTCTTAACCTAGATCTGGCTACTTAGGACCGGCATGTTTCAAAGTCATGCTGAGTCAACTAATCACGCTCTAAAATTTTCTCTTAAAGCAGGCTTTGCATATGGTCAAGTCTTGATGATTAAATGTTCAGATCTTCGTGGATCTGCAGCACAAATGATAAATCAGATTATAATCATATTATCATGTCAAATGTTTGGACCGGCTGCCCACACTGCTCGATCGGGGTAGGTGATTCTGAACAGGGATTCCAACAGTCTGTTCAATCTTTCGGAGTGCGGCGAGAACTTGCATGCATGTTGTGGAAAGAAAGAAAAGACGCAACTAACAGGTGCCTAACTGGCTAACTGACATAGTACACGCATGGACAGTAATGTTGAAACCAATGCAGCAGCCACACGTGCAGATTGGAGATGGCTTGTGGGCAAAAAGTTCATCAATGTTCCTACGTGGTGTTTGGCACAAACCCACACATATTTGAAATAGCGAAAATCGAACGAAGCACTGCATGACATCTAGCGTGCATGTTAGAAAGACATTTCATCCAAGACCTCCAGGTCAAGAATAGGGCACTTTTGGGTAAATGACTATCCAAGTTACTTACCAAAAAGGGTATATGGCAAATACTCCTCAAGATGAAGTATATTGGCTAAAATGCTCTATTTCAGGTTCTTTGGGCTAGGAGATTCACATTTTTGGGCTGGTCTTATGGAAACAAAGAAGTACTTCTTTCCATATGGTTCTTTCTCTATTAAGGATGGGTCGGAAATTCGTTTCTGGGAGGATAAATGGTTAGGTAATATCACACTCCGAGAACAGTATCCAGTATTGTACAATATAGTGCGCCACAAAAGCGATACTATTGCCAAGGTGCTGGAAACCTTCCCACCAAACGTGGCTTTTAGAAGAAGTCTCATCGGTCTCACATAAACCTCTTGGCAGGAATTGTTACAGCGTCTTGAGTTAGTTCAATTGATGCAGGGATCTGATGTATTTCGTTGGAATCTTACCGGGAGTGGCTCATTCTCAGTAGCTTCCAGGTACAATGCTCTCATTCATCCTAAGATCTCGGTCGATAATAATTCAAAAAATGTAAGATGAAGATACCACTGAAAATAAAAATCTTTGCATGGTATCTTCGTCGGGGGTAATTCTTACTAAATATAATCTTGCCAAACACAACTGGCATGGAAGTAAAAAGTATGTCTTCTGTCATCAGGACGAGATTATTAAACACTTATTCTTCCAATATAAGTTTGCTAGGTCTATATGGTCAGCCGTCCAAATAGGGTCTACCTTATACCCACCACGTAGTGTTGTCAATTTTTTTGGCAACTGGTTCAATGGTGTGGATGTTAGGTTTAAGCGTCTTATTAGGATGGAAGCGATTGCAATTATTTGGTCATTGTGGCCTGTGTAGAAATGACAAGATTTTCAATAATATTTCTTTCTCCTTTATGCATGTCATTTACCGGTGCACAACTATGATTCGTTCATGGGTGCCACTGCAACCTGTGGAGCACCGAGACCTCTTTACGGATGTGTCTTCACGGTTGGAGGATACGGCGAGGGATATTTTCTCCCAACATGGGTGGCAGCGTGACATTCGGCTAGATCATCCTAGCTAGCCTATTTGTCTTCCACGAACTTTGATTTTGTCTTCGAACACGACTGTGGTTTTTGTAACAGATATTTGTGCGGCTGTGTACATCCTAGTTATGTAGAGGCCGGGTTTATTGTGTTAAGTAATAAAGTGTCCATTTTCGAAAAAAAGAAAGATATTTCTGGTTTGTTCGAACTACCTTCTTTTCAAAACATAAGATTTTCTAGATTGCCAAACCAGATTTTAAAAAAGGCTTACATTTCGGTACAAGGGAAATAATATTTTATAGCACAAAGGGAACTCCATATTATATTAATATTAACTCCACGTTGTTGCTTGAACCCGATCTACTCGCAAGTGTTTGAAATTTCGGAATGAGAATATGGACCGTTTTGCCTACCATTCTGGACTAAGAGCATCTCCACTCGTCCCCCGACGAGGCCCCCGAGCGACGTTTTTTCCATCCGGACGGCGAAATTCGGCCCAGTCGCGCCCCCGGTTCCTCGTTTTCGTCCGGATTTGGCCCTTAATCCATCCGGCGAGCCCACGCCACCCCGGCCCCCGGGGCGCGCTCGGGGACTCCGGACGAAACGAAAGCGCGCGAAACGGCGTGTGGACCCGCGTAGTCGGCGACTGGAAAACCAAATCCTGTGATTTTCCCTCCAATTTGCTTGCATTTTCCCATTCCCTCCAATTTGCTTGCATATCCCCATTCTCTCCCGCCGAAATCCCCCAATCTCGTCGTCTTCCGGCTCCGGTTCCTGGCGGCGTCTTCTCGTCCACCACCACTCTCCTCCTCGTCTTCTCGTCCACCACAATGCCGCCGAAGGCGCCGGCGAGAAGATGCGGAAGAAGAAGACGAAGCCGCCGGGCATGTCGAACACCGAGTGGGCGGCGGACGAGAAACGGCGCGACGTGGAAACAAGCGCCAGGGCGGAGAGGGTGAAAAGAGCCGCCGCCAAGAGGTCGGCGGAGGCGGCCCAAGACGAACACTTGAGGTTAATCAGCATGGCCTATAGCGGCGGCGTGTTCCCCGGCCAATGGCCGACGCAAGGTACAACAAGTTCCCCGTCTTCCTTCTCGCCTTCGCTGTACTCGCCGTCGCCGTCTGCCGTGTTCCAAGAGGGCGCCTACGTCCAACCGTCCAAGCCCACACCGTCGCCGCCCGAGCTTGACGTCGGCGGCGGCGGCGGCTGTTCGAGGGCACCTCGCCGGCCTGCGGACGAGGGCCGCTCGCGTTCGGTGCGATGGCGGCGCCGAACGAAGAGGAGATCCACGAGATGATCACCTGCGGCTCCCGCCGCCGCCGCTGCGAGCCCGGGGTTCTTCATGACCGCCGCCGGCTGCGTGCCCGGGGTTCTTCACGCAAGAGGAGACGAGGGCGGCGGCAGGCTGTGGCAGCGCGCAACGAGCATCGGGAGGATGTTGCCGACGGAAGCCAAGCCGTCGAAGAAGAAGGCGAGGAAGAAGAAGAGCCAAGCGAAGCCGCCGCCAACCTGTCGAAGGGGAAGAAGAAGAGGAAGAAGGACTCGCCACCTGCCGAACCGCGTATCAAATGGACGCCGAAGGAAGAGGAGTGTCTCGCCGAAGCTTGGATGACCGTGTCCACGAACGGCATAATCGGGGCCAATCAGTCGTTCGACACATGCGGGTGTCGAGTGAGGCGGGCGTACGAGGAACGCAAGCTCGTCGATCCCTACTTCAACAAGACGAACATGAACGTGTACCGGGGAGACAAGGCAATGGCCACCCATTGGGGGATCATGCGAGACGGCGTGCGGCAAATGGCACGGCGTACGGGAGGAGATCGACAAACGGCCGATCAGCGGCCACGACTTGGAGCAAAGGGTATGATCCGCCGGCCCTACACCACCGAGGTACATCGTCGTTAGCTGACCCGTATCGCCGTGCTCTTTTTTCCCCAGCTGCGCCGAGCTTTGGACATGTACACGGACGACACCGGCCTGCGGTTCAAGTTCCTCAACGTCTACGCCCGGCTCGAGAAGTGCGAGAAGTGGAAGGAAGTTCGCACGTCCCTCTCGAAAAGCAAGACCGAGCGGTACAACCCCGACGCTCCGCCGGCTTGCGCGGCGGAAGGGCGCCCTGAGCTCGGCCGGAAGAAGCGAGAAAGAGCTCAAACGGACGGACAATCCCGCCGACGGGATGCGGGCGTCGATCGACAAGTGTTGGGCCGACTTGAGATCGCACGCCGACGGGAGGAACGACAAGTTCGACGGCGAGGTGGCGGGAGATGCTCGCCAACCAAGGCGCCCGGATCGCCCCTGCTGAAGACGACGGTGGCGGCGAAGAAGAGGAACACGGACTTGGCGTTCCTCATGGGCGGCGGCGACATGGAACCGATGGACGAGGAGACGAGGATTGGTACCGGGGTCACCGCAACGACATCCTCCGAGCCACTACGTCGTCTCCGCCGGCTCCTACCTCGTCTACCTCACCATCTACCTCGTCGGCTGCGGCTGCTTCGACGTCCACTGCCGCCGCCGCTGCCGTCGTCGCCCGCCGCTGCTTCGGCGTGTGAGGAAACTGGTCCGTCGGACACCGCCGTGCCGGCCGGGACTGCCGACGAGCTTGTCTCCGTGTAATTTCCCTCCCGATCGCCGATCTGTGGCTGATCCTTTTGCTCCTTTTGCCGATCAACTGCCCGTACTTGTAGCGCGGGACGGCGATTTGTTTGAATTTAAACTCTATCCGCCGAACTCCGGGTGGACGACTGGAAATATGGTACTCCCCACGACTTAATTTCGTCCAATCCGGCGATAGTTTCGTCCGGATTTGGGCGTGGGGAGCGCCAACGAGTGGGGATGCTCTAAAGGTTTTGACATGCGTATCGACTTGGTTCGGCTATGCACACATGTCGTTTTCGGTAGCCGGATCGAAGTCACGGGGTTGGTGAAGCTGACCTGATGCTCAGGGTCGTTGAAGTGAAGGGACCGAGTGAGCAGAGCGCGCCTGTCCGAATGGGGTCGGATCCTTAGCTGACTTGAACACGGATATACCTCCATATCTGGTAAGAACTCAAGTTACTCAACCACCTCGAGTTGACGACGTACGCTGCCCCCTTCCATGATTAGATGGAGAAACGAAGATTACTACCAGAGAATTGATCTAGATGGTGATAGCACATGGTAGCACATGGGTTCACACGCACAACAGCGAGAGACTGAAACCACAACCGTGGTCTTCAAGGTCAGCAGTACGCAACCTGTCCTTGCATAGTTGAATGGATGATCTCATTAGGTCAAGGAAAGGTCGCGGGTAGCAGCTAAGAAAAGTCGCCCATCTCCCTGATATATATGTACGTCCGTCTCTTGTCCAGCCGGGGAAATGCATTGATGGGTAGCTAAAAGCGACATATTGCCAAACACATGCACTACCCCTCCATTCCATCGAACCTGTCTTAATTTTATTAAAATTTATCTAGACACTAAAGAGTAACTAGATACATGAGCGAAAGTAGAAAAAGGATCGCCGGTGTAGGAAAATGTGTGCCAATAGAACATACCAATGTTTATATAACTTGTACGGCTACATGTGCATATGGTATTAATTAACAATTCTATAATGTATACTCTAGCAAACTCACATAAATAAGAAACAAGCCTACATGGAGGTAACCCTACAAGCCTAAAAGCCTAAATCAATGATAGATCTGAGGTAAAGCTGTCTGAGATCTAACCCTAATCACGTGAAGGTGGAAGAGAAGCCATGGTGA
The DNA here is from genome assembly GCF_022539505.1 of Lolium rigidum. NCBI lineage: Eukaryota > Viridiplantae > Streptophyta > Magnoliopsida > Poales > Poaceae > Lolium > Lolium rigidum. The sequence goes on along the minus strand of NC_061512.1, from coordinate 262,204,166 downwards.
TGTTACTCACATTCATCGCTGCAGGTGGACGAAGGAGTGGAGAGCTCGATGAAGTGGTCGAAGTCGCCCTGCCGCCGTCGCCGCTGACACAACCTACTTACCTAGCTTGCCAATCGGAGAAGAGTGCTGGAAGGGGGGATGGTGATCTCAAAATCGGTGGTGAGCGGAGGGGGTAGAAATAAGGGGGCAGTCTAGGCGGGAGGTGATGAAATACTCTCGTGCCCTTTGTCGCATGCGCGCGGGAGCTCACGCTGTCTCCATGGTCGCACCAACGTGTGCGGGCGTTGACGCCTTTTGGTTGTTGGGAGCCAACGAGGAGGTTGGCTCTGGGGAAACGACCGATTCGGACGTTCCCCATGGGCCTGGCCGGGAGGTACTTTGACGCGTGTGCTAGCTATGACACAGCTACAACGAATCATCCAATGCAATCAAGTCATTTTCTGCTCCCCAAGGCCTGGTTAGCCATGCAATCTACCAATCATGCCCTAAAGAAACCTACCATATTTTCGCAATTGCCTTTCAATAAAAGGAAACAGTTTTCACATGCATGCATATAGTTACATATGCCATTGGTTACATGCATTCCTTTTTTGCGCTCGCAGGCATGCATCAAGCCATGCCCATATATTGATCTACTTGTCTATAATCACCGAAACAAAAACTTACAACACGAGAGTTATGTGAAATGACGATGTTAAGCTACTGCTCATAGAAAATTTCAAGCAGCGACTATTTGCGGTGAATTTGAAGAAATTCGGCAATAAAATGCTTCAAACATGACCACGAAATTGGAGGTTTACTGGAAATGAAACTCGAATCCGATTATCCGAATACAATCACCTCGTCAACGTGTATCTTTTTTATGTAGAGCTTATTTTCAATGGAACCGCGGCTGTAACAGAAGGGATTAGAAGAGTTAGCTTAAGGGGAAGTGATCGAGTGAAAGCAACATCATATGAAACCATGTTACATCGCTCAAGAAAAAGAAAAAGCACGCGACGCAGTGGAGGATGCTCAGCTAACCAATTAACCTAGATTTGGCTACTCGGGACCGGCCTGTTAAAGTCATTCAGAGTCAATTAATCACGCTGTAATTTTTTCCTTAAAGCAGGCTTTGCATATATGGTCAAGTCTTTCTGATTAAATGTTCAGATCTTAGGGAAAATCGGATGAAGCACTGCATGATATCTACCGTGTATGGGCTCGTATCAGGTCAAAAAAATTCGCCTTATTTAGTGCGTGGGCCGAGCCGTGTTCTTGCATCAACCGGTTCTGAAAGCAGCCTGGCCCCCGGGACAGCCCCTAGAGAAACGTCCGGAATGATAGTTTCTTCGGAGCGAGGCCCGTTCTCATGCCACTTTGGCTCCAGCAATGTAACCGCGGCACGAGTTGTTGCTTAGGCTCACTCTCCCTTACACTACTTCAGACACCCTCTCTCAAATCAACACAAACATAGTAATCGAAATAAGATGTACATGAAAAAGATGTGTGTCGATGATATGAACCAATTCCCACAATCGGTTTCGAGTTTCGTCTGTCGTAAATCGTCAATTTCGTGTATGAAGTTTTAAGCGAATTTTGTCAAATTCGTCGCACACGCTCAACCGCTTGAGATTTCCTTTCAGGAGTAGGTTCATCTCACCATTCCGCATGACTTTCATGTTGAGAGGTTTTTGTTTCGGTGTACATACATTGATAGACAAATGACTCACAAATATAGTGTAATCTGTAAGTATGTGTGACTAAGGTTTGGAGTACTTTTGATCAACTTTTGACTCGCCATCTTCATGGACGGCGATGTGGTGATGATAGATGAGAAGTGAGATGTGATAATCCATGGTGGTGGAGTCATGGTAGTGTTCGTCTTCGTGGTCGGTGACGTGCTGTGACCGACGTGATCGACGGTGTCATGGTGATGTTCGTCTTCGTTGTCGGCGATGTGCCCATACTTGTGACCGGCGTGACCGGCGGTGTCCTGGTGGTGTTCGTCTTCGTGGTCGGCGACATAGTGATGCTTGTGACCGGTGTGAACGACTATGGTGGTCTTCATCTTCGTGGTCGGCGACGTGCCCATGCTTCTGACCGGCGTGACCGACGGTGTCATGGTGCTCTTCATCTTCGTGGTCGGCGACGTGCCCATGCTTGTGACCGGTGGTGTCCTGGTGGTGTTCGTATTCGTGGTCGGCGACATGGTGATGCTTGTGACCGGCGTGAACGACGGTGCTATGGTGGTCTTCATCTTCGTGGTCGGCGACGTGCCCATGCTTCTGACTGGCGTGACCGACGGTGTCATGGTGCTCTTCGTCTTCGTGGTCGGCGACGTGGTGACGATTTTGACAGGCGTGATCGGCGGTGCCATGGTGGTGTCTGCCTTCGTGATCGCCACGTGCCGAAGCTTGTGAACGGCGGCGTGAGGCATGGTGATAGGTGAGGAGGTGAGAGGTAATGTCACCATGTGGATAAATGGTGAGGCTATTACTGGACTCGTATGAAATCAAACAGACTGAGCCCTTCGTTTCTGCTGGACCAAAAAATTCTGCACAGACTACCAAACGAGTGACGCTTTCTGGCTCATGGCTGGTTTTGAACGCGCATGAGCTTCCATCTCACTGTCATGCAAGAGGCCCAGGCAACCAAACGCGTCCCATATTACTAACTCCACGTTGTTACTTGGTCTCCCCTCTTTATGTGAGCGAAGTCGAACCGATCTACTTGCAACTGTTTGAAATTTCAGAATGAGAATATTGGCATTCTGGACTGAAATTGACATACCTATCGACTTGGTTCGAGCGCGCATGCAGACATGTCCTTTTCGCTAGCTAGCTAGCCGGATCGAATCACGGATTTGGTGAACCTGACCTGATTTTCACGGCCCCGTCTTCTTCGTTGAACGACTTTACATTCAGGGTCGTTGGAGAGAAGGGATCGCGCGAGCAGAGCGCGTCTGTCCGAATGCGACTGGATCATTAGCTGACTTGGAACACGGATATACCTCCATTTCTGGTAAGAACTCAGTTCAGGAACGCCGCATCGAGTTGACAACGTACGCTGCCGCCTTCCATGATTAGCTGGAGAGAGAAAGATTACTACCAGAGAATTGATCTAGATGGTGATAGCACATGGCAGCCCAGAATAATTCCGTAACCTTGAGTCAGCGCGCGCCAATAGATCAGGCAAACATGGGTTCACACGCACAACTGCCAGAGACTGAAACAAACCGTGGTCTTCAGTACGCAACCTGTCCTTGCATAGTTGAATGGATGATCTCATTAGGTCAAGGAAAGGTCGCGGGTAGCAGCTAAGAAAAGTCGCCCATCTCGCTGATATCTACGTCCGTCTCATGTCCAGCAGGGGAAAGGCATGCATGGATGGGCAGCGGACAGCGGCACATTGTCAAACACACGTAATACTCAATCTCCTGTCCCATTAAACATGGCTTAACTTTATCAAGATTTAGATATACGTAAATACTAAACAGTAACTACGTACATCAAAATTTAGATAAAGTTGCGACAATTTTCATGAGACGAACGGAGTTGTTCTAGTATTAGCCGGCCATGAGTCTGATGGGAGAAAAGGCTCTCCGGATGCTCTAGGAGTTCAAGCTTGCGGACAACGGGAAGCTTGTGCTTCAACAAGGAGTTGTCCTACGGTGGTCCATAGGAGACCATAGATTTGTGATGTCAATGGAAGATATCTTGTGATGCCACGGAGGCGTCTTTCAACATCCATAAGTGGAGGGACTTCTCCGATGATGCAAAGACGGCGCCATACACCTTCTTCAACTTAAGTGGTTATGTCAACAGTGGTAAAGACGGTGGCTGACGTCGGCATCCTACTTTGTTCGTCGACGGTGTGGTAGAAAAACTTGATTGCTTTTTAACAAATCTTTTCTAAGGTCCTTCAAACTCGGGCTGGAGGATCTTTAGTCCTGGTTGGTAACACCAAATGGAAATAAAGGCATAACACCAATCGGGAATAAAAGCCTCTACGTGTTTTTTTTTCCAGGAGGGCCTTTATTCAATTTTTTATTCGGAATTTCTAGTATTTAAGTTATATGAACAATTTAGTCACTAACTACACTTAATCTCTTGTCAAAGTACGTACTCGTTGTTAAACTTAACTTCCCGATAGGTCAACCATCCTCAAACTATTTCAGCCCAAGCACGTTTAACTTTTGAGTTCCATCCGAGCTTCCAAGTACACCAACACACCTTATAGATATTAGTATCATATCAATTCTATTAACCTCTTGGTCATAATGTCACACTTCTTTATTGTTTTAATTGCAAATAATTATTTGAAGAAATAAAAATAATAAAGTAATAATAATCTTGAATAAACAAATAACAATAAAAAAATTATTTTTTGGCAATACCTAAAATCTGAACTTTTTCATATTTCCCTTTGGCAGTTTGAGAATCTAGAAATTGGCTAAACGACCAAAGGTGGCTGAATTCGGATGTAACTTTTCGATTAGATAGATTTACATATATTGAACAAAAAAAATCGAGTTTGTATGCGAAATTTATTGCCATGTTACCGAAAAATATATTTTTTTTTTCAAAATAAGTTGAAATTCATGTTTGTTATTTTTCATAATAACTAGATCATCGAAACTACCTACATCTAAAAGGTTTTTTAATTTTGAACTTTCTATCATTTCTTTTGTATTTTATAACACTGAAAAGGCGATGGGGGGTGTGGAGCAAAATAAACCAAGGAATTCTTTAGGGCATCTCCAATGGACGACCCATATCAGACGCCAAAAATAGTCCCCGCGTCCGTTTGCATCGGCCCGTTAGACACGGAAATGGTCGTTTTTTGACCGCACGTCTGTTTGCGCTTGGGGTGGTTCCAGCGGGCCGATGCATTTGGCCCACAGACATGAATTTAGAGCAAAATAAACATGTTCAAACTACTCAGTTATTATCCAAATATTTCACGGTCTGCATGAAAATGAGGTGATATTGACGAATACACAATGTCTTCATGGACAGCCAATGTTGACTGATGCTCTATCAAATTTTTGGTAAGAGGTGATGCCTAGTGTACCTGTGGCATCGGGCCTACATTGGAAGTGCGGGTCATAGTCTCTATCATCCCGTAGAATGACAATGAAGAAGTCCCTTGACATCCTGTATAACCACCAGAACAATTTTTCCGTGAACACCGAATCGGTGCGGTCGAAGTAGTCCTTGCAGAGCTGGAGGTGTCCATCCACTCTACCACACGCCAGGTTTTTTGAGCGGCCATTCACAGAGCCCGGTGCACCGGCGTATGGCTGGCATTGTGCTCGTGGAGGATGGAGGCGTCAGCAGAACCCATGTTCCGCGTCGTCTGCTCGGGCTCTGCTCGGGCTCGTCGTCGAAAGAGGAGTCAATGACCTTACTGCGGAACTTTTTGAGCGACTTCCACATGTCCATCTGCGCGGGTAACAACTGAGGATCAATGGTCGTCCACAATAGCGCCTAAAAATGAATTAGGGAACCTACCAGCGCAATTGACCGAATAGGTCCTGGGCGGCGAGGCCGTCCGACACAACCGGTACATGTTTGGCCCCCAAAGATGCGACAAATGTGGTCACGAATCTACCCTGACTCCGATCCTAATCCCTGGCGCCAGGGCCGTACCTGTGAATTTTGGGGACTGTACAAAAATATAAAATTATGTAGAGGAAAAGGCTAATATAGTACCGAGTAAAATTATTTACTGTGTACTTTTTCCAACAAGCCGTAGACATTGTATGCCTTTATTATTATCATTATTATTATTGTAACATGAAATCCTTGTAATACAAACCTATAATTCTTGATATAAATATGTATTTTCAGACAAATTTTAAATCAGATCTTCATTCGTACTCTTCTCCAAAAAGAAGTTTGACTTGCTATGGTATTATTTTCGGTGCAAATATGATTTTTTCGGTGAAAACAAAATACTCCTCCCTCCAATGGAATAGGCACGTGGGTAGAACAAGAAAAAACTGAAGTAGAGAGACTACTTAACTATCTACTCATATTTTGCATTTTACGAAGACATGACCGCAACAAACGACGGCCATATGATTTCCGTGGAAGAAATGGGGAATGTGGAACTAGAGATGAATTAAAATAAGGTTTAGGCAAAAGAAAAGCGAAAAAGGTAATTTAGAGGTCAATTCTTTCATGCTCTTCTAGCGAGGAGAGGAGAGACCTTAATTCTGTCAAGGATTTAATGCACTGGATAACTGTCCAATTAAACATGAGAATTGAGAAAGTAGACACAAAGAAACGTGGCCTAGGGTGAGGTGGCGACTTATTGGGGTTGCTAGTTGGGAACGTTGGAAGGGAACTGAAGCATTCTATAGTGGCTAATGCAGAACAAGTATCTTAATTAACCCTATTAAAGCAAATTTGGGGCCCTAAATTTTTGGAGGCCCTGTGCCATTGCACACTCTGCACTTGCTTGCCATACGGGTCTGCCTGGCGCGGCGAGGCCCAAACAGACGACGAGTACTACGGCAGTGTGGCTGGGTGGGGTTAGGGTGGCAGCATTGCCCTAGGGCAGCAAAGAAGGGGAAGAGGAAACAAATCCACGCGATTGATTTCGCTATCCCTGACATGCGGGGCCAGGTTAGAATACGAGGACATTTGGCGTGACCGTGCATCGTCCGCCGAGACGCATCTGACGCGCATATTTGGGCTGTTTGTGTCTCCACGGACAACCCTGTCACTATGCGGGTCGCTGGGCCTGGGTACATGCGCATTTTTTTGGAGATGCCGTTAGTCCCGGTTGAAGACACCAATCGGGACTAAAAAAATTCGCACCAGCCACAACCCATCGCAACCCCTTTAGTCCCGGTTGGTATCTCCAACTAGGACTAAAGGTCCCATTTGATCCGGGACTAAAGCTGGCCATGCCCCGTGCGGCATCCTAGTTGTTGGAACCGGGACTAATGCCCGGTTTAGTCCTGGTTCCAAACACGGTCTGGACCAATACTCCAGTAATGGAAGTCATTTTTCTACTAGTGTATATGTAAGCCACAAGAAAGAATTCTGCAGGTTAGGAGGATAACTTTTGAAAAAACCGATACACAGGCACCATACGTGCGCCAACCAAAAGGAGTTCCCTGTTGAATATTATTGCCTAGCTCTCCTCTATCGGATGGGTCTTTTGATTGAACTAGCTTGAGCATGTAATTTTACATGGTATCAGACCACAAGATCCTGGATTCAAATCCTAGGCAACGGAATATTTAAAATAGATATTTGTGGTCTACGTAAAAACAAATCTAAGGATATACGTCTAAGTCCATGCGAGATCTAAAGAAAAAAGCCCACTAACTTATAATTGCCTAACCCTCTTCCATCCGATTAATCTTTATTGGCTAGACAATGTAATTCGACGTTACCAACCGGCACCAAAAAGACGACATAAAGCTGTAGCCTTATACCCTGCGGCCGCCGCCAGGGCACATGCATGAGAACCAGTAGCAAAGGGTATGCACAATACTTTGAGTGCAAGTTAAAAAATTACAAAGCTAGCTTCACCTTACGTTCTGTCACCCTGTGTTATGGAATAAAGCATTTTTGCACGCACTAGTGCTCTCTGAGTTTTGTCGCTGCCTTTCCTACCTTGGAAAAGTCAGCTTTCCTGGATATTGTTGCACCATTTTTTCTCGCATATACATATAGTACATTGGACGTCGTATGAAACTGAAGCACACTTGGTCAAAATCTCTCCCACCTCTTCGTCACACGCGGTAATAAGTCATGAATACTTCTCATGCGCGTAATTTAACCGCGTTTCGCTTATTCAATACAGGTTTTCATGTCGTTGAAGAATCGGTTACTCTCTCCGGCGTACATGTAGTTTAAGACAGAATTTAAGCATTTTTTGGTTAATAAAATGGAAATTATATATCTACAAAAAAATATCATTAGATTCATATTCAAAAAATGTTTTCAATGATATAATTTTTGTGTCGTAGATTTCATATTTAATTGACTAAAATATTGGTTAAAGTAATCTCTTAAACTACATGTGCATCTGTTCAGGACGGAGTAAAAAATCTTTTAAATAATGTCGCTGGAGAATCGGTTAAGAAAAATCTGCACGGTTCAGCCACGGGTTCAGTACAACAATTAAGCAACAACGTCAATCGAGACGAGGTCTGCTACGGCTAGGTCTGGTGGTCCATGTGCCCATGATCACATATACTATTGCAGCGGACGACACAACTTCAGTAACGTCCTACTTAAAAGTTCCGCGGTGACTTTAGCCCGCTATGAGCCATCCAAAGCACATCGAAAACACAAGAACGGATCCAACCAAAAATCGCCATACTTAGTCGTTTCCAGACACGCAAAGCGCGGGCGGACATGGCATTTTGGATATGTTTCTTACTTATGTGCTGCCTATGGAGTACTTACATGTTTCACTTTTGCACTCTTGGAAATTTTGAAACAATTCCAATAAATCTTATATGTTTTATTTTGTACTCTAGGAAAATTTAATGAATTCGAGCATATGGTTTGCGAATAAATATCATTTTAAGTCTCACGACTAAATTTAAACTTAAAATTCAAACTGTAAAGAAAAAAAGGAAAACATTCCAGTAAATCTTACATGTTTCGGTTTATATTCTGGGAAAGTTTCGTCGAATTCAGATAAATGATTTGTGAATAAACCTCATTTTAGGCTGGACACAACTAAGTATTGATTGATTTTTGGTTGAATCCACTCATGTGCGTTTGATCGGGTTTGGATCGGTTTGGATGACTGGTATCGAACCAAAGTCATCACTGGACTTTTAACCTAAACGTCACTGAAGATGCGTTCTATTGCATCTACTTTGTATTTTTCCTAATGATCCATTAATCATATATACGTGGCAACTTATTTTGTAGATTTTCAGTAAATCGGCTCTTTACAATCTATTGTGGTAAATCATTAAAGGTGAAAATATACTGGTCAGCTAAACACTAAAGCTGGTCGGCCCAATGTAATTATCGTACCTAACCATACATACAACTAGATGATACCCCGCGCGTTGCTGCGGGATGTTTGTTTAAATTCATGTGTAGATATGTGGATAATTCAAAAATTGTAATAAATCATTTCTTGTTTTCAAATATGTATGCTATTATCAATTTGTACAAACGAATGGTTTGACAAAGATGTGAAAATCAAACACCTAAATATGTTACATATTGTTGATTCATCATATAAAGTGAACCAATCCTTGAGCAGTGATAAAAGATAATTCTAGTACATTTCTCAAAAGAAAAAAAACATAGTACACTCGGCTTATGCAGATTTCAAAAGATGTACTGTTCGCATGTGGTACGTGAATATTCACATTCCCGCAGGTAAGTCTTAACCACCGAAAAAAGAACATGACAAAACATGCAGCCAACACTTTCAGTATTAAACTGAAGCATGACACAACTACTTATTGCTTTCCTGGTTCGTCCTCGACAGTCCTTGAAAGAAGCTGAAAGATTATACTCTGAAACAAACAGCCGGGAAAATTTAAGGAATTTACTCTTTCATATTTTCTCTGAATATTTTGATTCATAACTACTCCATCAAGATAGCCCATTGGTGGGAGGAGGGCTGCAAGGTCTCCTTGTAAAACCGAGGCGTCCATGTAGAATCTGCAGTGCTCAAGAATGTCAATCTGATGTAATCCTTATTCATGTTTTGATGTTGTGTGTGTCAAAATGTAAATTATGTAACCCCAACCCTCCATTTACAGATGTACTCCGTACCAGTCCAACCCTCCATAAACATGTATCGCTGAGATGACAAATGATATAGTACTACTGACAGTTATTCATTTATAAATTTATTTATAGCATGCTTAGAAAAAGAAACGTAAACAACAAATGGTGCAGTACGTGTTGGTTTTGCCCTAGATCCTTGCGAGCTCGTGACCTGAAACACAGCGAGAAACAACAGATACAAGAACCCTAGATCGAACGAGAGAAGAACGATTTTCGTTGGTGCATATCTCTTATTTTTCCTTCCTTGCTTCTCTAACTTTTATAGACGTTTTACGAGATAGACTCCACGCCCAACACGGCTCACAAACCGAACCCAACACGACGTGACCCGTACGTATACGGTTTAAACCTTCCTAAAACGAACGACAAGATTAACTTCTACAATCACCTCCTTAAGCTTGTCGCTTCTTGTCTTCCTTTATTTCTTGAACACCAACCTTGCACCTCATTTCTTGAAACTTCGGCCTACTCAACGCCTTTGTCAAGATATACTGCAAGTTGCTCGTTTGTGCAAACATATTGCACATCTATGCTTCCAGCTTCCACACGGTCTCGGATAAAATGATATCGTATTTCAATGTGCTTCGTTCGCTCATGAAATACCGGATTCTTGCAAAGTGCAATAGCTGACTGGTTATCTATCCGGAGCACCACTGGTTCCACCTCCTTCTTCATCATCGAGATCAGCCAATAGCCTTCCTAACCACAAAGCCCGGCACGCTGCTCGAGCTTGCAGCAATATATTCTGCTTCGCACGAGGAAAGTGCCACTACTTTCTGCTTCTGAGAGCACCAACTGATCGGGTTGCAGCCAAGGTAGAATACCATCCCGGATGTGCTTTTCCGATCATCTATGTCACCTGCCAAATCACTATCCGAATAACCATGAAGCTTCAGCCCTTCTTCTCCTTTTTCATACACGCATCCATGATCCAAAGTCCCCTTGACATACCGCAACACTTGCTTCACGGCTGCAAGATGTTCGAGTAGTCGGTTTCTCCATGAAGCGACTCACAATGCCAACAGAATGAGCTATATCTGGCCGTGTATGAATCAGGTAGCGTAGACTTCCCACTATGCTTCGGTATTGAGTGCTGTCCACGAGAGGATTCGAGCTCTCCTTGCTCAACTTTGCTCGTGGATCCATGGGAATCAAAGTTGGGTTACAATCTTTCATCCCACACTTGTCCAAGATCTTTGCTGCATATGCCGCTTGACTCAAGGAAATTTTACCGGAGCTTTGATGCACTTCAATACCAAGATAGTAGCTGAGCAAACCAAGATCACTCATGCTAAACAGCGTCTTCATCTGATTTTTGAAAGCATCAATTTCTTTAGCACTTCCTCCGAGTGATGATTAAATCATCAACATAAACTCCAACCAAGAGTCTTTCTCCTCTTCGGCTTCTCTTATACACAGCATGCTCTAATGGACACTTTTCAAAACCAAGAGCAACTAGTGATTTGTCCAGTTTCGAATTCCATGCCCTAGGCGCTTGACGGAGTCCATACAACGCCTTGTGCAATTTCAGCACCTTGTGCTCTTCTCCTTTCTTCTCAAAGCCGGGCGCTTGGGCCACATACACCTCCTCAACTAGATCACCATTCAGAAACGCTGATTTCACATCCATGTGATGCACTTGCCATCCTTCTTGAGCTGCAATAGCTATCAGCAATCTCACTTGTTTCCGGTCGAGCTACAGGTGCAAACACTTCTTCAAAGTCTATGCCCTGCCTTTGCACATACCCTTTTGCCACTAAACGCGCCTTATGCTTCACAACTTCTCCTTTGCTATCCCTTTTCGGTTTAAAAACCCACTTCAAACCAATAGCTTTGTGACCAGCGAGGCAATGTGGTCAATGTCCACGTCTTGTTATCATTGATAGATGACAACTCTTCTTCCATAGCACGTCTCCAACTTGGCACATCCTTTGCTTCATTGTAGTTTCCTGGTTCTTCTATTCCGAGAAGACATAGCCCGAGAATACTCAAAATCTATAGGAACCGTATCCCTGTAGATTGAGGAGACATTGCGTAGACGTAGTGGTTCACTCTCCGAGGATGCACCCACCGACGCAGCCGCCGGCGTCCTTGGAGAGTTCGGCGCAGCTCTGCACGGGCGTTGCCGGGGGATCTTCGGGGTTCCAAACTTCAAGCTCGGGATAGTGGTCCGCAAAACCATCACCATCTTCGGTCGGACCATCATCGACGGGTGTATCGAACACACCAATATCCTCCGAGTTCTCTATCTCCTGTGGATCATCGCGCGGACCATCCTTAGCCACCTCAACTCCTGCATCAAGGTGAGTAGAAAACTCAACAACAAACGGCTCATTATTAGCATTAGCCCCGTCCGGTTCGTTGTCCCATCTCCAAGCTTTTTCTTCCTCGAACACCACATCTCTAGAGATGTGAACTTTCTTTGTCGCCGGATCATACATCCGATATGCCTTCGAGTGTGCAACAGTCTCATAGCCGATAAAGACCATCTTTGTGCTGCGATCTTCAAGCTTGGTTAGGTGAGGCGTTGGCTTCTTGACGTGTCCAATACAGCCGAACGTCCTTATATGCGCCACATTTGGCTTCCTCCCATAGATAGCTTCATAGGGAGTTTTATCAGGCACACTCTTTGTAGGTGCCCTGTTTAGCAGGTATACTGCCGTGGTAACCGCCTCTCCCCAAAACGAGTTTGGCAGATTCTTGCTCTTGAGCAAACTGCGAGCCATAGCCACCACGGCTTGATTTCTTCTCTCAACTACTCCGTTCTGCTGAGGTGAGTAAGGAGCAGAAGGAACCTCTTTATACCCTTCTCTTCACAGTAGTCATTGAACTCCCTTGATGTGAATTCTCCTCCACGGTCGGTGCGTAAGGAGCGCACTTGCAGCTTCAGCTCCATCTCTGTCGCTGCCTTTACCTTCAGGAATGCCTCGAAAGCCTCATCTTTGCTTCTTATCAAGACTATCCACATGTACCGTGAGAAATCGTCCACTATCAGGAGAAAGTACTTCTTCCCCGCATTTGTGGCCGGTGTGATCGGACCACATAGATCACCGTGGAGTAGTTCCAACGGTGTAGACGCCCTGAAGCTTGACGCAGCCAGGAATGACGCCCTATGCTTGTTTCCCAACGAGGCAACCATCGCAAACACGCTCTAGCTGATCAATGTGTGGCATCCCTAGCACCATCTCCTTGTCGGCTAGCTTCTTTAGGGCATGAAAGTTCACATGACCGTACCTTCCATGCCACAGCCATGAAGCTTCCCTTGATTTTGCTACCCAGCACTCCGGTTTGGATTCATTGATATTCAGAATATACAACCGGTTGCTCGAGCGTTTAACCTTTGCAAGCACTTTCCTTGCCCTGTCCCATAGAGTCATATAACCATCGACGACCAAAGTTTTGCAGCCATATTCATCTAGCTGACCAATACTTACTATATTACTCTTCAACCGTGGTATGTAATACACCTCGGTGAGTATTCGATGCTCGCCGTTTTGGCACTCAAACAGGATAGATCCTTTTCCGCATATTTCTACTATGGAGCCATCTCCGAACTTAACTGAACCAGTGACACCTCTGTCAAGCTCAGTGAATTTTTCTTCGCAACTCGTCATGTGGTTATCGGCTCCGGTATCAAGGTACCACCGCGTGTTCGATTGCCTTTAAGCTTTGGGAAAACCTTCCTCTCATGCAAGAATACTCGCTACGGTTCGGACAAGCATCATCTAATGTCGGAACGCAGGTTTCGTCAATAGCATGTGTTCCTCATGATCATCGCCTCTCTTTGCCGGATTAGCCTTCAGCCTTCTATCTCGGTTCCTTGCGATCCTTTGCAAAGTGCCCCTTTTATTGCGGTTGAAGCACTTCACCTCCGAAACATCATGATCGGGGGCCTGCGTTCATCGACAAAACGGTCACCCTTGCCATGGCTAGGGTTTCGCGGACGTGCTTGCCCACGGTCCTTTCCGCCACCACGACCATCATTGTTCTTACTCGCCCGAGGCTTGGTATTTCTTCCTCTCTTTTGCTACTCGAGCTTCCATCTCAGCATGTGTATACAGCAGTTTTTCACCGCTGTCCTTTGCTTCTTTCTTCCCCTTCTGATTTTCCTCGTGCGTCCGCAATCTGCCGATCGCTTCAGGCACGATCATCTTGGTGATGTCGGTGAACCGCTCGATGGTCCCGATAATATTCGTGAATTTATCCGTGACCGAGGCAAACAGTTTCTCTACGACCTCCGTGTCCGTGACTTTGCCGTCAAGAGACTTGATCTCACCGACCAGGTTCGTGATCTTCACGGAATATTCGGCGATCGTCTCTCCTTTTGACATCTCCAACTTGTTAAGCTGCCGCTTTAGCACTTGTGCACGGGCGCGCTTTACTTTGTCTTCGCCGATCCTCATCTCCCGGATTGCATCCCAAGCCTCCCTTGCCGTCGCATAGTCTGCGAGGGTCATCACCATCGAGTCTGGTACAGACTGCGAGAGGGCCGCCATAGCGCCCCCATCGACTTCTTCGTCGACATCTTCCTCGCCTTCTATCGCCTTCCAGACACGGAGGTTGCGGAGGATGAACTTCATCTTGGTGGCCCAAACCGGATAGTTTGTGTCGTTCGAGCATCGGGTATTGGATCGGCACGGCGTTCGTCCTTGGCATCATCGCAAGCGGCTTGCTGCTTGATTGCGATTCGACCCGAGCCTTCGCGCCGCCTCCGCCTTCGCCTTGTCGTCGTCCGACATGTGCTCTCGACCGGCTAGGCCTCGAGTTCAACCAGGGCTCTGATACCACTTGTTGGTTTTGCCCTAGATCCTTGCGAGCTCGTGACCTGAAACACAGCGAGAAACAACAGATACAAGAACCCTAGATCGAACGAGAGAAGAACGATTTTCGTTGGTGCATATCTCTTATTTTTCCTTCCTTGCTTCTCTAACTTTTATAGACGTTTTACAGATAGACTCCACGCCCAACACGGCTCACAAACCGAACCCAACACGACGTGACCCGTACGTATACGGTTTAAACCTTCCTAAAACGAACGACAAGATTAACTTCTACAGTACGGTCAGTGGCAAAAATAGTGGAAGGAGGATTAGGAATGGAGCCATGTGGTAATCCTGATTATACGGATGGCATGACACTGAGGGAGGTACGTGATGGCTGATGAGGACTCCAAATTTCACCCAGAACTATTAGCTTTTATAAGCGGAAACATGCACGATGAAGCAAACTTAACAGCACAGTAGTTATCTAAGAGGTAATCGAGGATAAACATGAGGGATGAGTTTTACCTACTCACAGGCGAGGCGCCGGTCCTCGACGCCATCGAGGGAAGATATGAGTAGGTGCACTTGCACATGACGCAGCCGGCAAAATTAATGGTGGCGATGCTGGAGGTCGTCGGCCGCGTAGCATGTGCAGAACTATCTGGAAGCACCGTGTTGGTGAGCTTGTCGTCGAAGCCTTATCGGCATCATGCCATCGACCGCGTAGATCATCCAAAACTACCTGGAGGTATCATGTTGGTGAGCTTGTTGTTGATGTCTCATCCTAATTTGCCGGTGAAATAGGATGAAAAAGATGTGCAGGCAGAACCACCATACGATTGGTGTCGACAACGGGGTTCAAATTCGTCGCATCCCCGGCACATTGATTTCTGAGAGCGATACCTGATTTCGTAGCTAATCCCCTCGAGCAGGGGTGCTAGCTGCGGTCAAAATGAAAGAGATCCCTTGCTTAAATAGGAGAACAAATACCATCAGTTATTCTTGCATTTATTTATATTTAGTGGAGAAGAGGAAGAGGAAAAGAGGGATGAGAAGCTCTGAATACGTGAGGTTAGCCAGGTGCGGCATCAATACCAGTAGCCGAAATCTCAGTTTCCTAATAATTTATTTTCATGTTCTGACCGTGGGGAGAAGAAATGACGAGACACTAATTTATTGAGAGAGAGAAAAACAAAGCAGGAAAGCGAATGGTTTCTTGCTCTTTTATTGCTCAGTCAGCAGTCTTCTTGGATAATATGAATAGTACGTGGGCTGAATTGAGTCCATTTCCAAAGTAAGTACCGCATGCAATTCTACTACAGAAATTAATACATTGCTAATAAAAATAAATTTAATGACATGGAATAGCTTCATGAGAGTGGAGATCATCTATTTGATTTGCTTATGTGGCAAGCTATGATTGCTTAGGGATGCTTGATGAGGTGGACACCTTGCATGTTGAGAGAATTCAACTTAGTGGGTTGCTCCTATTTAGATATTATAGATGCCAAGCGCTAAGTACGGACTACAGACTACATAATGTCCATCGGCGGGTAACGTATATTTAGGATTATAGACTATGTACCTAACATCGTAAACAATTACACCTTGGTGGTTGTTTGGTGCGTGTTAACCATAAATAATACATAGGAAACGTACAAGGGCCCGACGGCCATATCCTGTGCTGATGGCTTTTTGTTGGGGCTGTCGGCATATGACCAGTCCTAGTAGGCCACCATAACTGATGGAGCCCGGCCTATGATCTTTGCTTCATCATGTGCGTCAACGACAAGAACCACACTCAAGATCGAGGTCACGGAGGCATGGAAGAGAAGAAGGAAGGAGGAGAGATGCTAGGAAGGTCGGCACTGCAGCTCAGATGGCCGGCACTGCCGCCCTGCCACGATGCCTAAGGAAGACGGCACTGCCGCCATGCCTGCGCCGGCACTGCCGCCCCCACTACGAAGCCTCACAAGCTGAACCGTTTGATGCCACATGTATGGTTGTGATGTATCTTTGCTTTCCCTAAACAACCCCTCCTTACTGTGGCTCCCTATATATAGGCTCTCATCTCCCCCTTCATTAGACTAGGAATGAACTTGAGAGAATTAGGCTCATACCTCCACCATCCCTTTGGGATTAGGTAAACCCCCTCCTTAGATTACGAAATCTATTGTACAAGGCTCCTCATATGATTGATCTTTCATACTTGTGATTCTACTTCGGTCTTGTGTGACTCTATCGATCGTATACCGGTCTCTCTCTCGGGGATTCAACATCGTGTTTTTCCCTCAAGAGATTCTATGGGGGATAGTGGTTTGGGCTATAGGGAGGAAACCGGAATTGTATTGGGTTGGTGTGCGTTTGCGTGTGTTCATCGTGTTCTTCGCTGTGTTCTTCCTCTCCTCCGCCTTTCCCTCGGTCTTCGTGAGATCGGGCAACCCACGTGGGTTGGCACAGGATTACCGTCGGCACATGTTAGGTGTCAGCATAGCTAGGAACGCGTGGCACCTGGTGTTTCCAACGTGGTGAGCAAATGCCGTCATCTCTGCAGCTCTATGTAAGAACACGCAGCTATTTATCTTATTTTTTTTGCTCCACGCACCCCTTGGAATCATATTTTTAGTTTTAAAAATCTAATAAAATATTAGAAATTTTAAAAAAAAATCATTTGTAATGACCACGTATTATGTGTTCTAGTTGTTAGGAAAATTAATAAACATTAATTTTGATATATCAAAATGGCATCATGTTTCGGTAAAACTGATTTTCTCGTTGTATAGGACCTCCGATGAAAATGTTTTTTATATGACAATGTATCTACAGAAAAAGTTACATCCGATCTCAACCTGCTACGACCGTTTACCAATATTTAGATTCCTCAAAATAAAAAAGTAAATATGATTTTTTTTCAGATGTAGATTTTTATGAAAAATAAAAATTTATTTTGTTGTTTAAAGATTTATTATTAAAAAATGTATTCATTGTTTCTTTAGTCAAATAATTGTTTAGTATTAAAATACAAAAATGTGATGTCATGGCCTAAGAGTTAAGAGGATTGATAGGGTACTATTGACAACAAAGATAACTTCTATGATGTGAGGAGTTTGAGAATGTGTGACCGACTGAAAAGTTTTACTATTAATAAGTAATTTGATCTAATATTAAGCCTGCTTAGAGATTAAACTGTTAAATAATTTTAAAAAGTACCTTAAAATGATTCACCTGTGCGTAATGGCCATTAGCCTAGGAAGGTCCTGTGCCGATGGCCAAATGGTCTGTGCAGATAGAAGATTGTGGCGGCGAGGGTGTGCCGACAGCTGAAGGCCGTTGGGCCCTTTGACTGGTTCCTGTAGCGGTAATGTAATTTTCCTACTGAAGAATCAAACAAGAAACCATCAAAAAGTACTGCACGGTCAAAAAAGAACAATCTGTAGTTTAAATACGTTCATGAGGGCATGCCCAATGCACTGCCCTAGAGCTACTGCCTCACACCTTTAACTAGGTTCGGGTGGTCCAAAGTAGGTTCGGATGAGGAGGCAGCCTCCTCTTCAAGAAGTGGGATCTTAAGCCTAAAAAGCATGCTTTTTGGAGAGAGAAAGAGATACATAGTGTCATATTTGTGGGCTCCCTTTTCTCTTTTTTCTGACTAAAGTTGTAGCTTCCATTGGAGAGATAAAATTGACCATGCTGCTTCTGATAACTTTTTTACATGGAGCAACTAGTTGTGTATGCCACCATTGCTCATGCCCTGAGTTGCTTCCTGGGTTGTTCGAAAGTTAGACAAGAACATTTCTAGGAACGAGGGAAAAGTTTCACATTGTTCCCTGACTCCAGCTCATTTACATTGTACTTGGCCCTTGATATGCATGCTTTAGTAGGAGTAGTTAAATAAGTTTGTGCCGATGCAAAAGAGAACGGGTCAAAAGGATATACGCAAGCGAATAACACAAGTTGCTGCTCCCACAGAAGCAAATGCTTTTTAACTAAATTTCCAGTGCGCCATTATTCTTCTTCTTTTGAACCACGGTATCAGACATGGGTCCAGAATTTTCACCAACCTTACATAAATAAAAGAAATCACTAGCTAATCATTTGGATAATGTTCACCTAATAATGACCGGATGCATGCATGCGTGCATGCCTACCGATGCATTACAGCACTAGCATATGCGTATGACATATTCTTCAGCATTGATCCTTATTTTCGCAGTACTTTTTGCAGATTTAAGGTTCGCAGCCTCTAATAACTCATGCTTATGTGATGCCAAAATTGTACTCCCTCTCTCACAGTTTATAAGGCACACGCGTAGCCCTAGGTCGCAAATTTAATCAAGTTAGCATTAGTTATATGTTATAAAAATTATATCATTAGAAAGTTCAGATGTTCTATTTTCTAATGATATAATTTTTATATTATATAATTTAAATTATATAAGTTAAATTGGTGACCTTGGGGTACGCGCGCGCCTAATAAACTCCAGACTAGCACGAATCACGATGCAAATCAAATGATGCAAGACTTGACTGAGCACGAAGCTAGCTGAGAACTAGCAAATCTCTTATTTAAATTTAGCAGTATATTTCAGAACAGATGCAACAGTTTTCGTAAAAAAAAGTTCATATTTAGAAACCGGATGCAGTAGCTTTAAAAAATAACATACAACTTGGAAATAGTTGAAATGTACACTATGGCATAACAATCAAACGCGTGATAGGCGGCCGGGTCAAAATCTAGACTATGCTCGTACTTGAGAAGCTTGATTGGTCTGGCCATCGTGCAAGTAGCAGAATTTCACCTACCCTGTTCCCGCGCCGCGCTTTCCAACTACCCTATATATATCTTCACGAAACTATCAAATCGTACATCACAATACCTCAACTTAACACAAGCAACAAGGACACCACATACGAGCTCGAGCTTAACCTTCGATCGCTAGCTCTCTTGTTGCCAACTCTTTCTCAGTCTCTCGTCGCTCATATTTGGGTTAACGACAGACCAGCCACACCCACCTGCAAGCTCGCAAGTACCTCGACGATCGACAGCAATGGAGGTGAAAGTATTGAGCTCCAAGCTCGTGAAGCCCGCCTACAATGGCGGTGCTGCACCAGCCACCGAATACATCCCTCTGTCGATCTTCGACAAGGTGACGTACCAGATGCAGATGGCCATCATCTACGCCTTTACCTCGCCGGCGCCCTCCACGGCCGCCATTGAGAAGGGACTGGCAGCGGTGCTTGCCCAATACCGCGCCTTCGCCGGCCAGATCGGCGTCAACCCTGATGATGGCGTCCCCTCCTTCATCCTCAACGATCGTGGTGTGCGTGTCGTGGAGGCGTCCGTGGACGCTGACATGGTGGACATGGCGCCGGCCAAGCCCACGCCGGAGCTGTTGAAGCTTCATCCGGACCTCGAGGGCGAGCTGGAGGAGGTGGTGCTGCTGCAGCTGACGCGATTCAGGTGCGGCTCCCTCGCCATCGGGTTCACTTCCAACCACGTCGTCGCGGACGGCCACGCCACCAGCAACTTCCTCGTCGCCTGGGGCCGCGCCACCCGGGACCTCCCCATGGGTCCCCCGCCCGTGCACCACCACAAGGACCTCTTCAAGCCCCGGTCGTCACCTCGCGTCGAGCACGACCACCGGAGTAGAGAGTACTACAAGCCGTCGCCTACTGCCGTCGTTGGCCACCACGGCGACGGCACCGACAACATCGTCATCCACAAGGCGCACTTCACCAAGGACTTCATCGCCGGGATCCGTGCCAACGCGTCGGAGGGGCGCGGCCGGCCGTTCAGCCGGTTCGAGATCATCCTCGCCCATCTCTGGCGCACCATGACACGAGCCCGTGGCCTGGGCCCGGAGGATACCTCGACGATCCGGCTCTCGGTGGACGGGCGCCACCGTCTCGGCAAGCCGGCGGAGTACTTCGGCAACATGGTGCTCTGGGCGTTCCCCCGCGCCACGGTGGGTGACCTCCTGAACCAGCCTCTGAAGCACGCCGCGCAGGTGATCCACGACGAGGTGGCCAGGGTGGACGGCGCATACTTCCAGTCCTTCGTCGACTTCGCCACCTCCGGCGCCGCCAAGAAGGAAGGGCTCGCGCGGAGCGCCCTGTGCAAGGACGTCCTGTGCCCGGACGTCGAGGTGGATAGCTGGCTGACATTCCCGTTCTACGAGCTGGACTTTGGCACCGGCAGCCCGAGCTACTTCATGCCGTCCTACTTCCCTACCGAGGGGATGCTCTTCCTCGCGCCGTCCTACATCGGCGATGGCAGCGTCGATGCCTTTGTCCCAGTCTTCGAGCACAATCTCCAGGCCTTCAAAGAATGCTGCTACAACGTGGAGTAGGTGGCCATGGCTAGGAACGGCCGGGGTCGAAGGAAAAGTGAGGCAAACAGATTCGTTCATTTAATTAAGAGGGCGGTAGGAAAAGGAATGTTGGTTACGTGTTCAGCCAGATAGTATATTTTCCGTTCTTGTTGAGAATTGCGTATTCCTATACTCCTATATCTTATCATGTACAAATAGCAAAATAACATGAATTTTTGGTCTATGAAGTTATCTGCGATGTGCGCTTTGGTCACGAACTTGCAAATCGTGAATTGTGGGTCAAGAAGTTGCCCCACGCGAGCGTTTTGGTCATTCTGTCACATGCATTGTTCATTTGCTGACGTGGCCAATTATGATTTGCAAATTACCCCCTAAAAAGTGAAACTGATGACTCGAAAATTAGAAGAAAAAATTAGGAGCCAATTTGCAAAAAAACTAATTGGCCATGTCAGCAAATTAATTATCGCCGTGACATAGTGACCAAAACACTCGCGCTGGGAAACTTCATGACCTAAAATTCATGATTTGTATGTTCGTGACCAAAACGCACATCTGAGACAACTTCATAGACCCAACTATGGGTTTTTCTCGTTTTAAAATATTTTTTCTTAATTTTCACAAAAAAAATATGTTTTCTAACTTTCAAAAAAATTCTACACATTCGGGGTACCCTAACCCGACTACCTTTCAGGTTAGAAGAACCCAAAAGGTCTAGATTGTGTGGTTCCCCCTATATGACAGACCACACAGTTGGCCGGCCACCACTCGAGCTACTCTATCTAACAGGTTACCTTTTGGGTTTTTCTACACTGATAAGTCACCTTTTGGGTTCTTATATATGGGCATTATGTAACTATACTAAATCGTGAAATTCACATATGATGGATCGAGATTGAATCCTTGAAAATTGAACACTCAATTTTCTAAAGAAATTACTCGATATAGAAGATTATATTTTGAGCCCTTCCAAACTTACAAGAACGAAAATGTAGACTTGGGGAATGGTACGAAGGGACAAACTTAGAATCATCAAGAATATGACTAAATCAATTGAAAGTACCAATGAGTTATGATACTTTTGTATTTGGTAAAAGCGTTCATAATTTCTAGTTGTTCGACAAAAGTCCTAAAAAGTTCAACTTGGATGATACTAAACGATTATTCAGGTTTTAATTTGAACATTTTTATGGTTTAGGTTTCAAGTCGAACTTTTGAACATAGCTTTGGGCAGACCGGGGCATATCTTAGGTTAACCGGGTTTCAAATTGTTCTTCATAAGAAGATGCCAATCTTGGTCTTAACTTGGAACAATCAGACGCCCGAAAAAAACACCAACTTAGTCAAAACAAATAATGTATTTCCACATGTATATATTTTATTTGTATCTCTATCTCTATATCTATCTACATCTAAATCTGAATGTAATAATAAATCTATATCCCCATCTATAACTATATCTATATGTACATCTCAGAAGCATCAGAAAATTACTATCCTAATTTAGGTCTACATGTAGCCCTTTATTTTGAAACACTCAAATTTTATTTTTCAAAGTATTCAAAACTTGAAAAAATCATAGAGATAGCAAGTGATGCTACCAACATGTAAAATCTCAATGTGAACTATATTATATTCTAGGCTATGCAAAAATACAAAATTTGACAAATTTTATTATGAATAATTTATCATCTTTGTATAGCCTAGAATACAAAGTGGTTCGCTTTGAGATTTTGTACGTTTATAGTATATATCTTCTGTACCTCTAGAACATTCTTTCATATTTATTTAACTTTTTTATAAAGTACAGATTATAAGTGTGTGAAAATAAATGGTTACATGTAGCTCGGCCTTCGTTTTGAGATTTTAAATACGTAGTTACTTCGGGTACGATAATATACCGTCCGACTTTGGAACAAAGACTACATGGACCTTCAGGATGTTTTCTAGGCATGTAATCGACGGAGCCCACTTCTGATCGTGGAAACTTTTTATCGTACATGTACAAACACTTTTTGGAGTGGTGTTTCGCCCATATGTTTCACCGACGTGAAGGAGGGGGTAGAGAAGGAGCTTTTTTCGAGAGTACAATAGAGAAGGAGCTTGAAATCCAGTGAGTGGCGACCAGGATTGCGGCAATTCAAACCCCGACGGCGGCCGCGGCGGGTGGGGGGTGGTGCCGCCTGGCAGCGCTGCTTGCATTTCCGCTTCTCTCGGCACGGTCGCTGCCACCAGTTTTGGTCCTTGTGAAGATACTGCTTAAGCACTTTGTTCCCATTACTATTGTGACAAAGTGTAAAATACATGGTAAGTACTTCAACTTGTCGGCCGGGTTCAATTTCATCACCGTACACCCATAATACCAAATTACGGTCACTAAAGACAAGGAAAGTGCTCACATACGGTCACTGGATCGAGGACCTAGGGGTATTTGCTGATCTGGCGCACGTAGGATCCACTTGCCAGGCCTGGCAGGTTCTAGCTATGCAATTAATTTTGCAAAAAACCCCAGCACTGATTTTGGGTCTTCTTTTTCTCGTTCCTCCTTTCTCACCTAAATCCGATCTGAATCGCCGCCGGCCAGCTCCTCCGTGCACCACCCCTGATGCACTGGGGCAGGCCACCCCCGCGTCTGTTAACCCCCACAGTCCAACGCGGGCCTCGTCGCCGCCATCGGGCTCCTCTGCCAGGAAGTCGATCCCTCCACTGTCGAGCCCCGACCTGCATACGGACAATGGCCGCGAGGCGCGAGCACGCGTGTGCGCCTTGCAAGAGTGGTATCGAGCAGCAGTTGCTGCACCGCGTGTCGCCCCTCCTCGCTGGCGGTTGCCCTCTGCTCCAGTCAGCGCACTCCCAAGGGCGACGCGCGCCTCCTCTGCAGTAGCACCACCGAGGTCAACCGCGCCTTCACCGAGCAAGAGGTCTCCGTCGCAGGCCTCAGGCGCTGTGTGACGATGCGAACCCAGGGGACGCCCCCCGCGGCGGCAACCTCAGCGGGCGCCTCGATCAGACCCTGCCGGGCCACGGCGGTGGTGCCGGTCAGGGGCTTGCCGTCCTCTCGCCCGAGCAGGTCGCCCAACTGGAGCTCCCGGCAGACGCCAACCTGTTCCGCCCGTGTCGAGGTTAGCTACTTCACGCTACGGCTGCTCTAGCGAGAAATCCACGGCGTCTGCTCCAGCAAGATGGAAGCCGACGGCGCCGGTGAGGTGGGATGGGACTATGGGAGGAGTGGGTGATGGCGGAGGCATGCTGCTGCGCCGCGCGCCCCTGCCGCTTGGAGCGATTGTGATCTTGCGCGACCACCAGCCGATCTTGCGCGGCCTCGTGCGCCGACGTCCTCGATACAGCATGCATCCAGGACGGTGGAGGAGGACGTTGGTTGTTGCGTGCCGCGTCGCCAGGGAAAGCTCCAGCCCAGGACGGACGGATTTGGTGCGGGAGGAGACTAGGAGAGGAAAGGGGATAATTAGGTTATTTCTGCACATCCCTAAACTTTAGGGGTCTTTTTGCAAAACGAAATTCACTGCAGGAACCCATGTGTGCTAAGTGGTGGATCCTACACGTGCCACATGAGCGAATACGGCTAGCTCCTAAACTGAGTTACCCTATGTGAGCGTGTTCCTCATGTTTAGTGACCGTAATTTGGTATTATGAGTGTACGGTGATCAGATCGAACCCCACCGACAAGTTCAGGTACCCTTCATGTATTTGACTCTGTGACAAATGTACGGCCGTACCAGGTTCAGAAAACAAAACGCTACATGATGCGCGCGCAGTTGTTATGGAACGGATCGACTTGGTCTTATGCTAAAAAGTACCATTGCTCTTCTACAGGTCGTCGTATGCGGTTCCGCACGCGATTTATTTCTCTCACTGCATGCGACCAACCGTCGTTGTTAACCGGGACTAAAACTTGTTCAAACATGGACCATGATCAGATTAAATTCCATCAGGTAACCAGGCAGAGAAGAAAAAGGGGTGCCATGATCAGATTAAATCTAGTTAATTAACAAGGCAAGGACCTGCACGGTCCAAAGTCCACACACACACACACAATAGTGAGGCTCGGATGACGACTGACCGTAGTCTTCCTGGTAACCAATAGACACGCAAGAGCTCGATCCTCTATCTCGCTGGTACGTAGCTGCTACTTAAAAAACGGAGGAAATGCGTCAAACTTGAAATATATATATTGCAATATCGTGCTACGAAACCAGTGTAACATGGAGTCAAAGAAGAGACATAAATCTACAAATTAAGCACGTTTCCTGACTAGTAGTTTTTTTAAAGACAGAGAGCTAGGTATAGCTCAGAGAACCTAATCTCCCTATACTTCCTAGCAAACTAGGTATAGCTCAGAGAAACCAGTGTAACATGGAGTCAAAGAAGACATAAATCTACAAATTAAGCACGTTTCCTGACTAGTAGTTTTTTTTAAAGACGGAGAGCTAGGTATAGCTCAGAGAACCTAATCTCCCTATACTTTTCTTAGCAAACTGGTCCCACCACAACTCACAAGGGAACATTCCGGGAACGAGTCAAGTTCATTCCTTCTAGGTTCTCTGCGCTCAACAAGACACCATGCGCGACCGAAACATGTCAAGTGTCTAGTTAATTAACATGCATTCATGGATAATGCAAAAGAGAGAACGCAAAAGAGAGATGCATTAGACTAACACAAGTTGCTCACGGTAGCACGTTCATATATAGTTTGAAGTTGCTCACAATATTTCACAAAATCCTCACATACGTACGGGCAGGCTCGTTGGCATCGGACATATTTATCTTAATGTCGGGCAGATGCATGCATGACGATCAAAGTCGAAATTCTACTATCCTAGTGGACATCATCAGTGCTTGTTGCCAAAGTATGACATAACCACATTTGTTCCTAGCCAGGAAAAACCACTATCTGAACTTCAATAGTGGGGCTTTTCCCTCATCCAGGAGTAAATTATTCCTTTTTATCTATAGATCTCAATGATCATATCTTTTATGTCGTATCAAACTCATAATGTTCAAACATCAAGGCCCATGAAGACGTATTATATTTGATAAAATGCAGCGTTTTAGAAAAAACGCATTGGAAAAAAGCTCTAATAATTATTAGACAATACTTTATTATATAATTTTTGATTTAGAGCTATCCCCCATGTTTGCCAACATTTTTTTTGATGGAATTTTTCAAATGGTAATTTGAAGATAGGTATGTCTCACTTCTCAAGCCCGACGACACAAATATATATATATACTAATGCAGACTCCGGATGAGAGCATATGCCGCGGTAAAATAAACATTTGTTCTATTTCCAATATTATTATCTTTACTTCTATAGTATTTTGCATGGACTTAAATTCTTATTCAATGAAAATAAGACAGATAATTATTATCTGTTTCAGTCTTAATCATATCTTCTAATTTAAAACCGCATTCCTAGAATTTTAGAATCATGGTTTAGACTTTTACTCTTTGTCTTGCCACCTGCTAGTATGTATACTTTGTTTTCGAAAAGATAAAAATAGTGGTTTTAAATAGTGGGCTATAGGCTATAGCCGCGACCCGCGAAAAGCCATCTTTTAGTGGGCTACTTAGCTGCACCTTTTTGAAAGGTTATAGTAGGGCTTTAACGGGTTATTTAAAAGACCCGCTGAAACTCATAAGTCATAGTTGAGTACTTGAGTTCATATACATGTGATCTTTTCAGTCGTTCTAGTACAGTCTTTCATATAGTGAATACGGCATAGTTGGCTTGGCATGGACGAGCTACACCGGCCTACCCACGGCGCCATGAGTACGGCACCGAATGGACGGAGGGCCATTTGGAAGGCAATTTGGGGTTGCCCTGCTCCCCCTAAGGTACGCGTTTTCGCCTGGAAGCTCGCCACAAATTCACTAGCTACATGGAAGAATAAGAAGAAAAGGAATATGGAGGTTTTGGACACGTGCATTATCTGTGGTGTGGAATGCGAGAGCACCTCCCGAACATTAAAACTTTACGCGACACCGGCAATGAGTGGCTTTTACACCTGTTGGAGGGCAGACCAGAGGTGGAACGAGTTATGATCTTGTTGACATTATGGCGTATTTGGCATTGCCGCAATGAAGTTGTCCACCAAAAGCCAGCCCCGTCAATAGATTGCTCTAAGCGGTTCTTACAAAGCTACCTAGTGTCTCTACTTGGCATCAATCAGTTCCCCTGTGGAGATGCAGCGAAGGGGAAGATGGTGGTGTTTGGGGAGAAGGAGGTCGGAATGAAACAGGAGGCAGAGACGTCGAAGGAGGTACATATACGGCCATGGAGGAAGCCTAATAAGGGAACTGTGAAACTGAATGTGGACGGCTCTTTCTATGCGACATCTGCTAATGGTGGTACAGGAGCAGTGCTCCGTGATGGCACAGGTTCGATTATTTTTTCGAGCTGCCGTTTTCTGCAATCATGTCGGAGTCCTCTTGAAGCGGAGCTTGAATTAAGCATGTCGGGATGGCGTGGTGCTGACATTGCTCTGGACCAGTCAACCGTGTGTGGTGGAGATGGATTGTTGTGAAGCCGTGAAACTCATTTGTTCCAGTGAAGTTGATAGATCGCCTTTTACAGGCATAGTTCACGAGATCAAGCATCTCTTAGCATCTGGGGGCAACTTGGTAGTTTGTTCTGTGAGTCGTCAGCAGAATAATGTAAATCACTTGTTGGCAAATCTTGGTCGTACTAGCTCTAGAACTGAAACCTGGCCTGGCTCAGGGCCGGCAGATGTTACGGCTCTGTGCCGTAAGGAGTGTAATGATGCTGATTAAGTAATGTATTCTATTCGCAAAAAAATAAATAGTGAATACACCAATGGCAAGGTAGTGACGTAGTGTCCTAGCACGTCACGATTTATATATCTCCATGCTAGCACTAATACAAAACCCTTTGTGTGCACTCCACCTTGAGTACACGCATGAATATTATTCCACGTACGCCTGAACAATGTGGCACCAAATCAATGAACCGGTCATACCTGACACGTGCTAATTAGCTATTGCGTTTAGCTGCGCTCTCTCTGCAGAAAATGAATAAGAAAAGTCATCGCCTCTATCTACAAAAGGGGGTGGGTTGATCTGAAATTTAACACACGACCACTCAGCACATATATACCTGTGTTTTCAGTGTTGAATCACGTCATCAGATTAATCCAGTCAGTTAACCAGGCAACGACGTCTGAACCATGGTCTTCCTGGAGTACATATGCGACAGCTTGATCTCTAGAATATGCTAGTACAACCTGATCTCACCTCTCCCCTTTGCGTCTGATTGGTGAAGAGTGTGCAGCCAAGAGAAGTCGCTCGACCATCCATTTCTCTTAATCGGGCAGGTTACACCTAGCTAAAACCGGCTGAACTTCATGTCAGAGATGACGGATCACAAATATAATCTTATCTTCATCTGCGCCTGTCATGATTATCCAAGAGATCGGTGCTAAACCGAGTCAAGAAAGTGTTGGTGTATTTTTGCTAAACAGACGCAAGACGTTGAAGCTGATGTTCCTGTTTTCGTATGTCGTTGTCTGTCAAAGTAGAATTTTTTTTGTTTCCTACTGGAGTGCCAAAGAAACGTGCAAGACCAATTTGAAAGCAGAAAAAGGAGAGGTGGATACGTCCCTAGTCTATCCTATAAGAGCATGTCTAACAGGTTCGTATTTTTTCGCCCCTTAAAACGCGAGTAGAGAGCCTGTATTCGTTTTTCACCGGCCAAAAACGCGTCCAATCTAGCAGAACCTGTAAACTCACCGTGTAAAATGGAATATTCCCAAAGTATGCCGAATCGAAAAAAAATCTTCTTCCATCTTCCTCCTCTAGCCAACTGCTGGCCTGGCCACCATGCTCCCCCGCCCCGGCCATGGCCGTGCCGCCCCCGGCCGCCCTCGCCTCGCCCCGGCCCCGGTCGCCCTCGCCCCGCCCGGCCATGGCCGCGCCGCCCCCGGCCTCCCTCGCCTCGCCCCGGCCCCGGCCGCCCTCGCCCCGCTCCCGACCGCGCCGCCCTCGCCCGGCCCCGGCCATGGCTGCGCCGCCCCCGGCCGCCCATGCCCCGCCTCGCTCCGGCCAGCCCCGCCCCGCTCCGGCCGTGCTCGCGCCGCCCCGGGCCGTGCTCGCGCCGCCCCCGGCGGCGCTCGCCCAGCCCCGCCCCAGCTGCAGTTCGTCGGAATTTAGCCGGATTCCGGCGAGGCGAATCGCGAAAGCAGTTAGATTTTCTGAAATTTCAGCCCGCCACGAGTGGGGGGTTAGCCCTGTATTTGGCCTCCCACCCCGCATAAGTAAGGGGCGAAGGTCCGCCCCGTAATTGGAACCAGCAAAAATCGAAGCGGGGGCCGTTTTTACGGAACCTGCTAGATGGCTGGGTAGAGCTCAAACCCGTATTCTGGCAGTTATTATACGGGTTTGGGCGTTTTAAAGGGTCTGTTAGACATGCTCTAACCTTCATATACTCATACAGTCCTACTTCACTAGCAAACTGGTTTCCCATGGGAAGGAGCAAGTTTGATCCTTCTAGGTTCTCTGAGCTTAATATTACACACCCTAGATGCACGATGAGAACATGCATGCCAGTGTCTAGCTTGTTTATTAGTAACAATGATTGATGCATGCAAAAAAGAGAAAGGAGAAAAGCCTTAGACCAACACAAATTGCTCACGATATCATGTTCAATAAATAATTTCAAATTGCTCATTTATTCCTAAACAGGAAAACCACTCTCAAACTTCAGTAGTGGGGTGAGCCTGATTCGAGTGGACACCCATAAGGTATGTGAGGACGACATCCACGAAAAGAGAAGTTAAAGAAGCAATGCTCAAATGGAAGATGATAAAACACTAGATCATTGGTTCGGTGTATAAGGGGGTTCACTACCAGAATCATTTGAAGACCTGTAGACCCAGCGGCACCGCACCCAGGTATAGCCGGCCGGCTGCTTCCACAATCTGATCGTGGCCCGAGATCATCTGCCACTCTACGAACAACTGAGTGATTGTGTTCTAATCCTAGTCAGATTAGAACTGACATAGGTTGGGTCCTGACCCACCTTTCTTCCCCTAGAAGAGGCACATGAGAATGAACAGTAATGATTTTAAGCAAGAGCAGCTGGAGGGACTAGCGCCCATAGTACGCCTTAAGCATAAAGAGTTCGAGGCAGAGGGAGGAGTTTGAATGTACATAGGTTTTGCACTAGTATGAGAATGGTGTTTGTTCGCCGGACCTCCCATGCATTCACACTTTATTTTATTTTATTTGCTGTAAGATTAAGTACATGAAGAGAATTTTTACATGCAAGGCTACTCTACACTAGTACTTTGTCTCTCATTTTTATACACGGATTTAATTTCTACTGTTGATTTTGAAAGAGCCATATTTACTGAAATATACATCACTACGGGAACTAGTCAAGGTGCCGACGACCAGATCCTGTGCCGATGGCAAAATATCGGGGCCGTCGGCACATGACTCGTTCTGGCCAGGCCAGCAGGTCAGCTGTCGGCACAGGTAAACCGTCGGCACATGAAGGTCTGTGCCGACGGCAACCGTCGGCACAGTTTTGGCCGTCGGCACAGCCTCTCCGCCGTGACGGCGAGCTAACAGCGTCAGGCCTGTGCTGACGGCAAAGTCGTCGGCATATATTTCAGCCATGTGCCGACGGCAAAGCCGTCGGCATAGCTATTTTCCATTTTACCACATTAATCTTCAAAAAATCATAACTAAATCATTATAATTCAGAAAATACAAATTATATATCAAAATGTTCAGAAAATAAGTTCTATCTTGGAAAAATATCAAACTTTAAATATTTAAAATATCTCTAAGAACCTTCTAAAAAATGAGCTATCATATCCGATGTTTTATGGCTTTCACACAGAACAACCAATGTTATGGATAGAATCGCGGCATAGTTTGTGATAATGTGCCCATAAGATGGACAATTTCCTAACCGGTTTATCTGGAACCTTTCCGTCCACACCTCATGAAAAAGACAAATTACTGCCGTATTGGTAGGAGGCCGACCAGATTTGAACTACAGGTACATAATATAATGATTAAGATTTTTTGTAAAAATCATTTTTAGATTCACAACATGCTATTTCATCAGAGATCCAGTGCAAGTTTGGCGAGCCTCAGCCCCGGGCAAAGGATCTTCATGCCCGCCGCTTTGAATATAGTTTGAAACGGGCATAAAAAATTCGAAAACGATCCAAACAATATGAAACCTTGGCGTGGTGTCATATTATGTGTCATAGTTGCAAGGAAAAATATTAAAGTTGGAAAATTGCGAACATCACAAAAAATCCTTCACAAAATGAGCTATCATGTTCGAGGTTTCATGACATTTAGGTCAAACGACCGATGTTATGGATAGAATCGCGGCATAGTTTGTGATAATGTGCCCATATTGTGCTGTGCACACCTGTGCATATTGGGATGTCTTACGATATTGCAGGAGGAAGTTTTCCATTTCATCGCAGGAATAACCATTTTCCGTTTTTGAGGTGCCGAAAACGGGGTGTTTTGTGAAGCAACCACCAAATTAAAGATTTACATTGGTACCAACAATTTTTTCAAAAATACTAGACCAACTAAGATTGGAAATTTTTCAACCGGTGTATCTGGAACCTTTCCGTCCACCCCTCATGAAAAAGACAAATTCCTGCCGAATCAGTAGAAGGCCGACCAGATTTGAACTACAGGTACATGATATATTGCTCAAGATTTTTCTAAAAATTATTTTTAGATTCACAACATGCTATTTCATCAGAGATTCAGTGCAATTTTAGTGAGCCTCAGCCCCGGGCAACGGATCTTCATGCTCGCCGTTTTGAATATAGTTTGAAACGGGTATAAAAAATTCAAAAATGATCCAAACAATGTGAAACCTTCACGTGCTGTCATAGTTGGAAGGAAAAATATTAAAGTTGGAAAATTGCGAACATCACAAAAAATCCTTCACAAAATGACCTATCATGTTCGAGGTTTCATGACATTTAGGTCAAACGACCGATGTTATGGATAGAATCGCTGCATAGTTTGTGATAATGTGCCTATATTATGCACACATGTGTATCTTGAGATGTCTTACGATGTTGCAAGAGGAAATTTTCCTTTTCATCACGAAAAAGCCATTTTCCGTTTTTGAAGTGCCGAAAACGGGATGTTTTGTGAAGCAACCACCAAATTAAAGTTTCACATTGGTACCAACACATTTTTTAAAAATACTAGACCACCTAAGATGGAAAATTTTCCAACAGGTGTATCTGGAAATTTTCCGTCCATTCTTCATGAAAAAAGAAATTCCTGCCGAATCGGTAGGAGGGCGGCTAGATTTGAAATACTGGTACATGATCTAATGCTCATGAATTTTTGGAAAAATTATTTTTAGATTCAAAATATGATATAGATGTCATATTTGGTTTCCTCTCATTTTTCTAATCGATTTAGACATATTATTTGTCAAATTTTGATTAACAGATTTAAATATATTAATTATTCCATATTAAATTAAAAAGGGAAAATAAATTATTTTATTGTCCATTTGAATTCAAGATTAATATACTTATTCTTGTAGTTTATGTAGGTAATTGTTTGGAATTCAAAAAATAATGATGTGCAACATCAAGTAATAAGGGTTAATAGTATTGATATGGTATTATTGTCAACAAGGTGTCATTTCTTTCATGGAGAGATTAAAAAAATTGGGATAAAAAATTTCTTCCAATACTTTTAATAGTGTCATTGTTGAAAATAATACCATATCAATACTATTAATACCATTTTAACTCTCCATGAAAGAAACTCTGCATAAAAAAATTAAAATGGTTGACAATAATAACATATCAAAACTATTAATACCATTTTAACTCTCCATGAAAGAAACTCTCCATAAAAAAAGAAATTTAATCTCTCACATACAAGGTGTCATTTCTTTCACATGTGAGAGATTTAAAAAATTGGGATAAAAAAATTTGAAAAAAAAAATTTCATGCACCATTTTAACTCTTTATAAAAAAATTAAATGGTATTAATGTGAAAGAAAAAATACCTTGTATGTCATTTCTTTTAATAGTATTGATATGGTATTATTGTCAACAAGGTGTCATTTCTTTCATAAAGAGTTAAAATGGTGCATGTGAGAGATTAAAAAAATTGGGATAAAAATTTTTGAAAAAATTTGAATTTTTTTTTTGAAAAAATTCGAGCCAGAATCACCAAACGGCGTTATTTCTATGCCGACGGCCAGCCTGTGCCGATGGCAACTTTGCCTGTACCGAGGCGTTATTGTGCTGATGGCAAGGTGCCGACGCCTTCCGTCGGCACAAGCCTGTGCTGAAGGCAAGGCAAGCTGTGCCGACGGCCGGCGGCCGCCGGCCGTCTGCACCTTGACTGGTTCCCGTAGTGCATCCGGTTAACAATACGTTTACTGAAATTAATTAGACTCTAAGACAATTGCCAAATACTATCCGAAACTGACTGAATGTTTCAAAGAAACGTTTCCCCAAGTTTCATGAAGTATTGTCATGTTTCACCGAGTTTTCAAATTTGATTTTCAAAAACTTTTACAAATTATTAAATATTGGGCTTATTTTCATGCTACATTCGCTAGGAACTCAAATATTCAAAGGGTTCACAAACTAATTACCGGTTCAAAATATACATGGATTTTAAGTTCTACTGCTGCTGGTGTAGGCCGGTGGGAGGGAATCTGATTCATCATACCGTAAAATAGAAAAGAAGAGAGGGGGTGGGCCGGTGGAGAGTTGGATTTCTCGCACTAGTACGGGCATGCTGTTCAATGGTACCGTTGAGACTTCTTACATTCCGCATGCATAGCAGAAAGTCTGTAACCAGTCAAATACTCGCGAGACGAGAGGAGGGCGGCCAGGTCAAATGTCAACAATGTTTGCCCTGTCCTGTTTAAACTCACCTACCGTTTTCCCGCGCAACCGTATTGTCCTATATATATAGAGCGCAGCCCGCGACCACCAAATCATACGCAGCACAAGGCCGCAAGAAACAGGGACGTACGAGCTAGCTAGAGCTTATCCCCTGTCTCATCGCTCTCTTGCTGTAAACTCCTCCGCTCTCTCGCCGATCAAACTTTGATTAACGAAAGAGCAACTTCTTGTCCGATCCAAGCTTTTGTTATATAGAGCAATGGAGGTGAAGGTGTTGAGCTCCAAGCTCGTGAAGCCTGCATTCAATGCCGGCGCTGCACCAGCCACTGAGTACATTCCTCTGTCCATCTTCGACAGGGTGACGTTCAGGATGCAGATGGCCATCATTTACGCCTTTGCCTCGCCGGCGCCCTCAACGGCCGCCATCGAGAAGGGACTGGCAGCAGTCCTCTCTCAGTACCGCGCCTTTGCCGGGCAGCTCGGCGTAAACCCCGACGACGGTACGCCGTCATTCATCCTCAACGACCGCGGTGCGCGTCTAGTGGAGGCGTCTGTGGACGCTGATATGGTGGACATGGCGCCGGCCAAGCCCACGCCGGACCTGCTGAAGCTGCACCCGGACCTGGAGGGGGAGCTCGAGGAAGTTGTGTTGCTGCAGCTCACCCGGTTCAGGTGCGGCTCCCTCGCCGTCGGCTTCACGTCCAACCACGTCGTCGCCGACGGTCACGCCACCAGCAACTTCCTCGTCGCCTGGGGACGCGCCACGAGGGGGCTCCCCGTTGGTCCCCCGCCCGTGCACCACCACAAGGACCTCTTCAAGCCCCGGTCGTCGCCTCGCGTGGAGCATGACCACCGCAACAGGGAGTACTACCAGCCGTCTCCCAACGCCGTCGTCGGCCACCACGGCGACGGCGTCGACAACATCGTCATCCACAAGGCTCATTTCACCAAGGACTTCATTGCCGGGCTCCGTGCCAGCGCGTCGGAGGGGCGCGGCCGGCCATTCAGCCGGTTCGAGACCATCCTCGCTCACCTCTGGCGCACCATGACGCGCGCCCGCGACCTCAGCCCCGAAGAAACCTCCAAAATTCGGCTGTCCGTCGATGGGCGTCACCGCCTCGGCAAGCCGGCGGAGTACTTCGGCAACATGGTGCTCTGGGCGTTCCCCCGCGCCACCGTAGGTGACCTGCTGAACCGGCCGCTGAAGCACGCCGCCCAGGTAATACACGACGAGGTGGCCAGGGTGGACGGCACCTACTTCCAGTCCTTCGTCGATTTCGCGACCTCCGGCGCCGCCGAGAAGGAAGGGCTCGCGCCGAGCGCCGTTTGCAAAGACGCCATGTGCCCGGACGTGGAAGTGGACAGCTGGCTGACATTCCCCTTCTACGAGCTGGACTTCGGCACGGGCAGCCCGAGCTACTTCATGCCGTCCTACTTCCCCACAGAGGGGATGCTCTTCCTCACGCCATCGTACATCGGCGATGGCAGCGTGGACGCCTTCGTACCCGTGTTCGAGCACAATCTCCAGGCGTTCAAGGAATGCTGCTACTCCGCGGAGTAGTTGACCAGACGATTGAACTGCATGCAACGACGGCGCGCGCGCGGTTGTTGGATGTCGGGCTCGGTTTAGGTGATGGGTAGTCGATTTTTTATTTGTGACGCACTTGAAGGTGTCGTGAATCGGTTTATTTGATTATTTATACTGTATATATACTTGAGATAATAAAGTTCACTCATTTTTGTTATCTTCCCTTTGGCTGATTAATTGATGGCAAGCACCTTGATCTCGGGTGTTTAATCTGTCAAGAGTTGGTCATCTGTGTAAATCCATATCAATATGAAATGTTCAGTTGGTAGGGATATGTTTTTGTCCAAGCTGATCGTGACGGCGGCCAATTAATCCATCACGCCTCGTTGCAAACTGACACGTTAATCTACGGCCAGCCGGGGTCCCGGCCGGCCAGCTCTAGCGTGATGCATGTACTTATGACATATATGTGAGCCTGTGAGAGCACACGTCATGTGCGCCTGCACGATGGAAGTAAGGCTACGTACGTGCATGACACTGAGAGCACATCTTCAGTCACATCCCCGTAACCCTTGCGAAAGGGATAGGGCTAGGAACTCTAGACAGAAAATACGTGCAACCTCAGCTCTTAATTAAAGGTATTTGCCACGATGCCACCAGCGAGCGATTCAACCCTCTTTTTTTTCTGCCACATTGTTTCTTCCCAACTTGATGTTTCTCCCACCCCTTCTAAACTGCCACTACCGCTCCCCACCCTCCCTTCCCATCCCTCCCTCTCAATGCCGATAGTTCAGCGGCGCCTACACCAACCCATAGCCGCTGCCCACCACAGTGGAAGCCCCTCTCGTCGCTCCTCTCACCGATCCTCTTGACTCGTGAGGACCTTACACCAGGTTTGCACGCAAGGTGTTTGGTCATTTTCCTTGGTAGGTTATATTTCTAGATTTTGTTGTTCTCGCAGATGATTGTCTGATTGATTAGGCTATGGACAAGGAGGACAAGACGATGATGCATCAGTTTTTGAGCTGAGGACTTGGTAATCCGTGCTTGTCTTCTACAATTGCTAGCGGACGAGCTAAATAATACCACTCCTAGTCATGGAGGATCTAACCTTGGGAGAAGGAAGAGCATGGAAGGTCAAAAGATGGAGGCACTAGTAGAAAAACGCTCATCTATACCGGTTCGTAAGGGCCATTCGCACCGGTTTCTCAACCGGTATAAATTATCCGGCACTAAAGGCCCCCCCTTTCGTACCGGTTGCTTACGAACCGGTATTAATGGCGCCTCCACGTGGGCGCCCAGGAGAGCTCGGGGCCAAGGAGCTTTGGTACCGGTTGGTAATACGAACCGGTACCAAAGGTTCCCACCCGCGGCAGGGAATTTGCTCGAATCTCTGCCGCGGCGAGAATTGAAGTTTTAGGGTTTTTGGAGGGGTTTAGGGATATCGGTTTGTTTCATATCGCGTCGATGCACCGAAACGCGTTTGGGTTTAGGTAGTACATGAAGATCAATATGATGCATAGCAAGTTGGTGCATATAATATAACACACATGTAATTGCATAAGATCGCAAATTAAGAAGCACTATGCATGAAGATCGATCTTCATGCATAGTAGTGGTACTCTCCGAGCCGTACTCTATATATTACATGTAGCATAGTGGTACTCTTCGAGCCAACTATATATGTAACATGTACATCTTCATTCATAGTGGAACTCGCGAATGGTGGTATGACGTCCCGAAGGAAGAATCCCGCCAATTCCTCGCCTATTGCTATGAAGCGGTCATCGATTGAGAGCTTGTTCCGCTTTGTTGCCAACTATAAAAGAATAAGATACAAATGAGTACATGAGATATGTGTGTGTGTATATATATATTCAAACCACAATGAAACAACTATTACTGAAACTCAACACAACTTATGATAAGAAAACAAATTTGTGAATATTGTTTTCGTACCTCTTTATTTCTTGCATTATTCATTCTCTCGCTGACAATTCTGTGGATGTACTCGCAAACGTAGAATCCACGAGAGATCAGTCCCTTGTGGTTGTTGCGGGCATTTCTTTACAAGAATATAAGTCAATCAAACAATAGTCAAGTATGATAATTAAAGTTGTGTGGACCTAGGTAGTACTACTTACTTTCGCCTTCCATCGCAGCCTCTGTGGCCATTCATGGGACGTATCTTCCTTGATGAAAGTTGCCCATACGCTGCCCGACAAAAGAAAATGCATAAAAGAGTTATCAATTAGTTCATAGCAGGAAATTAACGAAACAAACCGATAACAATTAAAATTACCTTTTGAGCATTAAATAACAAGACAAGTATAGTTCCGGTTCTTTGCTTAGTGAGTCAAAGACTTCAACTTCTCCAGTTTGCATATTGATGACGAGAAGAATAAAGTGAAACCTACGCACGTTTAAATATGTAGTGTCATATATATAAGTCATTAGTTAAAATTTTGACATACGGTGAGCAAAATATAATGTGTTATAAGACAGTAAGACTCACTGGAAGTTGTAAGGCCAAATTATTAGGTTTTTGTCACGTTGTCGCTTCAAAAACCTTAGCAAAGTCTCCGGTGTATCCTTGTTATAGACGGGATCTTCTATGGTTTTAACATGCATTGTGTGCGGGTCAATGAACCCAATGTGCGTGATTTCATCCCTTTTGCATTCGAGTATCTTCGATCTGCATAATATAGCGCACAAAGGATTATAATCTGCAGACAATGAACGAGCTGAGCTAAAGACTTCTCAAATTAAATAAATCACTTACAGACAATAGGAACTGATGATAGATTTATCGAGGGCCCGGAGATTGTATAACTGGAAAAGCTCGTTGAAGTCAACGTTCACACAGTATTCCTGGAAGTAGTGCTCTTCCCTAACTCGCACCATGATAGTCTCGATCCCTTCCTTTGAGGCATTAAGGTACCACGAATGCAAGTTACGCATACGTGTTGGTAGCTTCCTGAGATTCTCGACCAAATCTTTCCCTTGAACAAATTGATATGCTCGTTCAGCCAAGGCGTAATCGGTTGTGTCTTGTCGAGAACTTTGAACGGCCTTCCCGTCAAACACCTTGAGAGGCTCGACCGATTGAACGGGTTGTTGTCCGAGCTGGTAGACTTGGTGTATCCCTTTTATCTCCCGGATACCCGATTTAACGGGTTTTGTCGCCTCGATCATCTTGTCATACGACCTTTCAATAGAACGCCTATAGTCAGATGGCGGCGATGGTACAGGGTCATATAGATTCTCAACGGTACGCACAACTTTCACCGGATCTAGTGTCTTCTCGAAAGGTATCTCTGGCACTTTTGGTGCAAAAAATTTCTTCACCTCGGCCTGAACGGCCTCCGCTCTTTCCTCTGGAGTTTTTTTCCCAAGGTAACTTCTCAGTAGGCGGCAGTTGTTTCTCCTTTCTAGCTTTCTTCCTAGGCGGCGTACCGTTCCGCTTAACGGACGCTGTCTTACGCGGAGGATCTCGAGATGGTGGACTCACGCTGGGGTCCCTCTCGGGTAGGTGTGGACTTGGCTGCTCACCAGGACTGCCCCCGGGAGGAGTCGATGGCATTTGCTGCTCATGTGTAGGAGTCGGTGGCCTTTGCAAAAGGACGACGTACTTCTTCGGCCATAGGGCGAAACCGTGCTTGACATCGGCCGGTGTCCTCTCATCTTCACCTCTAGGAATATCAAGCTCCACTTTTTCAAAACCCGAAACAACTTCATCCACCCCGACACGAACACAACCAGGTGGAATGGGCATATGATGGTGCATTGCTCCATCTTCACTTGGGTACACATAGCCGACCGCCACCTTAACAGACGCGGTCCTGATTAACATATGTAGCTCGCAATCTGTCTTCTCCGTGACATAATCCACGGGGTAGCTTCCTCCACATCCGTCAAGATGCGAGGAACCGACACTGCTTCTTCGCTGAGATGGGGCAACATCGGATTGTGCATCCTGTAGAAACAGCTGCTGATCAGGTGCCCTCTGTTTTTTCTCAAGCGCCTCCACCCTAGTCCTCAATTCTGCTAACTCGTCGACGTCCTTCTTCTTCTTTCG
Organism: Lolium rigidum; assembly: GCF_022539505.1. Classification (NCBI taxonomy): domain Eukaryota; kingdom Viridiplantae; phylum Streptophyta; class Magnoliopsida; order Poales; family Poaceae; genus Lolium; species Lolium rigidum. The sequence goes on along the minus strand of NC_061512.1, from coordinate 262,164,786 downwards.
TGAACGGCTTCTATAAGTGTCAGCGCTGTCCGGCCACGCTTCCTTCATGGTGAGACCTGGGCGAGCTCGTACCCGTCCAACATGTTCAGGGTTCCCCAGAGCGAGTGTCGGCTCGTCATTCTCTCGATCGGGAATGTACTCTCCCTTTCGACCTTTTCAATTGCATCTACAAGCATCGGTACGATTTCCTCAATTTTTCCTTCCATTTTCCCTTCGCAACGATCAGCCCTGTCTTTGGGTCCAACCCTGCCCCATGAGCGAACAACCAGAACTTGGACCGTTCGGGCCAGTCCCATGTCTGTGGAACGATTCCATGATCCATCAGTTTATTCTCAAACGCTATCCACTTCGGAATGGCACTCTTGTAGCCACCTGACCCCAAATGATGCGGAAGTTTCTTCTTTGCAGCATTTTCGGTATTTTTCTTCGATCGGGACACAAAAGTAGACGATTTCTTATAGTCCTTAAATGCGGCCCGGTGATCTTTTATCTTCACTAGATTATCATCGAATACTTGGATCTTCATTCTTATATTTGTCCCATAAATTTTTCTTGAAGGTCCGGAATTGTATGGCCATCTTCTTCCATGTCCATTCCTTGACTTTATTCTTCTGGCCTTCCGTCATGTCTTCCGGTAGGCTGAACTTTGTCATGAGCGTGTCCCAAAGAAATTTTTTCATCGCGTCGTTGACATAACTAGCACCACTCTCCGGGTTCTTCGCCTTATGCCACTCTTGAATGCTGATCGGTACATGGTCCCTAACAATAACTCCGGATTGACTTGTAAATTTGCGGCAAAACTCCTTGGGCTCCACTCGGTTCACCATTATCCTTGAATGCCGTGAGGGCTAACCTGCCCTCGCCCTTTAGCACCCGCGTCGGGCCTCGTTTTGATCTAACAGACTTGCTCGATGATCCAGAAGGCTAAAAGAAAAAATTATTCGTTAATAAGTGCAATACAAATAAATGAATGCATCTAGGGATGAACATATAGACTAATTGATACATAGATATACACCTCGCCGGAGTTTGTGATGGACACTTCGTTGTCTCGTCTAACTTGTTCGGACTCAAGTCCCTCGCCGAAATCATTCAGAAAGTCTTGGAACTCGTTGTCATCTCCATCCTCGGGTTCCGGACCACGGGCACTCTCATAGATCAATTGCTGCACCGCTTCTTCCCCCTCCTCATCTCGGACGAAGGTGCCGTCCTCCATACCTCAATGTCACTGCAAAATTAAGAAAGCAATTGTATTTCATTCATCATGTCATGATCATATATATAACAGATTAGAAGAGTGTGCAAGGGTTCACTAAACTTCCCAATATAAAACTACCATAGTGTTTCAAACTAGAAAAAATACAAAATTCCAACATGAGGCCAGTCGGCAGGATCACCGCCGGCTCACGACGCTATGAGAGCCATGACTCCGACAAATAGATTTTCCATATTTGTTTTGTAAGAGGATCAGTCCTTGGGGTGTCGCTGGTTTTGAAAAGTTGGAGCGATCTTCTAAGAACCATATGTAGGACTATCTGTGCACATATGATAGTTGGAACTGTGAACTTATTTTCTGCGACGACGAACATCACTATTATTATATCACCACACCATGAGCCACTCCTCGGCCAATGCCTTCAGCGACGACGACGACGACACCGCCGACCAAACAAAAACCCGCTCCACCCGGGCAAGGCTATCTTCTCCAGGCGCCGCCGCGGCGGCTCCACCATATGTCGTCCCTCGCATCATCCGCACGGTGGCGGCGTCCTCGCGCTACAGGCGGTCGACCACCTGGGGCTACAGCTGGGCACCCCTACGGCGGCGGCGTCCTCGCGCTACAGGCGGCGGCGTGTCCTCGCGCTACAGGCGGCGGTGTCCGTGGGCAGGGCAGCGGCACGGCCACGGCGCACGGCAGGGCAGGGCAGCGGCACGGGCAGGCGCACGGCAAGGCAGCAGCACGGGCACGGCCACGGCGCACGGCAGGGCAGGGCAGCGGCACACGGGCAGGGCAGCGCAGCGGCACGGGCAGGCGCACGGCAGGCGCAGCGGCACGGGCAGGCGCACGGCGGGCGCAGCGGCACGGGCGGGGCACTTCGTCGAACACCCCGCGGGCGTGCGTGAGGGGAGGCCGGCGGCGACCGTGGCGCGGCAGCCGACGCGCGCGCGGGCTCCTCCCGGCGAGGCGCGCCGGCCAGGGAGGCGACGCGAGGGAGGCGAGGGAGGCGAGGGAGGGAGAGGAGGGGCCGGCGGGTGCTCACCTCGGTGAGGGCGACGGCGGCGGGGAGAGGTGGAGCGGCGCGGGCGACGCGGCGACGACGGCGGCGGCTTCAGTGAGGGCGACGGCGGCGGCTACGGCGAGGGCGACGGCGAGGGCGGCCGCTACGGCGACGGCGATGACGGAGTCGGCGTCGGCTGCGAAGGAAATTGGGTCCGGCGCGCGAGCTCTCTCGCGAAGGAAATTGGGGAAGAAGAAGGAAAACTGCCCCGCGCTAAGTCCCTAACTAGGGGGAACCACCTTTGGTACCGGTTGGTACCACCAACCGGTACGAAAGGTCTTTCGTACCGGTTGGTGGTACCAACCGGTACCAAAGGTTTTTTTTTTGTTTTTCTTTTGCTGTTTCTTTTGTTTTTCTTTTTCTTTTCTTTTTCTTTCCTGTTTCTTTTGCTGTTTCTGTTTCTTTTCTTTTTATTTTCTGTTTCTTTACTTTTTATTTTCTGTTTCTTTTCTTTTCTGTTTTTTTCTTTTGCTTTTCTATTTCTTTTTTCTATTGCTTTTCTTTTTTTTCTGTTTCTTTTCTATTCCTGTTTCTTTTTTCTTTATTTTCTATTTATTTTTTCTATTACTTTTCTTTTTCCTTTCTTTTCTATTTATTTTTTCTATTGCTTTTGTATTTATTTTTTCTATTGCTTTTGTTTTTCTTTTCTATTTATTTTCTCTATTCTATTTCTTTTCTTTACTCTCGCCACGACGCCGTCCGCACAGGAAACTTTCCCGCCCCGACGTCGCGCGGGAAACTTTCCCGCCACGACGCCGCGCGGGAAACTGAAAAAAAAGGCGGAAAAGAAAGGGCGGGAATGAAATTTTATTACGATTGAACTCGAATTAAAAGTACATAGCTTAACTGAAAATTAAAGATACATGGCCAAATTCTACTGTTGGAGTCATTCAGTCATACTCGTGCCTAGCCCTGTAGTAGTCGCCACGGTAGTCGTCGTAGTCGCCGTCATCATCGTCGCTGGCATCGGGGTCGCGGTACTCGAACGTCGGCGGGTGAGCACGCGTGGGCTGGGACTGAGGGTAGCGCAGGCGGGGGCCACGGTAGGCCATGACGCCCTGGAGAGTCCGGCCGCGCCACCACAGCCGACGGCCGGCCTCGTTGAAGTTCGGAGGAGGCGGGCCGCCCTCCTCGTGCTCGGCAAGCGCCCTCTCACGCCGATTGATGAAGAAGCTTTCCCAAGTCGGGCTGTAGTCGGGATGCCACCGGGGATTCCTCCGCTGCTCCGGCGTGAGCTCGAAGTAGTAGTGGTTCGTGATGGCCATCTCGCGCGCCACACCTAGAGGGACTCGGAGGGACCGGTACGCCTCCGACGCTTAGCAACCAGCCGGTCGGGACGCGGTAGCCCGGCGGGCAGGGGTAGTTCGAGGCGCAAAGCGCCTCCGCCTCCCGGGGGGTTAGAGATATTGCGATGGAAGCCATGGGAGAGAATGATGAGTCTAGATGTGATATGTAAATGGTGGCCAAGCCTACATATATATAGTGAAAAAATGGCGGGAAGACAGAGGCGGGAACCGGTGGAAAGCGCGGGAAGAAAATAGGCGGGAAGACATATCGAGGCAAACCTTTAGTACCGGTTGGTGGGTGCAACCGGTACTAAAGTTGTCGGTGGGATAAGGACGCGTGGGTAACCTTTAGTACCGGTTGGTGGGTGCAACCGGTACTAAAGCTGTCGGCGGGATAAGGACGCCCTGCTCGATGAGATAAAGTATGTAGCGCACGACGCCCGTCGGTGGGATAAGGACGCGTGGGTAACCTTTAGTACCGGTTGGTGTCTGCAACCGGTACTAAAGCTGTCGGCAGGATAAGGACGCTCTGCCTATAAAAGGAGCATCGATAGACCATGGGAAGCAGCTCAACAAGCCAACATGGATGGAGAGTTTCATCACCATGGATGGGGAAAGGGTTGGGAAATCTCCCGTGGCGGAACTTGTCGAAGATGCCCTTGGTGCACACGCCCTATGGCATCTTCGGAAGTTCCGCCTCGGAAAAATTTCCCCGCAAGCCCGTGGAAGACTCCATCTCCTCTAACAATGTTGGGGAAAGGGTTGGGAAATCTCCCGTGGCGGAACTTGTCGAAGATGCCCTTGGTGCACACGCCCTATGGCATCTTCGGAAGTTCCGCCTCGGAAAAATTTCCCTGCAAGCCCGTGACTTAACTAGTAAAACAAGCCAACCATCTCCATTGTTAATATCTTACATACAGTAACATCATTACACAAAAGTGATTTCCATATTGAGATACACAAGTTATACTCCATCTGCTCTAGTCTTCTGAGTTTTCTTCGCCCGTTTCCCTTTCTTCTTACTGCGACGCAACCATGGACAATCTTCATTGTTTAAGATGATGCTTGGGTCAATTTTTACCTTGAAGGGTGGAATATCGTCAAACTTATTATAATCTTCCGACATGTCTGTCTTGTCCTCTACTCCCACGATGTTTCTTTTCCTGAAAGAACTATGTGCCGCTTTGGCTCATCGTATGATGTGTCCTCCGGCCTTTCTTTTCTTTTTTTCGGTTTGCTAGACATATCCTTCACATAAAAAACCTGAGCCACTTCACCGGCTAGGACGAATGGTTCGGTGTCGTACCCAAGATTCTTGAAATCCACTGTAGTCATTCCGTACTCGCGGGTCTACTCCGTACCCGTCTTTCGAGGTTGAACCATTTACACCGGAACAAAGGGACCTTGAAATTAGGTCCATAGTCAAGTTCCCATATCTCCTCTATGTATCCATAATATGTGACCTTGTTCCCATTGCCATCTTCTGCATCAAAGCGGACACCACTGTTTTGGTTGGTGCTCTTTTTGTCTTGGGCGAAAGTGTAAAATGTGTTCCCATTAATCTCGTACCCTTGAAAAGTCGATATAGTAGAAGATGGTTGCTTGGCCAACAAGTACAGCTGCTCGTCATCGGTGACATTCATGAGACGTGTTTGCAACCAACCGCCGAAAGTCTTCATGTGTTCTCCATCAATCCAATCTTCACGTTGCTCCGGGTATTTAGAGCGTAAGATCTCCTTGTGTTCCTCTTTGTACGGAGCCACCAAGATGGAATTAAGTAGAACTGTGTAGTGTGCTTGAGTGAAAGAATGTCCGTCCATACACGTTGCTGATTTCTTTCCTAGCGTGCCTTTTCCACGCAGTCTCCCCTCATAGCGCGATTCAGGAACACCGATCGGCTTAAGGTCGGGAATAAAGTCAACACAAAACTCAATGACCTCCTCTGTTCCATAGCCCTTGGAGATGCTTCCTTCCGGCCTAGCACGGTTATGAACGTACTTCTTTAAGACTCCCATGAATCTCTCAAAGGGGAACATGTTGTGTAGAAATACGGGATCGAGAACGCCAATCTCTTCAACCGGGTGAACTAGGAGATGTGTCATAATATTGAAGAAGGATGGTGGGAACACCAACTCGAAGCTGACTAGACATTGGACCACATCCTTCCGTAAATTTTGTAGAGTAAGTGGATTGATCACCTTCGAGAAATTGCATTGAGGAACGCACATAGCTTCACAATGGGTACTCGAACATTTTCCGGCGAAGCCCCCTCAATGCAACCGGAAGTAATTGTGTCATAATCACGTGGCAGTCATGAGACTTTAGGTTTTGAAACTTTTTCTCCGACATGTTTATTATTCCCTTTATATTCGACGAGAAGCCAGACGGGACCTTGATGCTACTCAGGACTTCAAAAAAGATCTCCTTCTCCTCTTTGGTAAGAGCATAGCTGGCAGGACCTTGATACTTCTTTGGATTCAGGTTGTTTCCTTCGTGGATACTTTGCTGGTCCTGCCGTGCTTCCGGTGTATCTTTTGTCTTCCCATACACGCCCAAGAAGTTTAGCAGGTTCACGCAAACATTTTTCGTCACGTGCATCACGTCGATTGCAGAGTGAACCTCTAAGAATTTCTAGTAGGGTAGCTCCCAAAATATCGACTTCTTCTTCCACATGGGTACGTGTCCGTCAACATCATGCGGAACAGATTGTCCGCCGGGACCCTTTCCAAAGATCACTTTTAAATCCTTGACCATATCATATATAACTTCCCCATTAGGGCGGGTAGGCTTCGTTCGGTTATCTGCCTCACCTCCGATTTCCTCTCTTTCTGACGTGATGTTGTTTTGGAAGAAATCGACGATGCCCCAGGTACACATTCTTGTTTCCCAAATAATTACTATCAGTCTCACCTAAACAGTGTGTGCATGCATTGTATCCCTTGTTTGACTGCCCTGAAATGTTACCAAGAGCAGGCCAATCATTGATGGTTACAAATAACAACGCTCGTAGGTTAAATTCCTTTTGTTCGTGCTCATCCCACACAGGTACACCTTCGACACGCCACAACTCTAAAAGTTCTTCAACCAATGACCTCAGGTACACATCAATGTCGTTGCCGGGTTGCTTCGGGCCCTGGATGAGCACTGGCATCATAATGAACTTCCGCTTCATGCACAACCAAGGAGGAAGGTTATAGATACATAGAGTCACCGGCCAGGTGCTATGACTGGAGCTCTGCTCCCGAAAGGATTAAAGCCATCCGTACTTAGACCAAATCTTAAGTTCCTTGCGTCATCTGAAAATTACTTGAACTCTCTGTCGATTTTTCTCCACTGCGACCCGTCGGCGGGGTGTCTCGACATCACATCTTTCTTACGGTCCTCTTTGTGCCATCGCAACAACTTGGCATGCTCTTTGTTCTGGAACAAACGTTTCAACCGTGGTATTATAGGAGCATACCACATCACCTTCGCAGGAACCCTCTTCCTGGGGGTGGACTCACCCTCAACATCGCCGGGGTCATCTCGCCTGATCTTATACCTCAATGCACTACATACCGGGCATGCATTCAAATTCTCGTACTCCCCGCGGTAGAGGATGCAGTCATTGATGCATGCATGTATCTTCTGCACCTCTAATCCTAGAGGGCAGACAACCTTCTTTGCTTCGTACGTGCTAGAGGGCAACACGTTCTCCCCTGGAAGCATCTTCTTTATTATTTTCAGCAACTTTTCAAATCCCTTGTCGGAAGTACCATTCTCTCGCCTTCCACTGCAGACAATTCCAGCGTGGTACCCAGCTTTTTCCGACCATTTTCGCAATTTGGGTACAACAGTTTGTTGTGATCCTCTAACATTTTCTCCAACTTCAACCTCTCCTTTTCATTTCCGCAGTTCATCTTCGCATCAAGAATGGCCCGACCCAAATCGTCATCCGGGTCATCAAAAATCGGCTCATCGAAAATGGGCTCTTCTTCAGACTTCGTCTTCCCCCATTCTACTACCACCGTCTTCGGTGAATAAGGGATAGTTGTCACTATCCTCTTCTTCTTCGTTGTCTTCCAATATAACCCCTCTTTCTCCGTGCTTGGTCCAACAATTATAGCTGGGCATGAAACCATTCTCCAGCGAGGTGGATGTGAAGGGTCTTCGAGGTAGGGTAATCCTTCATATTCTTACAGGAACTACATGGACAATACATGAAACCATTCGACCGCCTGTTTGCCTCAGCCACGTTGAGAAAATAATGCATGCCGAGTAATGAACTCGGGATGGCACCGGTCACCGTACATCCATTGTCGACTCATCTGCATTTTATATGTATATCAAAAATCATTAAGTACACAACATCATGGATATATGAGTGACCAACTTAATTAATATTCAAGTTCATCACATAAAACTAATTGTTTTTTATAAAAAAGAAGAGGGGCTCACCGAGGTGTGGTACCATGCCGGCTAGGGGACGACGCTGGCGATCGACGGCGGTAAGGACGGGGATATGATACTAATTAAAACCTACAAAACATACCATAATTTCAGCTCAAATTGCATATAAAAAAATAAAATCACTAACTTAGGCATTTCATCGAACACCTTGCTTGCACTACAAAATAGTACGAGTTAAAACTACCAACGAAATTAGCTAAATTAGGAACGCCGGAAGGAAGGATGATATTGCTAACCCTTAGATAGATGGGTGCCGTTAATCTTGTTAAAATGGTGGAGAAAAATGAAGATTATTGGAGTGTGAGAGGTGGAGCAAAATTTAGAGTGTGAGGGAGAAGAGAAAAATGAGAGCCTGCAGGGGCTCGGGAAGGGATCTGGGGCGATTTGATATAGCCGGGTACCCTTTGGTACCGGTTCGTGTTACGAACCGGTACCAAAGGTCCAGCCCGGGCCCCACCACGCGTCTGAATTTTGGGCGAAGACGTTTCGTACCGGTTCCTAACACGAACCGGTACGAAAGCTCCTCACGAACCGGTACCAAATATCCTCGCCCGCCAGAGCCCTTGAACCGGTACAGATGACCCCATTGGTACCGGTTCGTAAGGGAACCGGTACCAATGGCTTAGATGGATGAGAGGTTTTCTACTAGTGAGGATTATGCCATGCTCTATGTAAACTATTTTGCTGATCACCCAACATCTACCCGGGAGGAGTTTAGCGCCGATTTAGGATGAACAAGGAGACGTTCAAGAGCAGATATGGAAGGTGATGCATGCTTGTGTGGTAATGCATAACATGATCATCAATAGTAAGTGCGGAGATCGTACAACAACGGATGATCATCCATATGATAACCAAGGTACTCTTTCCATTATTGATCATGACCTCCCTACGAAGTTTTCTTATATCCTCGCCATACACTTGGAGATCCATGACGAAGTTATTAATCACGAGCTGCAAAATGATCTAGTAGAACACCTGTGAGCAATCACAGGAGACATCACCAGATTCTTGCTCTAGTTGAACTTCATTTTATTTAAATTATACGAATTAATTTATTTATATTTTAGTTATGGTTGAACATAATTTTTATTTACATTATGTGTGAAAACTTTACAAGACTGTTTGAAATATAGTTCAATATGAGAAGTTGGGCCAAATACCCTTTGGACGCGTATTTGAGGGCATGACTAACAAAGTCATCTCATACGCTAGTGCCGGCGCACTCCATATGCCCGATCGGGCACTAGATGTTGTACTGGAGGAACGAATGAAGATGCTCCGACAGAAGAACTTAACATCTAGTAGTATGTTTGTAGGCTGCAAAATTTAAATAGAAATAACACAGCGGAACTCATGTGTTACGCTGTGTGTTCAGAATTTCAGACTCATTGTGCACGTACGCATCCATGCATGCTGAAAGATGCAACCGTCGAGTTAGTTAATTAAACCTAAGGGAACAAGACATAGACTCGTTGTGAGGCAAAACCCATATGCCTCTCGGGTCGCCTCCTCCTGTGCGACTCCGGAGGCCGCCCATCCACGGCCGGCGGTGGAGCCTGACCTACCGGCTGCGGAGCGGGCCGATCTGGGCCCAACGGGTCTGACGGTTCTGCTGGTGGCCGCGGTCGCCCTTGGAGCGATTTCACTCACTGGTGACCCCGAGTGCAACACTGGCTTGTCTGGCAGCTATGTTCCCGCCAGTTTCCTCTTCGGCATCCAAGTAGTGTGTCACCTCCTCTGCTGCCGGCTGGTGGCGTGGGGGCTATTGGCGCGAATTTGCATAAAGGTGGCAATCATATGGTTCTTCTTGTGCGAAGACCTTCCTAAGGCCGGTCCCTGTTGATCTGGCCGGAGTGGTGAGCTCCGGAAGGCTTCGCCGGTGAATGTAACAGTGCACTTTATGCCTGGAGTTTGCTGGATCGGTGGTATTCGGTCGTGCGCACCTATATTTTTATTCCGGCCGTTTCATTCTGCAGGGAGGAGCGCGAAGATCTGTTCTTTCTTGTCATCTGGAGACTTTTGCTCCATGGCGGAGTTAGAGGTGGAGAATATCATGACGGCCGGATTGGAGGACTAGCAATGGAATGTTCGAGTCTCTGCGTTGTTGAGGGACTTGTTTGATTTTCTGGGTTTCACGGTAGCAGTATGCAAGTGGGGGCAATGTGAAGTTTAGAGTCTTACCTTTTAGGTTAAAAATTCAAGGTCTGGCCTTAATTGGTTGCGCTTGGCAATGGCCTTATTGGAGGCATTGTTTTGAGAGCAAGACTGTCTTCACGGTGAAAACATAATATCTTTAATCGGGCGACAATGACGCTTGTGCACTGTTCCCTTCTTGGAGACGTCGTTATTGGGGAGCCTGTAATTCAGGTGTTGTCTTGGTGGTAGATGTACTGTTGCTTCTAGGGTTGGAATACCGTAGCGGGACTTTAATTTTTTTAGTTTCCTTTTTTCTTTTTTGGCCGTGTGCATCCTAACTGTTATTAGGGTATTGCGTTGTTGCAGCTGGGTGTAATTGGTATTTCTTGATATTAATATATTTCTTTATCGAAAAAAGTTAATTACACCTCGTGAGGCGTATATATAGATATCTCGATGAACAAAACCAGATGGAACATTTTGACATGTTAAGGTTACTGATTGGAACGCTCATGCATCATGTTCCTTCGCTCAACATCACTTTACGTAAATATATTGAAAAGGTACGGCCGTACGTGTGCTTCATATAGAGTAATATATTCAGCAAGATATTCGAGACCCAGCATCGATTTTCAACCGCGACTTGGCGGAACGAGCGGAGGTACTACAGAACAAGCCACCGTCACCAGCCCTGCAGCTTCGAATTGAGCTTCCACAAAACCAGCTTGTCGACCAGCGTATTTTCCTTCTTTCATTAAATAATCCATGTTGCCGTCCGTTGAAAAGGTCAATTAATTGTATTTCGACACAAGAGGGAATATATATGCAACGATTAGAGTACAAAATGGCTTCGAAATTCAAGTCTGGTCGATTACGTAAAGTTCTCCTGTGTTAGTTAGATGTACTCCGTACATTCTTTTGCCGGAGGTTGGTGTAGACTTTTCGTGTGTTCTGGATCGCTACAGATTCTCAGCTGCGTGTGAGTATCAACACAAAGAATTAAACGTCTATGAGACCAGCTTATGATTGGATGGTTAGGAGGCGATGGCACCCTCGGTCCACAAGAGTTCAAATTCTAGATTTGACACTTTGGTGTCTCATAAATACTAGATTTAATACTTTGGTGTCTTATAAAGACGACTTCGTCAATCTTAAGACCTGCCGGATCAGTTATTCAACGCAGTATTTTGAAGGTGCTCATAGAGGTAGGGTGTGCATGTGTGCGTTTATAGGATGAGTGTGTACGCGTATGTATGAGCATCTTTGATTGTACTGTGTTTCGCAAAAAAATAACTATCTAAAGTTGTTTATCTCCACTACCTCACCTCACCCATGAGTCAGGAAACTCTAGCAGGAAACTCTAGAACCTGTCATACACAAGAGTAAAATACACTCAGGTCATAAAACTATTTAAGGGATGTTATGTTAGTTGTACTAGTATGAAAGTGCATATCTATGGGATGAGGATTTCATGCACCTGAGCACCAGTGCTCCCGCCACGTGTCTGTGTGAGGTTCGTTGCTGTCAGCCTTGATACCTGTGCCCAAATGAATTTTTATGAAATACAAGCAGGTAGAATATACTACATATACAAGAGGATACGTAGGCTAAACATAGATACTCCAGAAGGTAGGTAGGCATGTGGGACTTTAAGAGGGAGGATGCGATGAATCTCAGATGAAATATCTAGGCCTGGATGGGTGGTCGTTGCCCACACAGATACTTGACTGTCTGCACTAAATGTAAATGAGCCTGCTAGGCTAGTGCATTCAGGAAGCAATCAGAGCTATGAAAACAAATAAGACAGTGCTTTGATTTATTTGTCAATACAGACGGCTGCTACGAACTGAATGTGAGCACACGTTGACACCAAACGACCAGTTTTTTATAAAGACGTTTTGTTACTTAAAAAATTAAGTATTACATCTAGTCTATCCATAAATAAGAAAATTGTGGCTCTAAGAACAAAAAAACGACTTGTTTTTTATCCCCACATTTATCCTTTTTTGTGTAGATTACGAATAACATATTTCAACAAAACCTTTCCATGCATATTAGATTTGTAGATGTGCCTAGTTGATTTTTCTTAGAACTTTTTATGATTCAAAATGTTGATTTCATATTTTTAATCAATTCCTCAATGGAGCTGGGACCTAATACCATCTTTCGCTTCGGAAAGAAGCTATAAGCTGGGGGACGCGTTTGTGATATTTAATATTTTAATCCTATATCTGAGCATTGTGTACGACACAGCTATGAGCTAAGGCAACAGGTCTAGGATTGAACGATTGACAAGACTGTACGCTGCAGTGGTTGCAGGCGGCAGCGTGCTGCCAAGACGCTGGCACGGTTGCTCTGGCACAAACATTAAATGAACACCTAAAAAAAATACAGCTTCCTTAGACAGTTACCTGGACATATACACAGAAGAAACGTCCATATACAGCAAGTATGCATGCAACTGAATGGACAAATCGAGTAAACGAATGGTTCAGAATACTCCACGTAGCGAGATCACTGACGCTCGTGTGCCATAAGCACTTTTCGATATCTATGTCCTAAAAATTGACGAAGTGTCACCAAAGGCTCTATTCATGCCACATCAGCTTTGACTGTTCTTGTGGCGTACTGGCGTCTTGACTAATGCCACATGGCAAAAAAAATTACATAAAAATCCCTAAAAAGTCATTTCTTCTATTTTGTAACCTTCCTAGCTATGTGCCCTACGCCACCTTCCTGTCCAGATTTGCCTAAGTCGGTTGTAGGCTTGTCACATTCGCCGGATTAAGCAATGACATGCTCTCTCGAGAGGACTGTTGTTGCAGCAGCTCACCTCCTCCTTGCTCCCTGGCGGCTAGGATTCTGGTTTCTTATGTCTTGCTCTCATGTAGCTACATGCTTTTATAGGTCATCTTTTACATGGGCTTGGGCTAGAAACTTGTTCAGTGTTCAACAAGCACCTAGAGCATGTGCGTCACGCCGCCACCGACGAGGGAGCGTTTGGCATCCCACACGTTGAGCGGTCCAGCTGGAAGCAGGAGGGTCGGGTCTGGGGCTCTAAACAACGCTCGATGGAGCGTGAAAAGATTGTACGTTGGACTCAATACACAGTGGATTAATGGAGTATGTTGAGCTAGCTGAGTGAGTACAATACAAATAAATTCTTTGGTGCATTTCGACTACACGGCTGTGATACTGGGACTACGGGACACGACATGAGCATGTGATGCCGACTCTAATCCGTTCACGTGGTCCATGCACCCTCACGGTGGTGGCGATGCCTGTGAAGGAAAAGCTCCAGCGCATGTGCAACTGAGGGCAGCAACTCCCGGTAGAGGGGTAAAGGAAATAAGGGCCACATAATTAGAAGAAAATAATCTTCAGGGTGTTCTTTTTATAGAATTGTCACATGGACATGTTCAACCTGCCACACAAGCAAGTCAAAGCTGATACAGTGCCAACAGGTCCTCTGATGACACACTTAGCAAACTTTTGGGACTTGGATATGCTTTTCCATAGTAATAGAACTAACTTGGCACCCCTGAAATAGTTTTAGGACTTATGGTGTATTTTACTCCATAAATAGTAAAGCATTCATAGATTAAAAATAAACAATGAACACATTCTCAAATAAAATTAAATAATGAAAATCTCATGAATGATTATATCCGGTTTCCCCGTATGAAAGGTCTCTGCACATGTTGCATCTTGAAAGAGGGCCCAAACTTCGAGAATGTATACAATGAAAACCACTTTGAAGTAAACAGATGGAAGCTTTCAAGCTAAGATATAGATGTTTGGGTCTATAATGTTTGGCACATATTGCAGCTCCATTCCTTGCGGAGCCGGGGTCATCCACATATTCGGGAAAAAATCGAAACTACATCGTTTGCAGAACTTCTAGTGAAAGCCCCCATCTCAACATATTTCCACCAGTATCTTTTTCAGGTATCGATTAACATAAACCTAAGTGAAATAGCCAAACCATGACATAACTCGTTCAAAGCCACATGAAACCTGCATTAATAATGTCAAGATTCACTCCAAGTCATATTAAACTCTCATCAGTAAAGTAGGAAGCTTAAGAGAGTTTTCATCAATGTTTCAATAGAGATTCAAAATTAATAATATTTAAATTTTAAAAACATACTTAAATTTCATCTTGTTTCAAAGATATATTGAATATGAAGACGATGGTGAAAAGGATCCTAAATTGGACATCTAATTCAAACTATATGGCCCTTGTATGGTTTGACCAGAAAAGTAGTGCTGAAAATATGCCCTATTGGGTTCAATATACAATGGATATTATTACATTCTTTACTGAAAATATGCCCTACTGGGTTCAATATACAATGGATATTATTACATTCGTTCGTTATCGAGTAGAGCTTGATATTATATGCCCTAAAAGTGTTAATTGACATATTCAGAACATTCAATCTCCCTCGTGCCCAGTAAGCGACGACTCTGTTGACTAAGACAACTACGAATACATGTATTATAGGGCTAAGCAGTAGTATGACTAGTTTTTTTATTTGCGTATGTAATAATAATTTGTTATATAAATTTTAGAGTTACCTGTATTGGGGCGATGACCTGAAGTCAACAGGCCCCCATTTTCATGTTTGCGCCGGCTCCCCTATATGGGTCAAAAATAGGCAACACCAGAGCTCATTTGGGAAGTGCGACTCTTATGGTCTGCAAGTGTAGATACCTTGTGTAGGCGTTGCACAAATGGTCCTGGGACGAACCATACAGGGGAATCACATATGGAGTAGAAGGTAGTCCAAATACAACTGACTGGCATGTTGCATTGACTCTACTTCTTCAAGGATTCAAGACATCTAGTGGTCATCCAATGATCTACAAAATTATCAACTTTTGTTTACGAGGTACAAACAAATGTTGTGGGCTAGTACAACCTACTCATTCCCGAGAATTAACTGCATGGTTTTATGGCTAGAAAAGAGGCAGGTGAATTTGTGGGTTGATTTTAATAAATTAAAATATCTATATGCAAAAATATATGATTTTTTTTGTTTCACAATCTGGAAAACATGTTTGGATCTGATGCCCACAAGTAAGAGGATCTCTGAGATATTCAATAGGAAGTATTACCCAATATAGTTTGACTCAAGGGGATACAAGAATATTAATAAGACTTTAGCAACTGAGACGTTACTCTCAACCACACATGTATAATTATAAACTTACAAAGCAAGTGTTGATTTATAGTAGTTGATTCAAAGCAATAAAACAAGCAGTAAACAATAACAACATATTTTCAGTTTTCACCGAAATTAGTAATGTGTAACTTTCAGTGGCGAAAAGTGTAGGCATGGGTGATAGAGGGGTGTTGCATTAATGATATTTATCATATAATGGAATCCTAATAACATTCCATTCATATCTATTCAGTTGTGCGTAGGTGTGTGATTCAAATATAATTATGCATACTAACTAACAGAATTTGCATAACATTTATTTTTCTTCCTGCTCATTTAACTGGGGCCAACTTGAAACTACAAACAATTAAGATCCATCCTTTTGAATAGCCCGGAACAATGCATTAACACTTCATGAATACACATTATTCTCAAACTATCGTATATTCCCATTGTTTTCCCTAACTACCACTTTAGGGTTCACACGTTCAACAAAATAATAGGCAACACACTTTGCAGATAGGTACCAAACTCATATATATGATGGAACAATAAAGTTCAGTACCGAAATCATGTCCCTTAGGCCATAGAAACAAACATTAAACATACCAAAGGTGTAGCAACACTCATACAAGAATATCCTCAAGACAAACATCCCAAATCTCGATACATATGGATGATTACATGATCAACCGCATCCAATCCCCTTCCACCTCACATGCCTACAAAGAACTATTCACACATGATGATGGAGAGAGAGCAAATGCTTCAAAAATTAATAATTGTTTACATTGGATTAAATAAGTTCTTCTAAAATAAAATACTTATCTATCGTCAACACAAAATGCTTCCACTAACATAAATAATTGTTTCCTTCGAGTACAATAATAAACACTTGTTTTTAAGTAAGTAGGGAATTTTCTTACATTAATAACAAATTTTTGAAACATATCAAACAAAGTTCCCGCAAACTATTGGTTTCAGGATCACTTCATATATTTCGGACACCACACATATTTGCTTCCTTCAAGTTATCAAAATACACAGCTTCTCATTCTTATATCACATATTTCATATATGTTAAGATTAGCTTCAGTCTAAAATAAGATACATTTTTTAGATGCATTGTATGTTAACCAACAATGTGTTACAAACACTCGATTCATTTACTTTGGTGCGTGGTGACAATAATAGAGAAGGCCTTAGCCCTGCAGGCCCCCTTGATTCCGTTGTTGGTCCTCCTACAGTTTTTGTCTAGGTGAAATTCATTGACAACTTGGCTATGGTCTAGAGGTAGAGTGCAGTCCCAGTAATGTTGATATCATCCACCTAATAATTCCAATAAAAAGGCAGCATCAAAATAGTGATCCAGAGCCCAAGAAATCATGTACAAAAATCACATGGCAATAACCTTTCCACACTAGTAGGTGCAGATTTCACACGCCCTCGTTAATCAATCCAAGCAAATGTTGGGGCCGGCAAGCCGAACTGCCGGATTAGATCATCGCGCTTACGAAAAGATATGATTGGCTACCACCGTGAGATCAAAGCAGCTTCATGCCATATTGGTTAGAAAGAAGCATCAGCTTTAAGGTAATGGAGCATAACGATGACTTTGTAGAAGAAGCGGATTTAAAAAATTAAAGCATAACAATGTTTGTCGCTATTTTTGTGATTACACAGCCAAAATGACAAGGGAAGCATAATGATTTAGAAGCATGATCAAATACAAAAGTTATGGAACACATTCATATTAATATGCAAGGATTAAAAACAGAAGCAACAACTTTGTTGATATGCAGCTTGTTACAATCAATGTAGAAGAAAACATATTTGAAAATTTTAGCATATAGTGGTTGTCGCCAATTTATCAGTATCAATGTATATTTAACAAGAAATATGGTAAACTCAAAGCATAAATTGAAATATGGCACAACATGAGCAACGAAGCAGAAAAAATAGCTTCCAAAACATGAACATTGCTAATGTTAATATATACATAAGTCTAAAGCCTAGCAGATGCAAGATATGGCAACATCTGGAGTACATGAATCGGCTTCTAAAATTAATTAAACAAATGCATATATACATGAATAGGTGGATCTGATGCACATAAAAGTTCAGAAAAAGGCATACATTTGGGGCCAAGTTTAGTTACTATCACCTCGCCAAACGTTTTTCAAGGATCTAGTGGGCTCCCCTAAGCGGTGGAGTCAACCAATGACCCACTCATTTGATGGAAATAGCCACCAGATTTCCGTAGACACCTAACTCCCCCGGCTGTCCCTCAGTTTTGCATCATCACGTGGGAGCTTCATGCATGCATGCGCGTGAGAGGATGAAGTGGATGATTCAGCGTTGTGGAAGATCCATCGAGAGGAAGGCGGGCTTAGGAGGGGGGAGGAGCGGTGAGCGGATCTCTGCGTGCATGGCGAGGAAATCAGCAAAAGCTGCAGGCAACTCATGATCAACCATCGCAAAAGGGCCCTGATACTCATAGGGACCAACATGTGTGCTTACATGATTCTTGCGATCATCCTGGATGATCATGTTGTGCATGATCACACAAGCCTGCATCACCTCCCACATTTGATCGTGAGACCAGCTTAGAGCAGGGTACCGGACAATTGCAAATTGAGCTTGAAGCACACCAAATGCCCGCTCGACATCCTTCCTGCAAGCCTCCAATCGCGCAGAAAAGTGGAATTCTTCTGACCTGATGGAGTCGAGATTGTTTTGTCAAAAGTGGCCCATTTTGGATATATACTATCGGCTAGATAATAGCCTTTGGTATATTGGTGGTCATTGATCTCATAGTTGCATGGTGGAGCATGCCCTTCCACTAGTCTTCTGAACACCGGAGACTGCTGCAACACGTTGATGTCATTGTGTGATCCCGCCATGCCAAAGAAAGAATGCCAAATCCACAGGTCATAATCTGCCACAGTGATACGTCTCCGACGTATCGATAATTTCTTATGTTCCATGCCACATTATTGATGATATCTACATGTTTTATGCATACTTTATTTCGTTTTTATGCGTTTTCCGGAACTAACCTATTGACGAGATGCCGGAGGGACAGTTGTTGTTTTCTGCTGTTTTTGTTTTCAGAAATCTTAGTAAGGAAATATTCTCGGAATCGGACGAAATCAACGCCTAGCATCTTAGGATTGCACGAAGCTTCCAGAACACCCGAGAGTCGCCAGAGAGGGGCCACAGGGCCACCAGACACCACCCCGGCGCGGCCCAGGGGGGGGGGCGCCTGATGCGCGTAAATGTACACGTCCGTTGGGAACCCCAAGAGGAAGGTATGATGCGCACAGTGGCAAGTTTTCCCTCAGAAAGAAACCAAGGTTTAATCGAACCAGGAGGAGCCAAGAAGCACGTTGAAGGTTGATGGTGGCGAAATGTGATGCGGCGCAACACCAGGGATTCCGGCGCCAACGTGGAATCTGCACAACAAAACCAAAGTACTTTGCCCCAACGAAACAGTGAGGTTGTCAATCTCACCGGCTTGCTGTAACAAAGGATTAAACGTATCGAGTGGAAGATGATTGTTTGCAAGAAAATAGTAAAACACAATTGCAGTAGATTGTATGCTATGTAAAGAATAGGACCGGGGTCCACAGTTCACTAGAGGTGTCTCTCCCATAAGATAAAAGCATGTTGGGTGAACAAATTACAGTCGGGCAATTGACAAATAGAGAAGGGCATAACAATGCATGTACATGATATGATAAATATAGTGAGATTTAATTGGGCATTACGACAAAGTACATAGACCGCCATCCAACCGCATCTATGCCTAAAAAGTCCACCTTCAGGTTTTCATCCGAACCCCATTCAGTATTAAGTTGCTAAGCAACGAGACAATTGCATTAAGTATGGTGCGTAATGTAATCAACAACTACATCCTTAGACATAGCATCAATGTTTTATCCCTAGTGGCAACAGCACAACACAACCTTAGAACTTTTCATCATCTGTCCCAGGTGTCAATGCAGGCATGAACCCACTATCGAGCATAAATACCCCCTCTTGGAGTTAAGAGCAAAAACTTGGCAGAGCCTCTACTAATAACGGAGAGCATGCAAGATCATAAACAACACATAAACAATTGATTGATAATCACCATAACATAGTATTCTCTATCCATCGGATCCCGACAAACACAACATATAGTATTACAGATAGATGATCTTGATCATGTTAGGCAGCTCACAAGATCCAACAATGAAGCACAACAAGGAGAAGACGACTGACAAAGGATTACTTTGTCAATGCCTACAGATTGTAGACTAGGGTTTTGCTAGAAGTAGATGGCAAGTAGATCTCGAAGGTTTAGGCGAAAAGTACTCGACGATTATGAAAACTAGGATTGTGTTGACAGTAGATTCGATCCTTGCTTTGTCCCTCGACTCCCCCTTATATAGGAGGTGGAGCCGAGGGTTTCGTTTTGTACAAGTTACAGAGTCCGGGACGGTTTCTAACTCATCCCGTCAGATTACAAATAATACTTTCTATTACAATTCTAGCTTTCCTTAATATATCTTGGGCTCCCGAATCTTCTTATTCTTCGGATAGTGGGCCTTCGAGTAAACCCCGGGTACTATCTTCGGCAGGCCCATTTGGGATGCCTATGTCGGTAGCTCCCGAGATTTTGCTTGAATCACGGAGTCGGGAAAATCTCTACCGTTTATTTTTATTCGAGAGCTTTATCTTTTCTATACTTCTTCACATAAAATTCTATATTGTACAGGGATAATGGTAGTTGGGGCTAGTTCATCCGACGGATCAGGTACTAGTTAACCGCTCTAGTGGCAATCCGCAAAAACCTACTTCAAGATCACGTCCCCGGACATGATCTCGGGATACCGGTGTAAACTTCGACAGGTGCCGCTTAAGGTCTTACCATTCCGTCGAGTCCCGAGTCAGATTTATCGGGTACCTAACGCGTCCGTTAGGATTTTTCTTCGTATCCGTTGATACGGATAAAAGTAGCAGAGCGCAGTCTTTGGCGATGCCACGCCCAGCGAACGGATCCGGGGTCTTACCTTCGCAAATCTGCGGCATTCAGAAATTAATTGCAACTTTGGCGTTCTGAGAATATATTGTCGAGTGCTTTTCGCCTTTGGAATGGCACATTTTATCGAGTCATATTTGATGACTTATTTTGTCTTCCCGATGGGAGTATATGTAGAGTTATCTGTGTAACTCGAAATATACTCACTTCGTTTCTTTATTTTGATAAAATTCATCGGGCACGCGATCAGCGTTCCCGATGGGAGTAGCCCCCGAGGCTACATCCAAGAACTTGTGCTTGGGTGTAGGCTCCACAGATTAGTATCCGTTGCCGCTATATTTATAGTCTTTCTCGACAGTTTTATATTTATCGGGTGCGCGACCAGCGCTCCCGATGGGAGTAGCCCCCGAGGCTATGAACAAATGCTCGCATTTGGTCAAAGGCTCTCACCATTTCTATATTGTCATACTCGAAATTTTCTATTTTTCTAAAGTAGCCCCCGAGCATTTGGGCAAAAACTTGTATTTGATCAAAGGCTCCCGAGATAACCTTTCGTTGTCGATAAACTGTTGAAAACTCATAGTCGAATTTTTCTTTTATCTTGACGACGTCATTGCTGATGGTAGCCACGATCTCTATTTTGGAAACTGACCATTATCACTTGTTTCGCTGCCTTGTGGGTCCCAACTCCTGATCTGATGGACACGTCGTGCAAGTGGGGGACACATGTTCTCCTCTTTTTCTGGCACACGTTCTGTAACCTCGTCAATGTTAAAGTACCATTGTACCCTTGTATCCACGTGGCGATCATCTCGCTGCATTCATTTTTCATCCAACGATTCCGTCGTTTCACCGCACCTGTATATAAGGTCCTCTTCTTCATCCTCGAGCACTTCCGCTCGCGCCGTTCCCCTGCTTTCCTCTCGCGAAATTTCCTCCTCGCGCTCCTCAGCTCTCAAAGCTCCTCTCCTCGCAACTGCACTTCTCCACCATTGTTGATGCCACCGCGTCGCTTGACGAGGCACAGCACTCCTGATTCGTCAATGGCTGCCGCGGATCTAGGAGCCGCGGAGTGGGAGAGGTCCAAGATCACCAACCAGGACCTGAATCTCTTGAAGAAGCTGGGGATTACCAAGAAACCCAAAGCGGTTTGCTTCCCCAGTGAAGAAAGCTACCCAACCCCTCCAATGGGGTATCGGGTAAGTTTTGTTGATCATCTTATCCGCGGTCTTTCCGCCCCCATTCACCCTTTTCTTCGCGGGTTACTTTATGTTTATGGTCTCCAACTTCACCACCTTACGCCCAACTCTATCCTTCACATTTCTATCTTTATCACCCTCTGCGAAGCCTTCCTTGGTGTCCAGCCTAACTGGGCATTATGGAAGCGCATTTTCTTTTGTCGCCGTAATGGCTCTGCCAATGTCGCCTATAATATAGGCGGCGTTGTTATTTCTGTCCGTTCCTCTGTCAACTACTTCGACGTCAAACTTCCTGACTCCGTTCAAGGGTGGCGCAAGAAGTGGTTGTACATTCGTGAAGAAAACCATGGATGCGCCGAAGACAACATTCCTCCTTTTGATGGTGCCGAGAAAATCCTTCGCCGCCGTTCTTGGGACGCAGAAGCTACCGAGGAAGAAAGGACTTCGACAGAGGCCCTGATGACTCGTATCCATGAGTTGCAAAACACTCGTGGAAAAGAATTATCTGGCATCCAAATTACGGCGTACTTCCTTAGGACTAGGGTGCAGCCTCTTCAAGCTCGCAAAAACCCTTTCTGGAATTATTCTGGTGATGAAGACGCAGATCGCCTGTCGACGAATCTGGAAGTCAAGGATTTGGATAGACTTATTCGTAGGATTTCTTCTCTTAAGAAGAAAGACTCCATCCCTTCGACTTATCACGTAAAACCATACAGCGCCGCCCATGCGCTTCCCAAGGTAAGCATTGTCACGTAATTTGTCTATTGCCTTACTTTTTGTGTCGTTTATTCATTTCTGACATCCTTCCCTCTTTTTATCCAGGACCACCCAAATCTTGTTTCACTTCCTCCTCTTCCTGAAGGTGGGGATGTCGAAGAAAGGGCCGTAATCTCCGATGATAATCCAGATGCCTCCGCGTTTGCAAGTGAACCCGCAGAATCTCGAAGATCTGCGGGATCCGACGAAAAAGAGGATGTCTCTGAAGCCACTGCGTCGGCACAAACTCCTCCTCCTGCTGTTTCTCCAAGGAACAAAAGGAAAAGAAACGACGTCGAAGATTCCGGCACCTCCAAAGTCGACGAAGCTGTTCCTTCGCACCAGAAGGCAGGCTATGATCCATACCTCGAAGCTCTCATCAGTTCGTAAGTACACTTTGTCTTGTTTACTTGTACTCGAAGATTCTTGTCTATCTTGCTTTTTATATTGTCGATGCTTGCTCGTAGTGATGATGAAGAAGAAATACCAACTGCTGATGTGGCTGCTCGAACGAGTACGTCACATACATTAGTCGCCTCGGAGGCGCCAGTCGAAGGAGAAGAAATGTCGCCTCCGCGACAAAATGTCGGCGCTGCTACTCCTCCGGCAAGCCCCCTTGTCCCTTCACCAAAAAGGGCAAGGGTTGAAATAAATCCAGAGCTTACTCTTCAATCGAGTAACTCTTCTAACCCTCTCTTGGATGATGTAAGTTGCTAACACTCTTGTCGTTGTTTATATTTTCTCTGTTTGCTCCTATATGTCGTCATTTTTCTCATGCCAACATTTTCTTTCTTTGCCTCTCCTTGACAGCCTATGATCAAAGAGCTTCTTCGCATCGGTGCCCAATTCGTTGGGTACCGTGATTACGCCAGCAAGACTGAAGGTAATGCCTGACTATTTTTGCTTCCTTTCTGCATGACTTGTCGACGTTTATAGCTAATCTTGTCTTCCTTTTTCCAGAGAAACTGGCAGAAGCCAACGAACGTGCTGACATGCTTGCTCATAAGTTAGAGCAATGTGAAGAGGCTCGTAAGAAGGCCGAGTCAGATGCAGTTGAAGCTAGGCAAGAAGCTGACAAGGCTAAGGCTGATGCTGCTGGTGTCGAGGATCTTCGGAAACGTCTGCATGACGCCGAGACTTCGCTAAGCGATCACATAACTGCGCAATCTGCTCGCGAAGCGGCGATCACCAAACGCATAAAGACACAAAGTCGTCGCTTTGTCGGTAAGCATTTGCACCATTGCATACCCATTGGATTTTCTTTTTTGCACTTGTTTGTTGACAAAAATTTCTATTTTTATTTTGACAGATAGGACCTCTCAAGAATTTGAACTTGAGGATCCCGACAACGATGTTCTTCTTGACGCCGTTTCATTCCTCGAGTTTCATGGGACAGAAGCACGTGAAGGCATGGATGAAGCTAGGGCGGGGTTGTCAAAGCTTTTCCCCTACTTCTTCCCGAAGAAAGAGGAACCCCCAACCTTCCTTGGTCTTGCCAAGTGTTTTAATCCTCCCGAAGATCTTGGATTGAAGATGCGCCATGAGAACATGAAGGTTGCCGTTGAAAGCACCGTCGCCCTAGTTGCCGACAGCGAACAGACTGTTGACTGGGCCAAAGTTGGCGGCACGGAGCAGATAGAGCAATCAAGGTGGAGGTCGCTGATTAAGGCAGCCAAGCCCAACTCGAAGAAAATCTTGGCGTATCTCGGGATCAAGCCAGCTTCGACTCCTAGCTCATCGAGGCCGGAGGTCTAGTTTCATATTCTTTTGCTTTGTTTTTAGTTTGCCTCCTCCTTTTGATATTGTCGCCATAGTGCTCCTGGGGATGATTAGATCTTCTAAAGGTCCTTCTGCTGTAATAGACATGTATATATTATGAGAATGAATGGAAGTCTATCTTTGTCCCAATGATTGATGTCGACGTTTTCTATTTTTCAGTTGATTTTTGACAACTATACGCCAGTTCCTGGTCCATCCGAAGTTTTTCCTTCGTCCTTGCCGAAGAAATCCTCTGTCCCCGTTAATCTTGTTGATGATTTTGCGAGTAAGGATCTGGCAGAAGAATTGAAAGAACTTCGAGTACAACTCCAGTCCGTGAAGAAGCAATCTCTTATGCTTATGGAGCAATCTCGAGAGTCTTCTGAAAGGGAAAAAATTGCACTTGAACAAGCTCAAACTGCCATCGCTGAAAAGGACTCTGCTGTTGCTGAAGCTGCTGAAGCTACGTCTCGAGAAAATTCTATGCTCCAGCTGCTGATAGATGCTAGCTAGGATATGGCAGGTATGTTTCATTATCTTTGTCGTGCTTCTTTTTTCCTTCGCTGCTTATCTCCTTACTTCCTACTGACTTGTTTTAAGAAACAATAGGTGCTTTTTTTGGATGCTGCTACTGAAGATGAACGTGTCGAGGCTCGTTCCAGTGTTCTTCTTCGGCTTGCACGTGAACATGGATCGACTTTTTGGGGCACGCCTGAACGGACTCGCCAAATCGTCAGATTTCAAGATCGCGCGCTTCAGGTTCGCGAGTATCTTGACTTCTGTATAAGGACTTTGTCTCTGGTCTATGGTACCATGTTTCCTCGCAATAAGATGCCAGAGACCCTTCCTGCGTTGATGGACAAATTTCGAGATGCTCCTCGCATCCACGGCTTTGTACGAGCCCAACTAGCTGCTGGCGCAAGGTTTGCGATGATCATGATAAAAATCTGCTACCCGAAGTTAGACGTGGGGCAAATTGTTCCAAAGTGCTTGGAGAAGATGTCGAAAAGGAAAAGAAACTTCGGCAAATATGATGACATTGTTACTCCTGTTGCCGAAGACATGATGGATGAACTTCTTCGGATGGATTCCGAATTCTTCGTGAAGGGTAGCTACGCTGAGCATAGCACTCGTGCTGTAAATAATGAACGTTTAACCATAGACAATATATTGGGAAATCCTTGAAGACGAACTTGTTTCAAAATTTATATCCTGTGTATATGATCTCATTATATTTTTATTTTGTCGCCAAGCCCCCGGGCGTTTTGATTGCAGTATTTTTGTTTATTATAATGCGAGGTTGTCCCAAGGCAAGATAATATACATTGTATACTATTTTTTGCGGGTGCGAGCCCCCGAGCTTTTTGTTGATCGCTATTTTGTCGATATCTCTTTTTATTTTGGCAAGGTATTTTTTACCAAGGCAGGATGCTTCTTTTGTGTCTAGGGACACTGTATATATATATATTGTATCATTTAGGGGGAAGCCCCTGAGCCCGTCGAGAAAAAGATATATGATTCCACTATCTTTATTATATTGCAGCACCGCGAGCCCGCCTCATTAAAAACCTTCTCCGGCCCCACTCGGTGCCCCGAAAAAGGAAAAGAGTGCGTCTGGAAACTCGCGGGCGTTTCAGTATGTTTACAAAAGGAGACTATATTTCGCTATCTAGGCGTAGAAACGCCTGAGCTGCGCCACGTTCCAAGGATTTGGCTCAGCGTTCCCCGTCTTCTTGTCCTTGATTCTGTATGCTCCTCCTTCGATGACTTCGTGACGATGTAGGGTCCAAGCCATGGTGACTCGAGTTTTTCATGACTTTTTTGATTGAGTCGCAAGACTAAATCACCAACTTGAAAAGATCGTGGCCGCAATCTTCGACTGTGGTAATTCTTCAGGTCCTGTTGATATTTGGCGACTCGTGACAGGACTTCATCTCGAGCTTCGTCAAGTGCATCGACGTCGTTCTCCAGGGCTTCTCTCGAGGTTTCTTCGTCATATTCTGTGACTCTTGGAGAATCGTGCTCTATTTCTATCGGCAGGACTGCTTCGGCGCCATGGACAAGAAAAACGGTGTTTCCTGTGTCGCTGTATTTGGTGTTGTTCGGATACTCCACAATACACTTGGCAGCTCCTCCGGCCAAGTATGCCGTGCTTTTTCCAATGGTCCTAGCAGACGTTTCTTGATGCCATTGCAGATAATGACATTGGCTTTCTCGACTTGTCCATTGGTTTGTGGATGTGCGACAGACGCAAAACTTAACTTAATGCCCACTTCTGCACAATATGCTTTGAACTCCTTGGACGTAAAATTGCTGCCGTTGTCTGTAACGATGCTGTGAGGGACTCCAAATCTGAAGACAATGCTTTTCACGAACTTAATCGCCGACGCGCCGTCCGGTGAATTTATCGGCTTTGCTTCTATCCACTTTGTAAATTTGTCGACAGCGACCAGCATATACTCATAACCTCCTGGCGAGGCTTTGTGTAGCTTCCCCACCATGTCGAGGCCCCATTGAGCAAAGGGCCAAGACAATGGGATTGGCATGAGTTCTGCTGCAGGAGAGTGAGGTCTGGCAGCAAATCTTTGGCACGCGTCGCAAGTTCTTACTATTTCCTTTGCGTCCTCGATTGCTGTTAACCAATAGAATCCTGCTCTGAAAACCTTAGCCGCGATAGCTCGGCTGCTTGCGTGGTGCCCGCATATTCCCTCGTGCACATCTTTCAGATGATTCTTCCTTCTTCGGGTGTAACACATCGTTGTAGCACGCCCGAAATACTTCGTTTGTACAACTCCCCTTTTACCATAGTGAAAGCTTTTGATCTCCTGATTATTCGCCTTGCTTCAACTGGATCGTCGGGTATCGTTTTCCTTAGGATGTATGATATGTAAGCCTGCATCCATGGAATTTGCACCATCATGAGTAGCTCCTGCTCCTCTTCTTCTTCTACCGTGTCGCTGGTGTTACTCGAGGATTTCGCTTTCTTCTCCTTCTTTGTTTTTGCTGGCTTTGTTGATCTTTCGCTTATCTCTTCCCAAAACACGCCTGGAGGGATTGCGAGACACTGTGACCCGATGTTCGCAAGAACGTCGGCTTCATCGTTACTCATCCCGCTGATGTGGTTTACCTCGCAACCATCAAATAATTTCTCCGAGCTCATTGTACACCTCTTTGTATGCTATCATACTTTCGTTGACTGCATCGCATTGGTTCATGACTTGCTGTGCCACCAATTGTGAGTCGCCGAAGATTTTCAATCGGGTTGCACCGCACGCTTTCGCCATCTTCATCCCGTGTATGAGAGCTTCATATTCTGCTTCATTGTTAGACGCGTTTGGGAACGTCATCCGCAGAACGTACTTCAACTTGTCGCCTTCAGGTGATACCAATATCACACCTGCCCCGAAGACCTTCCAATCTTTTGGACCCGTCAAAGTTCATGGTCCAAGTTCTCGATAAATCTGGGGTCCCGTGTTTTGTAGTTCCATCCACTCGCAATGAAATCTGGTAAGACCCGTGATTTTATTGCTTTTCTTTTTCATACGTGATGTCCCGAGGGGAAAGTTCTATTCCCCAAAGGGAGACACGACCCGTAGCTTCGGGTTATTCAAGTATATTTGACAAGGGAGCCTCGTTGACCACTATTATCGGGTGCGCCGAAAAATAGTGTCGTAATTTTCTTGCTGTCGTGAATACTCCATATGCCAGTTTCTGATATTGCGGGTATCGCTGTTTGGAGGGCGACAGTACTTCACTAATGAAATACACTGGCCTCTGAACTCCATGAAGCTTGCCTTCTTCTTCTCTCTCGACTACTAGGGCCGTGCTGACCACCTGAGGTGTGGCTGCAATGTACAAGAGGAGAGGTTCTTTCTCTTTCGGTGCCACCAATATCGGTGGTGTCGAAATTGCTCGCTTGAGATTCTCGAAGGCTCTATCTGCTTCCTCGTTCCATTGAAATTTTTCCCCCTGTTTGATCAATGCGTAGAACGGCAGCGCCTTTTCTCCTAGCCTGGCGACGAATCTGCTTAAAGCTGCGACTCGCCCCGTTAACTGTTGTATCTCTTTCAGCTTTGTTGGCTTTCGCATAGTAACGATGGCCTGTATTTTTTCGGGATTAGCTTCAATCCCCCTGGCTGATACCAAGAACCCGAGAAGTTCTCCTGCGAGAACTCCAAAAGAGCACTTTGTCGGGTTTAGCTTGAGGCAGAACTTGTCGAGGTTGTCGAAGGTTTCCTTCAAATCTTCGATCAAAGTCGACCCTTTCTTTGATGTTATTACGACGTCATCGATGTAGACTTGTACGTTTTTTCCAATCTGTGTTGCTAAGCACTTCGCATCATCCGCTGGTATGTTGCTCCCGCGTTTTTCAGACCAAAGGGCATTGTTTTGTAGCAAAACACGCCATAAGGTGTAATGAACGCTGTCTTGGCTTCATCTTCTTCTTTTAGCCTGATCTGGTTATAACCAGAGTATGCGTCCAAAAAGGAAAGACGTTCGCATCCTGCCGTGGAGTCGATGATTTGATCGATCCTTGGGAGGGGAAAGTGATCCTTAGGACAATGTTTGTTGAGACACGTGAAGTCGACGCACATGCGAAGGACTATTGTGTGTTTTTTCGGCACCATTACTGGGTTAGCTACCCATGTGGCTTCTGTAGATATTTCCCTGATGAAACCAGCGTCTTTGAGTCGATCTATTTCAGATAACATGGCTTTGCGACTAGGCTCCGAAAAGCGCCGCAAAGGTTGCTTTACTGGTCTTGCGAGAGGATCCAAATTGAGGTGGTGCTCGGCAAGTTCCCTGGGTACTCCTGGCATGTCAGCTGGACACCATGCGAAGATTTTCCAGTGCTCACGGAGGAACTCGACGAGCGCGCTTTCCTATGCGACATCCATGTTTGCGGCAATGGACGTCGTTTTCTTTGGATCTGTCGGGTGGATCTGTACCTCTTTTGAATCCTTGGTTGTATTGAAAGTTGGCTCCTTAGAAGATCTCCCTACTTCGGCAGCACATCATAGTCGGTGAATCTTGGCGCCGCATACTCGCTTGCATCCCGAAAGTTTCGATAGTCGATGGAAATCCTTGTCGCATTTATCGGATAACGCGAAACTTCCTTTGATTGTGATAGGTCCGTTGGGCCCGTGCAACCTCCACAACAGATATGTATAATGCGGCACTCGCCATGAACCCGGCATACGCTGGTCGTCCCAACAAAGCGTGATATTGTGACGGGAAATCGACAACTTCGAACTCCAAATTCTCTATCCCGTAGTTTTCTCGGGTTCCAAACCGAACGTCGAGGTTGATCTTGCCCAATGGGTAACTTGGCTTCTCCGGTGTGATCCCATGGAAACGTGTGTCGGGTTGGTTTCAGATTTGCTAGAGATATGTTCATCTTCCTCAATGTATCTGCATACATGAGGTTTAAGCTGCTGCCGCCATCTATGAAAACTCTCGACACGTCAAAACCAGCGATTACTGCGGGTAAGATGAGTGCTGATTGTCCTGGTCGAGGAACTTGCTGCGGATGGTCCGCGATCGTGAAGCCGATGTCTTGCCCCGACCAATTTAAATACTCGACTGTTGGTGGAGGCATCTTCTCTGCCATGAACACTTGTCGCGAAATTACCTTCTGCGCCCTGTTTGATGGCCTGGCTTTCTGGATCATCGAGACCGCACCATTAGAGTTGGGGTCAACATATGGAGGTGGGTGTGGTGCTGCCGCTATTCTGAGCTGGTGTCGATTTTCTTCGGTAATTGCGGGAGGAGGTGGAAGGTGGATCTCGCTCCTTGGCTCCCGAGGGTTTTTGTTGTTTGCTTGGGCATTTGCAATTCCTGCAGCTCGCAACATTGCCTCGAAAATTACGGCAGTCTTTCCGGAGATGTCCCGACCGCCTCTTCCCGTTGTTGTCGAGGTAAAAGTGCATTTGGCACGGACCGTTCATCATCTCCTCGGGAGACACGTAAGGTCTTGGAATCCTTGGTCCACTATTTTGCCTGTTGCCACGAAAATCACCTCTGTTGTCGCCTTGTTGCTCATTACTCCTTTGATAGTCATCTCGACTATTTCCTCCAGGATTTCCCCGAAATCCGGCAGATATATGGCCCGGAGCATCGTTGCTGTAGAACTGGCGAGAAAATCGCCTTCTATTTTGATAATTTCGACTACGATCGTCTTCTGGCGACCTGTGTCTTTTATTGTATATTGCGTCTTCTCCATCTCGCCCATTTATTGGCTATCTCCATGAGTGCTGATATGGTCTTGGGGTTGGTTCTCCCCAAGTCCTCGACGAAATCTCCTCGCCGAATTCCTCGCCACGAACGCATCTATTGCTCGCTCGTCGATATATCTTCTGCCGAGTTTTTTATGATGTTCCATCGCTGTATGTATTTCCTCATCGACTCGTCGTGTTTCTGTCGACATGCTCTCAACTCTTCCAACGACGCGGGTTTTTTACAGGTAGATCGGAAGTTTTTCACGAAGATGTCCTCGAAGTTATCCCAGCTGTCGATGGAACTTGGGGGGAGTTTCTTTATCCAAGATCTCGCGGCACCGCTCAAATGAACTTGGATACTTTGCATAGCCGTTGCCCTGGTTCCTCCTACCAGTTTTACCATCTCGAGATAATCCACGAGCCGGTCCTCGGGATCTTGCAGTGCCGTCGAACTTCTTGAAATTCTCGGGTAACTTGAACCCTTTTGGTACTCGGGTTTTTCGAACTCTTCTCGTAAAGCACGGGAGCCCACACATATCTTCGTCGGCAAGCTCTGGTGAGTGCTGACGCTCTCTTCTTTCTTGTCGCGCTCTATCTACCCTTGTTTGGACCGCTGTGTCTCTTGCTCCACTTGTTCTTGGGGGGTCTTGAACTGCTGTATTGGGTCGTGGATTATTTTGCCTGGGATTTTCTTCGGGAGGCGTTGTTGCAAACGCTGTTCCCATAACTCCTACTCCAGCCATTACCATATTGAACAATGGTTCTCTCGGGTCCGCCGGAGGTGGTCTGGACGCGAGGATGTAAGCCTGTGTTGCCATGTAACCTGCTTCTGGTGTTTTTGGGATGATGTTTCCCCTGTCATCGATCGTCATGAAGGACATGTCGAGATTTTGAATTAGGTTTCCCCTCTCTCCTTCGGGTATATTTTGCAGCCGAGATCTTGCTCTCCTTCGAGCCTCTCTATGGCTATCTGCCGAAGTTTCTGACTGACGACTGAGTCCTGCTCGACGCCTGCTGGATGCGGAAGCCGCCTCTTTTCTCCTATTCAAGGATGCTGTCTCTTTTTCCAACTCTCGACTTATTCGAGCAAGTCTATATTGATATGCTTGTAACTCTTGCGCAGTAGCAGTGGTGGTCATTGGTTCTGAACCATCTATAGCTGTTGCGGCCCTGTCCCATGCTGCTTGCGGGAGTTGTGCTCTTTCTCGAGGCGAGGACCCGACGTATTTAGTGCCTAGGCCTCTCCTGAGATTAGCGGGATCGACGTATGGATTTCCCAAATTGTCGAAAGCCTCTGATGTTTCTGGTTCTGATGGGCCTGCGTCTTCGATCGCATAGATCTGATGATATTTTGAACATTGATTTTTATCGGGATTGGTGACACCATCGTATAGAGTGGTGAAGACCTTTCCGATGGCAGCAGATTTGTCGATGAAGTTGAAGCTGTCGACGCTATCGGAGTCGCTGCTTATAAAGGAGTCCGCAGACGACTCGAAGGATGTGTTGCTGAAGATCTTGACGAGCTTTCCCTTTGCCTTGGTGTCGATGAAGCATGGCGAAGGAGACTTCTCGTCGCTCGATGAAGAGCTAGAATCGACCGCTGAAAATTCCGACGAGATCGGATCTTCGAGACGGTAGGATCCTTCCTTGTTGCAAATCGGAATTCTCCGAACGTCATGATGATGGGCTCCTCCAGATATGCACATGCATCCATACGGGAGGGCGGGTGAGGAATAAAATTGAATAGATCAGTTTTTTCCTTGTTACCTCGATCCGTCGCGTTACTTGCTGTCGACGAAGTCGAAGATCTTGAACGTGCCATCGAGATCAGCTCCTTGCAACCTCTAGTTCCCACAGACGGCGCCAATTGACAAAGGATTACTTTGTCAATGCCTACAGATTGTAGACTAGGGTTTTGCTAGAAGTAGATGGCAAGTAGATCTCGAAGGTTTAGGCGAAAAGTACTCGACGATTATGAAAACTAGGATTGTGTTGACAGTAGATTCGATCCTGCTTTGTCCCTCGACCCCCCTTATATAGGAGGTGGAGCCGAGGGTTTCGTTTTGTACAAGTTACAGAGTCCGGGACGGTTTCTAACTCATCCCGTCAGATTACAAATAATACTTTCTATTACAATTCTAGCTTTCCTTAATATATCTTGGGCTCCCGAATCTTCTTATTCTTCGGATAGTGGGCCTTCAGTAAACCCCGGGTACTATCTTCGGCAGGCCCATTTGGGATGCCTATGTCAACGACCATCTAGCTACTGCTATGGACCCATGGTCCAGGGGTGAACTACTCACTCATCACTCCGGAGGTGATCATGGCGATGAAGAGTCCTCCGGGAGATGAATCCCCTCTCCGGCAGGGTGCCGGAGGCGATCTCCTGAATCCCCGAGATGGGATTCGCGGCGGCGGCGTCTCCGGAAGGTTTTCCGTATCGTGGCTCTCGGTGCCGGGGGTTTCGCGACGGGGGCTTTAAGTAGGCGAAAGGGTAGGTCAAGAGGCGGCGCGAGGGGCCCACACCACGGGCCGGCGCGCCTGTGGCCTGGGCCGCGCCGCCCTATGGTGTGGCCACCTCGTGGCCCCACTTCCTTCCCTCTTCGGTCTTCTGGAAGCTCCGTGCAAAAATAGGACCCAGGGCGAAGATTTCGTCCAATTCCGAGAATATTTCCTTACTAGGATTTCTGAAACCAAAAACAGCAGTAAAACAAGCAATCGGCTCTTCGGCATCTTGTTAATAGGTTAGTTCCGGAAAATGCATAAATATGACATATAATGTGCATAAAACATGTAGGTATCATCAATAAAGTAGCATGGAACATAAGAA
Organism: Lolium rigidum; assembly: GCF_022539505.1. Classification (NCBI taxonomy): domain Eukaryota; kingdom Viridiplantae; phylum Streptophyta; class Magnoliopsida; order Poales; family Poaceae; genus Lolium; species Lolium rigidum. The sequence goes on along the minus strand of NC_061512.1, from coordinate 262,131,678 downwards.
ATTATCGATACGTTGGAGACGTATCGGCATCCCCAAGCTTAGTTCTGCTCGTCCCGAGCAGGTAAAACGATAACAAAGATAATTTCTGAAGTGACATGCCATCATAATCTTGATCATACTATTTGTAAACATATGTAATGAATGCAGCGATCAAAACAAAGGTAATGACATGAGTAAACAACTGAATCATAAGGCAAAGACTTTTCATGAATAGTACTTCAAGACAAGCATCAATAAGTCTTGCATAAGAGTTAACTCATAAAGCAATAAATCAAAGTAAAGGTGTTGAAGCAACACAAAGGAAGATTAAGTTTCAGCGGTTGCTTTCAACTTATAACATGTATATCTCATGGATAATTGTCAACATAGAGTAATATAACAAGTGCAATATGCAAGTATGTAGGAATCAATGCACAGTTCACACAAGTGTTTGCTTCTTAAGGTGGAGGGAGATAGGTAAACTGACTCAACAATAAAAGTAAAAGAAAGGTCCTTCAAAGAGGAAAGCATCGATTGCTGTATTTGTGCTAGAGCTTTTATTTAAAAAAAAACATGAAACAATTTTGTCAACGGTAGTAATAAAGCATATGAGTTATGTAAATTATATCTTACAAGTTGCAAGCCTCATGCATTGTATACTAATAGTGCCCGCACCTCGTCCTACTTAGCTTGGACTACCGGATCTTTGCATGCCATGTTTCAACCAAGTGTCACAAAGGGGTACCTCCATGCCGCCTGTACAAAGGTCTAAGGAGAATGCTTGCATTTTGGATTTCTCGCTTTTGATTATTCTCAACTTAGACATCCATACCGGGACAACATGGACAACAGATAATGGACTCCTCTTAAATGCATAAGCATGTAGCAACAATTATTATTCTCATATGAGATTGAGGATATATGTCCAAAACTGAAACTTCAACCATGATTCATGGCTTTAGTTAGCGGCCCAATGTTCTTCTCTAACAATTTTGCATGCTCCAATCACTAAAATGATAGATCCTTCGAGACAAGACGGACATGCATAGCAACTCACATGATATTCAACAATAGTTGATGGCGTTCCCCAGAAGTATGGTTATCGCACAACAAGCAACTTAATAAAATATAAAGTGCATAAGTACATATTCAATACTACGATAGTTTTTAAGGCTATTTTGTCCCATGAGCTATATATTGCAAAGGTGAATGATGGAATTTTAAAGGTAGCACTCAAGCAATTTACTTTGGAATGGCGGAGAAATACCATGTAGTAGGTAGGTATGGTGGACACTAGGCCTGGGCATTCGGTTTTAACCGAAAATTCGGTTCGGTGTTTTCGGTTTTTTGATAATTCAGGTAATAAAATATAGGAACCGAAATAATATCGGTTTTCTTATTAATTTGTAATTCGGTTAATCAATAATTCGGTTTGGTTTTCGGTTTTTAACCGAATTGACTGAACGTGAGTACGTGACAGATTGGTAACAAAAAATAACACATAAAGTGCATCATATATTATATATGGTGGCGTGCAGGAGCTAGACAACCACGTCGACAAGAAATTGTGACCAAGCACACACGTTCATGCTCTTGAAATCAGCTATATACGTCCATGCTCTAGTAGGTATAGGTACTATGATAGCATGACGTTGGGACTATGTGCGACTAGGGCACTTGGGGATGGATAATGTCATATGTACATGCATGAGGATGCCAGAAGTTAGGATACATTGCTTTAATTACGTGAGTCATGGTATATTTTTGCATGTTATTTGCCACATAAGTTACTACGGACACACGATATTACACGTATGGATTGAAGGTCATGCTCTCTCTCTCGTCTGTATCTCGGTTTTTCGGTTTTCCGGTTAACTGAGAGCTAAAACCGAATTTACTTATTTAGAATTCGGTTTATCATATTTACTAACCGAAATTAGCCTCGGTTAATTTGGCTTCGGTCAATTCGGTTTCGGTTTCGGTTAATTCGATTTCGGTGTTCGGTTTCGGTTTTTTATGCCCACCCCTAGTGGACACAAATGGCATAGTAGTTGGCTCAAGGATTTTGGATGCATGATTATTTGAAGCAAACTCAAGGATGAACCGGTGCAGCAAAACTCACATAAAAGACATATTGTAAACATTATAAGACTCTACAACGTCTTCCTTGTTGTTCAAAACTCAATACTAGATATTATCTAGACCTTAGAGAGACCAAATATGCAAATCAAATTTTAGCAAGCTCTATGTATTTCTTCATTAATGGGTACAAAGCATATGATGCAAGAGCTTAAACATGAGCACAACAATTGCCAAGTATCACATTATCCAAGACATTTTAGAATTACTACATGTAGCATTTTCCAATTCCAACCATATAACAATTTAACGAAGAAGAAACTTCGCCTTGAACATTATGAGTAAAGCCTAAGGACTTACTTGTCCATATGCAACAGCGGAGCGTGTCTCTCTCCCACAAAGTGAATGCTAGGATCCATTTTATTCAAACAAAAACAAAAACAAAAACAAACCGATGCTCCAAGTAAAGAACACAAGATGTGACTGAATAAAAATATAGTTTCAGGGGAGGAACCTGATGATGTTGTCGATGAAGAAGGGGATGCCTTGGGCATCCCCAAGCTTAGACGCTTGAGTCTTCTTAGAATATGCAGGGGTGAACCACGGGGGCATCCCCAAGCTTAGAGCTTTCACTCCTCTTGATCATAGTATATCATTCTCCTCTCTTGACCCTTGAAAACTTCCTTCACACCAAACTTCAAGCAAACTCATTAGAGGGTTAGTGCACAATTAATAATTCACACATTCAGAGGTGACACAATCATTCTTTACACTTCTGGACATTGCATAAAGCTACTGGACATTAATGGATCAAAGAAATAAATCCAACATAGCAAAAGAGGCAATGCGAAATAAAAGGCAGAATCTGTCAAAAACAGAACAGTCCGTAAAGACGAATTTTAAAATGGCACCAGACTTGCTCAAATGGAAAAACTCAAAACTAATTAAAGTTGCGTACATATCTGAGGATCACGCTCGTAAATTGGCAGATTTTTTCGAATTTTCTACAGAGACTTGTGCCCAGATTCGTGACAGACAGCAATGCTGTTTCTGCGCAGCGATCCCAAATATAACATCAACTTTGACATAGAAACTTTACTTGGCACAAAAACATGATAAGAAGAGGTTGCTACAGTAGTAAACAACTTCCAAGTCTCAACAAAACAAAACATTGCTGTAGTAAAAACATGGGTTGTCTCCCATAAGCGCTTTTCTTTAACGCCTTTCAGCTAGGCGCAGAAAGTGCAAATCAAGTAACATCAAGAGTAGAAGCATCAACATCATAACTTGTTCTAATAATAGAATCAAAAGGCAAATTCATTCTCTTTCTAGGGAAGTGTTCCATACCTTTCTTGAGAGGAAATTGATATTTAATATTACCTTCCCTCATATCAATAACAACACCAACGGTTCGAAGAAAAGGTCTTCCCAACACAATAGGACAAGATGCATTGCATTCGATATCCAAGACAACAAAATCAATGGGGACAAGGTTATTGTTAACCGTAATGCGCACATTATCAATCCTCCCCAAAGGTTTCTTTTTAACATTATCGGCAAGATTAACATCCAAATAACAATTCTTCAATGGTGGCAAGTCAAGCATATCATAAATCTTTTTAGGCATAACAGAAATACTTGCACCAAGATCACATAAAGCATTACATTCAAAGTCATTGAATTTCATTTTAATGATGGGCTCCCAACCATCTTCTAACTTTCTAGGAATAGAAGTTTCAAGTTTTAGTTTCTCTTCTCTAGCTTTTATGAGAGCATTTGTAATATGTTTTGTAAAGGCTAAATTTATAGCACTAGCATTAGGACTTTTAGCAAGTTTTTGTAAGAACTTTATAACTTCAGAGATGTGGCAATCATCAAAATCTAAATCATTATGAGCTACAGCAATGGGATCATTGTTCCCAAGGTTGGAAAAAATTTCAGCAGTTTTATCACAAGCAGCTTTCAGCAGTTTTAGCAATTTCAGGCAGTTTTGTACGCTTTGCACTAGGAGTAGAAACATTGCCAACACCAATTATTTGACCATTGATAGTAGGAGGTGCAGCAACATGTGAAGAATTAGCATTACTAGTGGTGGTAATAGTCCAAACTTTAGCTACATTATTCTCTTTAGCTAGTTTTTCATTTTCTTCTCTATCCCACCTAGCACGCAGTTCAGCCATTAATCTTATATTCTCATTAATTCTAACTTGGATGGAATTTGCTGTAGTAGTAATCTTATTATCAATATCATTATTGGGCATAACTTTCAATTTTAAAAGATTAACATCAGAGGCAAGTCTATCAACTCTAGAAGCAATAGTATCAATTTTATCAAGCTTTTCCTCAACAGATTTGTTAAAAGCAGTTTGTGTACTAATAAATTCTTTAAGCATAGCTTCAAGACCAGAGGGTACACTCCTATTATTGTTGTAAGAATTCCCATAAGAATTACCATAACCATTACCATTAGCAGAAGGATATGGCCTATAGTTATTACCGTAGTTGTTCCTATAAGCATTGTTGTTGAAATTATTATTTTTAATGAAATTCACATCAACATTTTCTTCTTGAGCAACCAATGAAGCTAAAGGAACATTATTAGGATCAACATTAGATCTACCATTCACAAGCATAGACATAATCACATCAATCTTATCACTCAAGGAAGAGGTTTCTTCAACAGAATTTACCTTCTTACCTTGTGGAGCTCTTTCCGTGTGCCATTCAGAGTAATTTATCATCATATCATCAAGAAGATTTGTAGCTGCCCCCAAAGTGATGGACATAAAGGTACCTCCAGCAGCTGAATCCAATAAATTCCGCGAAGAAAAATTTAGTCCTGCATAGAAGGTTTGGATGATCATCCAAGTAGTCAGTCCATGGGTTGGGCAATTCTTTATCAAAGTTTTCATTCTCTCCCATGCTTGAGCAACATGTTCAGTATCTAATTGCTTAAAATTCATTATGCTACTTCTCAAAGATATAATTTTAGCGGGAGGATAATATCTACCAATAAAAGCATCCTTGCATTTAGTCCATGAATCAATACTATTCTTAGGCAAAGATAGCAACCAATCTTTAGCTCTTCCTCTTAATGAGAAAGGAAACACTTTCAATTTAATAATATCACCATCTACATCCTTATACTTTTGCATTTCACAAAGTTCAACAAAATTATTGAGATGGGCAGCAGCATCATCAGAACTAATACCAGAAAATTGATCTCTCATAACCAAGTTCCGTAAGGCAGGTTTAATTTCAAAGAATTCTGCTGTAGTAGCAGGTGGAGCAATAGGTGTGCATAAGAAATCATTATTGTTTGCATTTGTGAAGTCACACAACTTAGTATTTTCAGGGGTATTCATTTTAGCAACAGTAAATAAAGCAAACTAGATAAAGTAAATGCAAGTAACTATTTTTTTTGTGTTTTTGATATAGAGAGCAAGACAGTAAATAAAGTAAAACTAGCAACTAATTTTTTTGTGTTTTGTTTAGGTGCAGCAAACAAAGTAGTAAATAAAATAAAGCAAGACAAAAACAAAGTAAAGAGATTGAGAAGTGGAGACTCCCCTTGCAGCGTGTCTTGATCTCCCCGGCAACGGCGCCGTAAAACGAGCTTGATGCGCGTAAATGTACACGTCCGTTGGGAACCCCAAGAGGAAGGTATGATGCGCACAGTGGCAAGTTTTCCCTCGAGAAAGAAACCAAGGTTTAATCGAACCAGGAGGAGCCAAGAAGCACGTTGAAGGTTGATGGTGGCGAAATGTGATGCGGCGCAACACCGGGGATTCCGAGCGCCAACGTGGAATCTGCACAACAAAACCAAAGTACTTTGCCCCAACGAAACGAGTGAGGTTGTCAATCTCACCGGCTTGCTGTAACAAAGGATTAAACGTATCGAGTGGAAGATGATTGTTTGCAAGAAAATAGTAAAACACAATTGCAGTAGATTGTATGCTATGTAAAGAATAGGACCGGGGTCCACAGTTCACTAGAGGTGTCTCTCCCATAAGATAAAAGCATGTTGGGTGAACAAATTACAGTCGGGCAATTGACAAATAGAGAAGGGCATAACAATGCATGTACATGATATGATAAATATAGTGAGATTTAATTGGGCATTACGACAAAGTACATAGACCGCCATCCAACTACATCTATGCCTAAAAAGTCCACCTTCAGAGTTATCATCCGAACCCCATTCAGTATTAAGTTGCTAAGCAACAGACAATTGCATTAAGTATGCTGCGTAATGTAATCAACAACTACATCCTTAGACATAGCATCAATGTTTTATCCCTAGTGGCAACAGCACAACACAACCTTAGAACTTTCTGTCACTGTCCCAGGTGTCAATGCAGGCATGAACCCACTATCGAGCATAAATACCCCCTCTTGGAGTTAAGAGCAAAAACTTGGCCAGAGCCTCTACTAATAACGGAGAGCATGCAAGATCATAAACAACACATAAACAATAAATTGATAATCACCATAACATAGTATTCTCTATCCATCGGATCCCGACAAACACAACATATAGTATTACAGATAGATGATCTTGATCATGTTAGGCAGCTCACAAGATCCAACAATGAAGCACAACAAGGAGAAGACGACCATCTAGCTACTGCTATGGACCCATGGTCCAGGGGTGAACTACTCACTCATCACTCCGGAGGTGATCATGGCGATGAAGAGTCCTCCGGGAGATGAATCCCTCTCCGGCAGGGTGCCGGAGGCGATCTCCTGAATCCCCCGAGATGGGATTCGCGGCGGCGTCTCCGGAAGGTTTTCCGTATCGTGGCTCTCGGTATCGGGGGTTTCGCGACGGGGCTTTAAGTAGGCGAAAGGGTAGGTCAAGAGGCGGCGCGAGGGGCCCACACCACAGGCCGGCGCGGCCAGGGCCTGGGCCGCGCCGCCCTATGGTGTGGCCACCTCGTGGCCCCACTTCCTTCCCTCTTCGGTCTTCTGGAAGCTCCGTGCAAAAATAGGACCTTGGGCGAAGATTTCGTCCAATTCCGAGAATATTTCCTTACTAGGATTTCTGAAACCAAAAACAGCAGAAAACAACAGAATCGGCTCTTCGGCATCTTGTTAATAGGTTAGTTCCAGAAAATGCATAAATATGACATATAATGTGCATAAAACATGTAGGTATCATCAATAAAGTAGCATGGAACATAAGAAATTATCGATACGTTGGAGACGTATCAGCGCCCCCCTGTTGTGTCACCGCCTCGTCGACCCTCCGAGGCTCCCCTTTCGCCTATATAAGGTCCCTGACCTAAAACCCCGATAAGAATAAGCCACGGTACGAGAAAAGTTCCAGAGCCGCCGCCATCGCGAAGCCAAGATCTGGGGGACAGGAGTCTCTGTTCCGGCACGCCGCCGGGACGGGGAAGTGCCCCCGGAAGGCTTCTCCATCGACTCCACCGCCATCTTCATCACCGCTGCTGCTCCCATGAGGAGGGAGTAGTTCTCCATCGAGGCTCGGGGCTGTACCGGTAGCTATGTGGTTCATCTCTCTCCTATGTACTTCAATACAATAATCTCATGAGCTGCCTTACATGATTGAGATTCATATGAGCTTTGTATCGCTACTAGTTTATGTGCTACTCATGTGATGTTATTAAAGTAGTCTATTCCTCCTGCATGGTGTAATGGTGACAGTGTGTGCATCGTGTGGTTCTTGTCGTAGATTATGATCATAATCTTTTGTAGGTTATGGAGTTGATTATCGCTATGATAGTATTGATGTGATTTATTCCCCCTTCATAGTGTAAAGGTGACAGTGTGTATGCTATGTTAGTACTCGGTCTATTTTGCAAAGATCTATTATGCTCTAAGGTTACTTAAACATGAATATCGAATGTTGTGGAGCTTGTTAACTCCGGCATTGAGGGTTCGTGTAATCCTACGCAACGAATGGTGTTCATTATCAAACAAGAGTATATGTAGCACATATGAGAAGTTATTATTTATTATGCGATCAGTGTTGAGAGTGTCCACTAGTGAAAGTATGATCCATAGGCCTTGTTTCCAATACTGCAAACAACGTTTATTTACTGTTCTACTGCATGTTTACTTGCTGCCATATTTTATTCAGATTGCTATTACCACTCATATCCATCCATACTACTTGTATTTCACTATCTCTTCGCCGAACTAGTGCACCTATACATCTGACAAGTGTATTAGGTGTGTTGGGGACACAAGAGACTTCTTGCTTTGTGGTTGCAGGGGTTGCTTGAGAGGGATATCTTTGACCTCTTCCTCCCTGAGTTCGATAAACCTTGGGTGATCCACTTAAGGGAAAACTTGCTGCTGTTCTACAAATCTCTGCTCTTGGAGGCCCAACACTGTCTACAAGAATAGAAGCACCCGTAGACATCACACAGCTTCAAGCACCACACTGCAATATTCATGATGCCCTTTGTATATATATCTTGTCAAGAAAACGGGCAGTTCTTCCATGACCAGTGCATGTAATCGATGCTTCCAAGCATTTCAGGGAATCCTCTGGCAGCATTTTGTGCCATGATCCTTCCAGTCTCTTCCTCAGTTGGCCCTCTCAAGTAGTATTTGCCGAACTTTCCCACCACAGCTTGGTAAAACTTGTACATGCACTCAATGGCAGTAGACTCACTCATGCGAAGGTAGTCGTCATGTGTATCAACAGGTGCTCCGTATGCAAGCATCTTCATGGCGGAGGTGCACTTCTCAATCGACGAGAACCCGACAACGCCTACAACATCGTGCTTGAGCTTGAAGTATGGGTCGAACTCTCGAACGTCATGGAGGATATTCATGAACCGACCCTTGCTCATCCTATACCGGCGCCGAAAATTGTCGGCCTGTGTTGTGTCATCTGCGAAGTAGTCGTTGTGCATCATGGTATGGCCCTCCATCCTCTGTCGGGGCTTCGACTTCTTTCTCCCCGGCCTTGATCCTCCGCGGCGCGGCCTCTTCCTCTTCTCCGCCTCGGCGTCAAGCATGTCCTAGAGGGACGCGATGATCAGCAAATTCTCCCGGAGGTCGTCGTCGAAGGCTTGCTCGTCCTCCAGCAGTAGGGCAAGCATCTCGTTGTCGCTATCCATGTCTGAAGCAAAATCAATGGTTAAAATTGCGCCGCGACAGACGAGGCAACGAACAGCGGCTAATCGCGCCTACCTGGCAAGTCGTCGAGCACCTTGTGTGCGCGGAGGTGGGGCGGATTTGATGCCGCGTTCTGGGACGCGCTGGCAAAGCGGCGGCGACGAAACGTTCATCGAGAGTGCCAGCCGCAACGACAGCGCCGAGTCTCAGAAGAGATCAGCCGTCGAAACGGCTGGCAAATCTAGCGGCAGCGGAGGTGTGGGAGGCGCGGGAGGGGAGGCGCGACGAGAAAAAAGACGCGAACCAACGGTTTATGAAAATAGTCGCCGACAGGTGGGAGTCCACCTCGCTTTTCGTTGTGTCCGGCATGCCCAGAGCGTCTCCTGTGGGGCGAGGATGGGCTCCGGCGCCGGACACCGTATCAAGCCACGCCGGACAAAAAGAGGCTTGGGGGACGCGGCTGAGAGTGTATTTTTGTCCGGCCTGCCCCAAGTCCCTTTGGAGACGCTTTTGGGGACGCGTATTTATCCCAACCCGTTACATGCTATATAGTGTAACTAATGCATATTTTCACTAAGAAAAAATCGTGAAAAACCATCTATGAAATTCAAGATATTAGCATATTATACATTTGTTGTGTCGCAAAATTTGAAATATAATTCTGTTCACATACATGCTAGCATAATTTGATTATGAAAAATCGTAAAAAAAACTATCTAAGAAATTCATAACATCAACATAATACATCTGTGGTGCCGTGAAGTTTGAAATCATAGTTCAGTCATCATAATTCTATAATGTGTGAGTATTACATGATTGGATTATGAAAAATGCAAAAAAAAAGAACTATCAAAGAAATTCACAAAATCAAGAAAACATTAATTGACAAAATCAACATAACATACATGTGTCGTGCTGCAGAGTTTGAAATCTAAATCCAGTCGTCCACATATCATAAAAAGAAAATCCAACGATGATTAGAACATACTCCCTCCGTTCCTTTTTAATTGACTCGGATTTAGTACAACTTTGTACTAAATTCGAGTCAATTAAAAGAGAACGGAGGGAGTAGCTAATGCAATTTGATGGAAATAGTAAACTAGGTTACCTTAGATATATGCTAGAATTTATCCTTTTGTTTCTGAACGGTTATTTAGAATTTAGATTTAAAATTTTACACCCAAATTTATAACATCTAAAAATTCTGAAACTTTTCATTAATTCCCAAATTTAAACAAGCAGCCGCGCCCGCTAATCTATTCATCCTCATCGCCAGCTAAACAGCAGGCAGAAATGGCTAGCCATTAATGCGTTCCTCTTCTACCCCGCGAAAATCCAAAGGCTTCCTCGCGAAAATCTTTCCGTTACACAGACACACGGGATCCCCTCACCCACCAACCCCTAGATCTGTTCAGATCGAGTCCTCCTCACAGCCTCCTCCAATCCATACTCATGGTATCATCCCTCGTATGATCCAATATCTGTCCTACCATGGCGGCGCAGCTTCGTCGGAGAAGCCAAAGGCTGCTGGACCAGAAGAAGGACTGGAGCACCGTTCTGCCGCACGAGCTCTGGGAGAAAATCGGCAAGATGCTCCAGTCTGGCTGCGACGCCGCGAGCTTCCGTTCCATGTGCAGGCTCTGGCGCGCCGCGCTGCCCTTCACGGAGTTCGCGCCGGCGCTGATGATGCCCTTCGACCCGGAGTCAACCGACGGCACCATCACCTTCTACAGGCCGACGGACGGGAAGACCTACACGAAGGATCTTCCAGTGCTGCAAGGTAAGCTGGTGTGTGGGTCGTCGCACGGATGGCTGGCCCTCGTCGACGAGGCCGCGTGCCTGACCCTTCTCAACCCGTTCACCAGGGCCACGATCGCGCTCCCGCCCCCCGATGCGCACTTCGCCATCGACTTCTCGAGACCCGCCGTCTTTCTCGACGGCCGGTGGTTCCATCGCCCATCTTTCTCCGATGGCATGCTACGCGAACTTAAGCTACATGAGATGCCCGACGTGTTCTTCAGCGAGGTTGTGCTATCCTCGCCGGCCGACTCTGGTGACTGTACTGCGGTGGCGCTACTCAAGGAGTCGTCCGATGTCGCCTTCTGCCTCGTCGGGTACGACGACTCCTGGAGGATGCTCGAAACCGGACTGACACATGAAATCAGCTGTGTTGTCCACTGCCGCAACAGGTTCCTAGCAATCACCTACGACGGACAGATCTCCATCTGCAACGTCGTCGGTGCAACTCCGACGGCAAGGCCGGTGCAATCGTTGGAGCTGCCCAAACAAGTCTCCCCATTATCATATCTACAGCTCAATGGCGAGCTGCACCTGCTGGGCACCGTTGGCTCCACCCACTGCACCCGGCTCTACAAGTGCAATGTCTTTGCCCGGAAACCCGTGTGGTCCATCGTGACGAATGCCGGTGATCTGACAGTGCTCACGTCACGTAATATCGCGGCCGCCAGCCATGCCGGAGGAAGCGTTTCTGGGCTCGAGAAGAATTCCATCTACTACTCGGGGCATCTCGGTAGGTGTGTATATCGCGACAAGCATACCCGGAACCTTGTGTTAGAGATCATCAACATTGCCACTGGCAATTCAGACTGGCTTCCTTGCCACCAGTACACTGGCTCTCCCGAGGCTCTTTGTTGGATCATTCCTCATCCGTGGACTCTAAAGGTTTGTATCCTGTCATCCCTTGTTATTTTTTCTCTATGTCTAGGGTTTATAGGTTCGAGAAATCATGCAGCACCTATGCGGCTCATTGTTCGTAGATGGGGATAAAATACTATCTATTTTATATTTCGCAGGTAGATTGCTAATTCATTACATGCTGCTTTCGTGTGGTGTGTAGTGTAGGGTTTATAGATCATGTGTTTTATTCGGTTTCAAACCATGGTTGTAGTTTCTTCATCAATCCGAAGTTCCGAACGTTTTGTGTCCATGATCATGTCTAGATGACGATAAAATATAGCTATGTCTTATTTAGCAGGGAGATATTTGGTTGGTTTGGAGTATATTGAATTAGATCAGATGTCTAATGAACCATGTACTTTGTGTTGTGGTTTTGTCTAGGATTTTTATGTCCCTTAGAATATTTGCTTGTCTAAGTTTTCTTTTTGGAGAACACATCGACTTCATTAACTCTTCGCATCACCATTATACAATCAACATTATGGCTGTTTTGAAGAAAAACTAGGCTCTCCCTGACCCAATCCTCAAACACATTATTCAGACACTTGTGTCAAGGCATTGGTCAGGCGACGAGCAAAACTAACAGAGAAAGACTCAAAACCTAGATAAAGACACTAATTTCTTCGAGAAGGGGGTCTAAGTTTGTTCTTACAAGAGAAAACCGGAAAATTATATACGGTACATTTTTGAAAAAAAAACACTTATTCATTTGCGGAATAGGTAATAGGTAGACCATGACCACCTATCCTATGGAGAAAATATCTAAATATTGAGAAGTTTCAGTGGGTGATTTGACAAGCGGTAGTCTCAGAGTTCAACTCTTGCGATCCATTTTGCTAGAGATCTTGGCATGAATTCCCACAAGACATAAAATTTCACAGTGCTGGTCCTTATTTTATTTTAGGATAAAGAACCCAGCTTGCAATAGCAGACCATTGCGATAGAAATTTCCACCCCTTTTCTATTTTGTGTACATTGTTACTTCATATTCTTTATCCATTATTGTTGTGCGTGCAAGTTAACAACAAATAGTTTTCCAGACTGATTTTTATCTGCAATTTAATGATTGTTTCCAGGAAGGCATGTTGAAGTGGTGAAAGATGACAAGGGAAGCACCAAGCCTGTTCCGTGAACACAAAGATGATTGATGCTCAATTTTTTTATTCAAATAAGATTTATTCAGAACTACATATATATCTATTTTTCTGGACCAGCTTTACATTTATTGGAATTTTAGTCTAGGCAGTGAAGAACTGAAAATTTTGAATTGCTCGGAAATTGTTGTTATGTACTCAATAAAGAAACTAAAATATATGTGTGTCGCTGCAGTGGTAGCATTATGCGAGACTACTTTTTGTATGACTGTTGCATTTTTTTTCTAAAATATTAAAAGCTGCTAGTATCCGCGACAAATGGCCTGAAATGTTGATACACATGTTCTACATTTCTATCCAATTGATACACATGTGAAATTTTGGTTCTGGTGAGTTTTGCAGGAATTTCGTAACAAGCAGTTCTCCAATACGGATGAGTTACTGATGTATATATTTTAATTCGAGGCTTGGATGACAGTAACCCGGTATATAGTATACCTGGCTAGACCCAATGAACTATGTGGTTGGGTTTAACATTACAATGGATTATGTATGATTAGATAGATAGAAATTCAGACGGAGTATGTTAGACATGAGCACCACGGGAGATTCTGGGTGACCGTGTTGGACTCCAACGATGAGGAAGGTGAATCATCGCCAGCGCTCCCCTTCAGTGCTTCGAAAAAACTTTCACCAGATCGATCAGCTTCTTACTTTTGTTCGACGCCAGACTCGGTGGAGCGTGGTCTGACTCCAATCCAATGTCGTCAAATGTGGTGATGTGGAGACAAAGGAAGAAGAAGAAGATGGAGGGAGATGGCGTTGGTATTCCATCAAGGTATGAGTGCAAATAGTCCTAAATTCTCTTTGATTTCTCGATGTGCATGTAGATTGTCGCGGAGGAATACCATGCTAGCAATGTCACCATCAAATTTTCTCTTGGAATCCCTCGATGCGACATAATGGATCACAGTTCAACGGACAGGAAGATGATCGTCACCTAGACCAGTCGGCTCTCTACTGGCTGGAGAGTACGGTGATCTGTACCATGACCGGTGAGCGTTTCTTTCTCTCAACGGGAGTAAACAAGCGGATCAAAAATTCATTCTAATTACATGGGACAGGTGGGATGCACACTGAAATCTCATTGGGGATTTTTTATTGGAAATGCACTAGATGATTTAACCACCCGGAAATGCACTAGACGATTTACGATCCTATCTCGCACCTGCACCCGGCTAGCCGAAGATGCCTTAGATGATTTACGTCGGAAAGAAACCCAACGTTGTTTGAACTTTGAAGGGACCCCGTCAAAACATCCATCCTATCTTGCACCTGCCTTATCACCTATGGACTTCCAGGTAGCTAGAATGGATAGTTCAACAATAAAAAAACCCAGGCGATGGAGAGAAAGACGTGTGTGCATCTTGTGATCGCAAAGATTCTAGAAAAAAATCTTAACTTTTGTCGAGGCGAAACCGATCCAAGTAAGACGCGAACAGGGAGCCCACCAGTCAAGCTCTTTGCGAGGCACGCTAAACCCACGCTAAACTTGGAGGAGGCACCCAAGCAAGGAAGCGTTCGTCGCAGCTGGAGAAGTTAATTATGCCCTAGAGGCAATAATAATAAGTGTTATTTATTATATATATACCTCCATGTTTTCTGTTAAGTTTATTTTTATGTTATAACTGTTCAGTTCGTTGTATATGAGCTTTTAAGAAAAGCTCACAAGCACATGTAAAGAGCTCACAAGCTAGAGGTTATACTTTGATATTATCAACCATCACTTCCGTAACCGGGTGACGTAAAAGTTAAGGTTAGCTGGTATACCAAAAGTATGTATATGAGCTTTATAGTTCAAGAATGAGATTTCCCCAGTATTGTGATGGCAACTAATGGTCTGCTTAGACACTGTGATAATGATTGCATGACATCATCAATATGTATCAAAAGATAGAAGAAGATTCATATACATAGGATCGAGGTTAATTGGTAATGTGATCAAAGAGTTGATTCATAGGAATAACTAAGAGTCTCAACTCGGGTTCTCAATATATCATGAAGCAAAGGAAATAACATAAGGTTTGTTTCTTTATTTCTACGAGTATTCAAAAAGAGCCATCGAAAACGTCCAGGTCCCAAGACTGGTTGCTGACCCGAAGAGGTTTGCACGCATGACTACGCATTACCGAACCTCCTGGGTCACATGCTTAAGGTTGTAAGATCTGTTGTGAGAGTTCTATTTACAGTTCGAAATAGTTCCCAACAGATTCCATTAGTGTTCCCAGGAACCTATCGGAATTGTTTCGAGGTTGTCGAAAGTGATTCAAAGTATCATTAGAAGGGTTCCAGGGTTACTAAATGTATATAATCATCATCAGTTGAACTGTCAACTAGGAGAACCTCCTCGATCAACCTCAAGGAACCAATCATGTTCACACTTCAGTTTCAAAGTTTTACGATTAGATTAAAGTTCTCTATGATTACCACATTCGTTCCTAAGTCGTCTAGAACAGTGGACACATATTTTTGAAAAGATTTAACCCTGTAAGGGTGTACAACTTTACCCATGTGCGCCGACCGACTCGTAGTGCCATATGGTACACGCTTCACTTGGCGTGCCGGCAGAGGATGGTCGACTGAAACTTTTCCCTTGCTTCACCTATAATCATGATTCACTCCAACTAGAAAGCTCCATCATCATAGGTAGCCATTCTCCAAGCCGGTTCCGATTATCGTTAGATGGGGATCTAGTTCAGTGCCTCTAACACCCTTGTATGATGCACTTTTGAAAACCTTTTCCACACAATCGCCATGCAGATGCCAAATGAACTTTCAAACTATGCGACTCATGAAGAAGACTAGGCAAGTTCGGGGCAAGGGTTTCCATAGGCCATGGCTATGTGGTTGTACACTCAGTCTTGGATCAAGAGGTGAGAACCACGTGTCCAAATGTCAGCAAGAACGAGTCTAATAACCACATCACAAATCATAATATGGCAGCCAATCATATATACCAGGTTCATTCGTAGCTCTGATTCATCAACCGAATAGATCATAATTTATCAACTAAGCATGGATAAGCATATCATATCTAACAGCTCTAGCGGTGCACACAAGCACAAACCTAGTTATGCTACGAGTTGTGAGTCGGTGAATTTAGGCTACATGGATGGAACAAGCGACATATAGGGTAACTTTATCTACCGATAAAGTACATTAGAATCGTATGCAATAAATACCCAGAAGTTAAAACACTTTGGAAGTAACCGAGATTATGTTTTCCTCGTTCTTCGGTGTTAGGTAACGGGTCTTCGAAACAATCATGAATGGCTTCGGGCACATGCACCGAGAAGAATCAAACACCGGAAGGAAGAACACGTTCAATACATGGCATAATGCAATATGCAAACAATATGAATGACATGTTATATTAGAGTTCTTGAATAAACCCTATGTACTAAGATCAAATTAAATTGCTATAAGATACGGGTTTTTTAGTGCACAACTAATGATGCCATTTTAATTTTGATGCAAAGAATTTATCAATTGGACATAAAAATTTAATTTTATTTTAATGAACATTTTTATATGTTATTTCTATTTTCCTATTAAAATGAATTAGATATGATTTTGAAAATTCTTAATCATTTCTGAAAATTCTAGAAAATATTTAAAATCTGACATGTTGGACCCATTTTCATGGTTTTATTAATTAGAAAAAACATTTGGATATTTTTAAAAGTCTAACATAGGAATTTTGGATATCATGATGATGTTAGTGTGACATCAATGTGACCATGTAGAGCACGGCCTAGTTGATTTAGCGCACATGGGGCTGTGGCGGCTAGCTTGTTGGGTGGGATCGTCCGACATGAGATAGAAACTAGTGGTACCTCGTGCAAATGGTCAGCGAAGCTTGTCTGGTGACACGGCTGAGCGGCAGTGCTCGCAGGAAGTAGCATGGGACGGCGATGCTACATAGTGCTAAAGAGCGAGGTGAACGCATAGGGGAGAATGTGTATCTCACCAGGAATCGCTAGGGCTTGTCAGTGATGTCTGGGAGGGTCTACGGCGAGAGGCGGTGACCAGATGCGAAGATTGGTGCCTTCCCAGGAGGCGCACATCAACGAGGATCTTGCAGGTGACCATGCGGAGCTCTGAAGAGACTCAGAGGAGCTTGGGAAGGAAAGCAATAGCGGGGTGAGCTGTGGTGGACAAGAAGGCGGAGAGCTAGAAATGGCGGCTAGGGGCATATCCGGGCGGCAGGGCGGGCTTCATAGGTAACCAGTGGTGGCATGGATCTTGGCGCGAAGACGACGACGCGAAGACATCGTCACCAAGCTCCTTGAGGGCTCAGGAGAAGGAAGACAAATGGAAATTTTGCGAAAACCGCCCTAGAGCTTTGGGTTTATCTAGAATTTCAAAAATGAAGGAGTTTTGCAATATTTGCTGGATAAAAGGGAGTGCAAACTTTATTAAATTAGACATGTATACTTTGTGGGAACATAAGATAGGCTCCACATATGTTTGTCTCAAACATCTGGAGTCATTTATAATGCACTAAACATAGGGAGAAAGTTAAGCAATGTAGGTTTTCTTCTTTATTTTCTAATGCAAATTTTATTCAAGATCAGCATAGACGAATGCAATGCTCAGAACCAAACATTTGTATAATTAAACAAGGTTGGGACGTGA
The DNA here is from genome assembly GCF_022539505.1 of Lolium rigidum. Classification (NCBI taxonomy): domain Eukaryota; kingdom Viridiplantae; phylum Streptophyta; class Magnoliopsida; order Poales; family Poaceae; genus Lolium; species Lolium rigidum. The sequence continues at coordinate 262,114,036 of NC_061512.1, read as the reverse complement.
GAGCTGCTTCGTTGCCACCATGCCCCGCTTCGTCGCTCTGGACCGCGATGTCTGCGTTCGCCCTGCGTCGTCGTCACCCTCTCTGCGCTTTCACCATCCACCCCCCCTGTGAGTACCGCGACCCCACCATCCTCCCCCATTTTATTATTTTTTAGCTTGCGTAATACTTGTGTATATTAGATAGTTTAATGGGAAGCGTAGTGTGTAGATCAATTGTTAGATAAAATAGTGCTTGTCAGTGATGTAAGTATCGTGTGTAGATAAAATATTGTAGTTGTTATATGGTCTACAAATGTACTTGTAAAAAACATAAATGCGATGTAAATAAAATTGTTAGTGTAGTTTAAACACTAGTAGAAAAAAAAACCCTTTAGTACCGGTTCCAGGGGGCCTTTAGTACCGATTTTGGAACCAGTACTAAAGATCCGGGACTAAAGCCTCCCCCTTTGGTACTGGTTCCTTACAAACCGGTACTAAAGGTGCCTCCACGTGGGCACAGAGAAGCCCGCGGGGCCGGAGACCTTTGGTACCGGTTCGGTCACCCATAGTCAAATTACTTACTAAAGGGTATCAGTGCTATTTTTTGTATCAAATATTTTTATCTATTTTTTTGCTCCTTTTTTAAATATATTTTTCGAATTATTTTAGTTATTTGACAAGTTTAGTCTTTAACTACACTTATCTCTAGTCAAATTACTTACTCGTGGTCAAACTTCCCGCTCGGTCACCCATCCTCCCACTACTCCAGCACTAGCATGCTTAACTTCCGAGTTCCTTCCCATCTCACTTCCAAGTGCTTCGCGCGCATGTTATTGATAGTAGTATCATATCAATCCTATTAACATGTTAATCACGATATCCCACTTCTTTATTGTTTGAATTCCACATGATTATTTTAATAAACAAAAGTAAAGATGTAAAAATAATATTTAATAAATACATAAACAATAAATTTTAAATTATTTTTACTTTTTAAATATACTATAAATTTTAATTTGTTTTTGCAAAATATAAAACCTGAAAATTTGTAAATCTAAAAATTTACTAACATTTATGGTTAAGTAATAGTATTCTTTATGCAGGAAGGAATTATTAATTTAAATTTAAAAAAATATAAAAAATATAAAATCCTGAATTTTTGGCGAAAACTAAAATATTCCTGCTTTCATATTTCCATTTGGAATTTTAAGAATCTAAAAATTGGCTAACCGGGTACCTTTAGTACCGGTTCGTGTCACGAATTGGTACTAAAGGTTTTCCGGCTGACGCCAATCCTTTAGTACCGGTTCGTGTCACGAACCGGTACTAAAGGTACCGCACGAACCGGTACTAAAGGTTACCGGCGCCCTAGGCAGTGGAACCGGTATTAATGCAACCTTTAGTACCGGTTCTAAGGAAACCAGTATAAAAGGCTTGGATGGAAGCGTAGTTTTCTACTAGTGAAATACTAGCGTAGTGTAAATTGTTAGTTCATTTAGTATGTTTATTCGTGCAGTTGTTAGTACCACGTCAGAGTGGCGATCATCATCGACCGGGAGAAGACTTTTGCACGTGGCCAAATAAAGAGGAGGCGGCACGCGCATTGTATGCCGCACAACACTTTGGAGATAAGCCATAGCTGAACGTCCCTAATGAACCGCATATTGCCCACTTGCTTGGGTTGAAAGGTATGAGGGTGGCCACGAAGGACGGGAGGAGGAGCACTGCTCGGCTGAGCTTTGTTGATAGTTTGGTATGTTCCGACTCAACATGTGGCTATTTGTTCATAGTTGACAATGTCTAATTATAATTCTTGAAGAGGTGGCTGGTTTTATTTCACGAAATGACTAATTATAGTTCTTCAACACGTAGCTGATTTGATTCTACGAAATGTTTAATTATTTTTTCTTTAACATGTGTCTTAGACAATCCCTAGCTCGCCAAGGCGTGTAGTCTTGGAGAAGCTCAACATTGGCATCGGTGAGGAGACCTCAGTAGTGACCCAATGGATAATGCCGAGGAACCTGATTGCCCACTTAACATCGCAGAGAGGATATCTCCGTCTACAATGTTCTTATCACCAACGAAACAAACCGAACCTATTTTAATTGAGACACTTACAGAGTATTGGCCGAAGAGAAGGTGTTTCGAGCTGACCGGAGGCTCTCACAGTATCTTTACAAAGCAAATCATCCAAGGTTCTATGTGAGCTACAACGAATAAAGGATATAAGGAAAATGTTGATACTATCTATGGAACTTATAATAAGTGTTAAAACTTGCTAGTGTTATTATTCATACTCTTATTGTTGAAGTGTTAATAGATTTTGCTATTTATTGTTGATGAAGTATCAATATTTGGTTCTTGTCGGTACTGTAACATAATATTGATATTAAAATTGTTGTTGAATTCAATAAAAGCATGAAATTTTAATTTTTTTTTGGAAAAACGTTAGTGGCGTGTTATACGAGCGTCACGCCACCAGTATATACATTATCGATAATGTGGCAGGTTCCACACCGCCGATAGGCTATTTCCTAGTATTGTTAATTGTTTATATATTTTCTCGAGATGTGTATGGTATCTTACTTTATTCAGGATATTGTAGAATCGTTCCATATATAATTAACGAATCTTGCATGATCCTATAGCTCAGGTTAACAGGTTCCTAGCTTGGACCTTGAGTATGTTTTAGAGGCACACCGTACCTAGTGTACTTTCCATTCGTTGTGCAAGGAGCCTAGAAACAATGACTGTTAAAATTATGTATATAACTTTTAGTACTCCCTCCGTCCTAACATATAAAGCACGTTTTTTGCACTGTCTTTGATGGACAACTTTGACCATTCATATCTATTTAATTATATGGATTCATAATGTATTAATTGTATCGCTGTATTCGCATTGCAAATCTCTTTCATTTCATATATATATATTATATTAATTTTATTTACATATTATAAATATATATCATAGTCATTGACCAACAAAATTTAAGAGCGTCATATACTTTGGAACGGAGTGAGTATATGTAATAGATTTCAGACTCACCCTGCACGTACGTGTTAAACTGCATTTACTCTTGTATATCTCCTTGCATTGTATCCCTCACTATACACGAGGTGGACCCATGTATTTCTAGTATATATAAGCACCGAGGACCCTCGCTTAGGGTTACGCTTCCCATAATATTGATGTGTCATTTTACGGTACATCTAATTATTTTTGACCACCCATTTCCATCGATCCCTCCAAAGGTCCAATTCAGCAGTACTACACCAGAATTTGTGTAGTATATTGCACCGTTAGGGGTATTTTTTGTATCTCACTATTATAAGTCACATGGCTAATTTCTCTCAATATGGAGGGGAGAACTGGAAATTACGTCATATTCCTAGCCCAGAAGTATATCACCATTCGGCTAACAGCTAGAACAAACACATCCGCTTCATTTAGATAGCCGCGAGCGTATCTACATTGTACGCATGAAGGAGTTAATGCACCCACACGGTTACTCAACTTGTTATGCATGTGCACTTAAGTCATACATGTTGCAAAACGAACTAACCGGTCATACAACTTGGCAGCTGTAGCAATGCCGCAGCTATCCGACAACAGCACGAAGATGTTGATGTTCACACAATTGACGTGAACACAAAGAGGATCGGCGGAGGCATCAACGCATCAACTCAATGCATCCTGGTTGTCCCTCTCCTCCAGCTGTACGAGAAACTCATTTGGTTCCGCCGCAACCCCAATCCCCTCCCCCATCCTTTCCTCTTCCTCTACCAATCAATTTTTTTGTCGGATCCCACCAAATCCATGGCGAGGGCATAGCTTGTCCCGACTGAAATGGTTATGTAGGCGACTAGAGGGGGTGAATGGGTGCTACACAACTTTTAAGCTTTTTCAATTTTAGGGTTATGCGGAAACATAAAGATGAGGGACAACAAATGTAAATATGAACTATATGATGCAATTAAAGATACAAGCTAGGAACAACACAAGTAAAGAGACCAAAGTGAGGGAGATGAAACAACCGGGGGCGTGGAGCCGAGATGGCCGATATGTTTACCGTAGTTCCTTTCCAATGGAAGTATTCGTTCGGGACGAGTGATACCACAAAGGTATGAACGCCACAAAGGCCTCTCCTTTTTCCTCGATGAGCACCCCACAAAGGAGCCTCACCTTCTACACTATGCAAGCCAGTCGAGGCGGCAAACCTTCACAATGCAATGGGTCACAACTCCACAAACAACTTGGAGGCTCCCATCATCCTCTAGTGCTATCACACAACAACAATAGCCTCAAGAGGTTCTCTCAACAAGGATCCCCACAAAATGAGATCTAGGGTTTCACAACTCCACAAGGAAACTAGGGAAAATCGAAAATTTCTTTGGTGGATAGGTAGATCGGGTCCTCCTCCATCGATTTCCAAGATTTGGGTGGATTTGAATGGATAGGGAGGGAGACCCACGAGATTTGACCTCTTGAGAAATTGAGGAGAGAGAAAGTTCTTCCTCTTCAATAGATAGCCATCCGAGGAGGAAGAAGATGCCCTTTTACAGCCCGTACACTCCGAAGAGCCATTGTACCAAATGGGGGCCGGATGATCTAGCATTAGTGAACCCCGGATGATCCATGCTGCCGGCAGCAGTTACGTAGGCCAGATAACCCCCCCCCCCCTCTCCGCGGATACTAGGAACTTCAGGGTGTCGGACAAAGAATACTGTGGCTTCTCACAGATGTGGTCATGTATATTTCGTAGAGCCAGATGGTTAGGTGCCTGCCATGAGAAATTGAGCTATGCAGAGGAGGCGGGGGGGGGGGGGAGCAGGTCGCGGGTGAGGCCATCAATGGGAAAGGTTATTTTATATTTAATGTTGATTAATAATATATATAAGTGACTCTACCCTTATAGGGTATTACAAATTAGTCATTGGACCGGCAGGCCTACTCTGGCCCAAACAATATTAACCATCGGTTCTGCTTAATACCACACCCTTAAATCTGTAGTATATATAATGTGCCGTAAAATCTTTCATATTGATAGTACGCATATATTTTGAAAGATCCTGCCCACGACTTAAATAATTACAACTCTTTATTGATCTCGATGAACAAACCGGCCAGGACATCTGACACGATATGTTGATGAACGTGCATTTTAAACATAAGGCTCGAAAGCTCAACTTTAATTTAATAAAGCCCTCAACAAGACAAGATTACACAAGGCCCTCCGAACCACACAACACCACACCACACCACACCACTACGGCCAAAAGATACAAGAGAACACTCTGAGAAGCTTACAACACTACGCTACAGCACAACCACACGCCTTGCAGAAGCAAAGAACGCATCTCCACGGCACCAAGGATGCCAACCAGCGGGGCACGACGAGTCACTGCCAGTGGCAGAGAGGAAGTCTTGAACGAGGAGAAGAACCCGGGACGAAGATCACCAAACCTTCATGTTCGCATGCCGAAGAGGGCCCCTACCCTCTCGCCATGGCTTGGAGGCGTCAAACCATCGGACATGAGAAGCTCACCCTAGAGCTGGAGAAATATTGGGCTCGAGAGCCAAGGACCTCCCGGAGCACGACCACCATGACAAGAAGAGCACACCTCACCGACCTCACTACCGCCGCCCTTGAACAACCTAGATGTTGGGGGGATGACCCCCGGTATGCTAAAGATACGCCATACCGGGTGGTCTCACCCTTCAAGATACCGGTTTAATGTTCATGCCGGAATAGGAAGATCAAGTTTGGCTAAGTGAAGCTAAGCCGGTATCCCCAAGGGGGGTATACCGAAACCAGGAAGGAAAGACACCGGCGCACCGGAAGGAAGGGCATGTCGGCTGACTGGTCAAAGATTCCGTCAGGAGCTAAAGGACAAGGATGAGCTAAGCAAAGTAGCTTTAAACGAAGGCTAGAAGACAAAGAGGAGGATGACGGTCAAAGAAGCCGGAGGACGTCGCCCTCCTTGTTTAAAGAAGACCCCAGCGTCATCTATGGTCAAAGTAGCTTTATAAAGTATCTTTGTAAAGTAGTTTGTCTGGTCAAAGATCCCATTAGGGTTTCTTGTTCTGTAAGCCACCCTCTCCCCTATATAAGGAGAGGGAGCAGCCTCTTTCATACGCGCGATCCACAGAAGAGAGAAAAACCTGTAACCTGTCTTGAGATCTATGAGCATGGTGATCTAGAGCGAGTTCATCCTTGTGTCTTTCTTCTTCTACCTCTGGCCTTGGCCAAGTTCTTGAGGAAAGCATCCGGAAGTTCGTCCACCTAGTCACAAACCCTCCCCCGAATCCTCTAGCGCCCATTCGGCCCCAAGATAAGCCATCCTATGGCATCTGTCCGTTCACCACGACGACAGTTGGCGCCCACCGTGGGGCATGAAGTGGCGCTTGCTGGAGTTCATATTCGGGCGGTACTCCTCGACATCAACGGCGAGCGCACGGTGTCCGCGCTCGTGGAACGCATCTACAACATGGACTTCATCAACGATAACGCTGGCTGCTTCGCCAACGGCGGCAAGTTCCCGCAGAACGGCCGCACCATCGAGTTCGGCAGCATCCGCGTCTACCTCGGCACCGTCCCCGTGCGCCAGCGCCTCTCGCCGGTGCTGGTGGCGCCGGATCCGCCAAGATGGCTGTGCGCTGGCCGCGCCGCCGGCAGCGTGGAGGTCATGATGGCTGGTGCGGTCAACACCGGCAAGGGAGCTGTGGAGCAAGGAGATGAGCGTGCGGCATCGACCCGCGCAGCGAAACCACCGCTGGAACGTGATGCCGGCGCCGCAGGAGCATCATCAGCACCACCGGCAACACCTCTCCAAGCGGCGATGAACACGCTGGCCACGCCCATCGCGCAGAACATCGACCCGGCAAAGGCTCAGGAGGAGCTGGAGGCCACGCGCAAGGCCCTGCTACCGGTGGCGCCGACATCATCCGGGCGCAGCGCGAGCTGAACCTAACCCTACGTGAGTACAACGCTGCCCATGGCTTTGCTTCAGTTAGTGCTCATGCTGCTAGGATACCGGAAAACCGGCTTAAGGCTCGCAATCTAGACCAGGATTTGCGCAAGGAAGTTCTTGCCGGCAAGAGTGCATCTGTATCTGTTAGCATCGTAGAAAAGCCTAAGTACAGTAGTCCTGATAAAACTATAAAAGCCGCTAAAGCTGCAGTAGAGTTATGTGAGTCTCTTTCCGGTGATGAGTTGGTAAAGCAGCAAAAACGTATAAAAGAGCTGTTGAAAACTATTGAGCAGCAAAATGCTGAGCAGCTGGCTAAGCTGAACGAGGCAGTGGCCTCAAAATCCGCGCGTTCAACAAAGAATGCCGGAAGCAAGTCTCAGGGGCAGGCATCGTCCCCTCATCCGGACAAAAGAAGGGAGAGAGAAAAGAATGCACGGCAGATGACTGTGTATGATCCAGTTCTTGCCGGAAAACAAAAAGCCGGGCAACATGATGCCGGTAGAAAAAGCCAAGGGGCATATCGAGGCTACGCCAAGGGAGGCTATGCCGGAAACAATCATGCCGGTAGATATGAAACCGGGCAAAATTATCGAGCCGCAAGAGTGGCGTACGTGGATGAAGAAATGCCACCACCAGGGTACCGGCAGGCAAGAGCCGCGGAACCGGAAGAGTACGATGAATCAGATTCTGAGGTTGAATGGACAAGAGTCCACCGGAACCCTTTGGGAGAACGCCTGGGGGAGAGATGTTTGCCAGACCGGGATGCGAGGCACAGGCTGGACAGAGTACATCTATCTGCGATGGTTGAATCTGAGGGACCTCCGGGCCCAAGGTGTTTTGGTCCACGCATCATGAGAGAAGAACCACCGGTACGCAACTTCCAATTGCCCCGGGACACAAGAACGTATGATGGTACGACCAAGCCGGAAGACTGGCTGGCAGATTATGTCACAGCTGTTTATGTGGCTGGTGGTGGAGTAAACCGGCGTTGGGCGGTAAGAATCATACCGTCCTACCTCGTGGGTCCCGCGAGGATCTGGCTAAACAATTTGCCGGCAGGAAGTATCAACGGATGGTTGGACTTTGAGGAAGCATTTGTGAACAACTTCAGCAGCACCTACAAAAGGCCAAACCGGCCCCAACAGCTTGCGCTGTGTCAGCAGCGTGCGGGAGAACCGGACCGGGATTATCTCACCCGGTGGAACTCAATGAGAAACACATGTGAAGGAGTGATTGAGGCACAAGCCATTGCTTGGTTCAGTCAAGGATGCCGGAGAGGATCACCTTTGTGGCAAAGGCTGCAGAGGAGCATGCCCACAACCTTAGCAGAGATGATACGTGTGGCAGATAGCTATGCATTGGGAGACCCAATGCAACCGGCTGTGCAAGCTGAGCCGGAGCGATCGAATCCGCATCAGCAGCAATACCGGGATAACCGGAACAACAAAAGAAGGGAAGATTTCCCGGATCGAAGATATGCATCGCAGCAAGTTGCTGCCGTGCGAGAAAATTTTGACGCCAGCGGCAGTCAGAGACAAAAAACCGGATCGCAGCCATGGGCAGGTCCTAAGAAGCAGTGGGTAGAAAAGAAACCCTGGGGCCAGAAAAAGAATTGGCAAGAGCCCGTGAAATACACCATGGAAGCCGCCATGGATCAACCTTGCCGGTGGCACACGCCGAATCCGGATCACCCATCGAACCACTTAACAAAGGATTGTTCTTGGACCAAATTCCTAATGCAAAGGGGGGCGGTAAAAGATGCGCAGGCGCCAGGGGGCCCCATGCAGCAACAACAGCCATTGCCACCTCCACCACCACTCACTGGAGCAAACACCTTACCGGTGCAGCCTCAGCCAAATAGGCAGCAGTACCAACAGGTTAACCGGGTGGAGCAAAACAATGACCAACCACCTCCACCGGCACCTTTAGGCCGGAATGTTTACGAGGACCCGCATCTATGCATGGTTGTCTTTGTCACTGAGCCAATGGACAGGCAGAGCGTGCGTCGCCGTTCCATGGAGGCGAACGCCGTGATGCCGGCAGTTCCAAAATACATGCTGTGGTCAGATCAGGAAATCACTTGGTCGTTCAAGGATCACCCCAAAGTCATGCCGAATCCGGGTGGATACGCTCTCGTTCTGGACCCAATCATGAAGGGGCCGGAAACTCGAGTAAAATTCAGCAAGGTGCTGATAGACAATGGTAGCAGCATAAACATCATGTACAAGCACACCATGCGTACGCTGGGCATAACGAGAGAATATGCTGCAGCCAACTCATACAACTTTCCATGGGATTGTTCCCGGTTTGTCTTGCGCCCCGATAGGAAAAGTTCGGGTGGACGTGTCATTCGGAGGACGCGACAATTGTCGTGTCGAGAACCTTGAGTTTGAGGTAGTGGACTTAGATAGTCCCTACCATGCCTTGTTGGGGAGACCGGCGTTGGCAGCTTTCATGGCATCAACCCATACGGCCTATCTCAAGATGAAGATGCCGGCACCTCGTGGACCACTAACTGTGGTGGGGAACTATAAAGTCTCAATGGAAATCTGCTTCCGCCGGATCAAACCTAGCGGAATCGCTGGTGATCGCGGAGGAGAAAAAGAGAATGCAAACTGCTGTTGCGCTCGCTCAGTCCTCAAAATTGAGCCTAGCGGCAATGAGTGGAAGCTTGGACTCACCGGCATTCAAGCCAACAAACGAGACAAAGGACATTGTGCTGGATCCGGCTTACCCAGAGCGCACCGTTCGTATCGGTGCCGGCCTCAGCCAAGCATAGGAAAGCGCGCTCGTCGGCTTCCTCCGTGAGAATCGGAATATCTTCGCTCGGTCTACTGATGACTTGGTGGGTGTTCCGAGGGAGCTGGATGAGCACTCTCTAAACGTCCGGAAGGATGCTAAGCCGGTGCGGCAACCTTTGCGCCGGTTCGCTGAAGATAGGAGAAAAATCATTGGAGAAGAAGTAACAAAGCTGCTAGTTGCCGGTTTCATCGTGGAGGTCACGCACACAGAGTGGCTGGCCAATCCGGTGTTAGTCGAAAAGAAAAAAGATGAGAACCTGGAGGCAAAACTCGCAAAAATATGGCGCATGTGCATCGACTACACCAACCTCAACAAAGCTTGCCCAAGAGACCCTTTCCCTTTGCCCCGAATCGATCAAGTGATTGATTCTACTGCTGGGTGTGAGTTGTTGTCGTTCCTGGATGCGTATTCCGGCTTCCACCAAATCCCCCTGAAAAAAGAAGATCAAATAAAAACTGCGTTCATTACCCCGCACGGGGCTTATTGCTATGTTACTATGCCTTTTGGTTTGCGCAACGCTGGTGCAACGTACCAGCGCTGTATGCAAAAATGCTTGTTCGATCAAATCGGAAAAAATGTGCAAGTTTATGTGGATGATATTGTGATAAAAACTAAAGTAAAAGATACCCTAATCGATGACATCCGGCAAACATTTGATAACCTAAGGCGGTTCCGGATGAAACTCAATCCGGCAAAGTGCACCTTTGGTGTCCCTGCCGGCAAGCTGCTTGGTTTCCTTGTGTCAAGCCGGGGCATTGAGGTTAATCCGGTAAAAATCCGGGCAATAGAAAGAATGACTATCCCACGAGAACTAAAAGATGTGCAAAAGTTTACCGGAAGCTTGGCATCGCTGAGCCGGTTCATAAGCAGGCTAGGAGAAAAAGCCTTGCCGCTCTATGCTTTGATGAGAAAATCGGATACTTTCGTCTGGACCACGCAGGCAGACGCAGCGTTTAAAGAATTGAAAAACATGCTCGTAACGGCCCCTATTTTGGCCTCACCCTTGGAAAGAGAACCTATGTTGCTTTATATAGCGGCAACGAACCGGGTGGTTAGTGTTGTGGTTGTGGTGGAAAGAGAAGAGGAAGGAAAAACCGTCCAGAGGCCGGTATACTACCTGAGCGAGGTGCTCTCCTCATCAAAACAAAACTACCCACACTTCCAAAAAATGACTTATGGCGTGTTTATGGCCGCCACAAAGCTCAAGCATTACTTCGAGGAACATCCCATGAAGGTGGTGAGCGAGGCACCCATCTCCGATATCATGGGTAACAAGGATGCCAGCGGCAGGATTGCAAAATGGGCGATTCAGCTATCACCGTATGTGCCGGTATATGAAAGAAGAGACGCCATAAAATCGCAAGCTTTAGCTGATTTCTTGGTCGATTGGGCGGAGATACAATACAGCCGCCAGAACACAAAATAGAGTACTGGAAGATGCATTTTGACGGATCCAAGCTCAAGGAGGGCCTAGGTGCCGGTGTAGTACTCACCTCACCAAAGGGAGACCACCTCCGGTATGTTCTACAAGTGCACTTCAGGGCATCAAACAATGTCGCTGAGTACGAAGCTCTGATACATGGGCTCAAGGTTGCAAAAGAAATCGGGGCACTCAGGATCATTTGCTATGGTGATTCAGATCTTGTGGTGCAGCAGTGTTCCGGAGATTGGGACGCAAAAGATGCCAACATGGCCTCATACCGGTTCCATGTGCAAAAGATTGCCGGATTCTTCGAAGGGTGTGAGTTTCACCATGTGCCGCGCGCGGAAAATGAGGCCGCGGATACCTTATCCAAGCTAGGTTCGTCCAGGCAAGAAATCCCTCCCGGAATAGCTCTGGCGCACTTGAGAGTTCGATCAATCAAGCCCAGTCCGGAGTCGGAATCAATTTTTGTACCGGAGTCACATGTGGTGCCAATGGAGATTGACGGAGGAAACTCGGGGACTGTACCGGCAAACTCGGGGACTCGCGACGCCCATGCCGGAAGAGGCAATGCTTGTGGACAGCATGGACATAGACATGCCGGTGTTTGTGGTTAGAGAGGCACCATCTTGGGTTAAACCTATTAAGGAATTCCTGATCAACGGCACTTTGCCGGTTGACGAAAATGAATCAAGAAGGATACGAGAGAAGGTCCAAAGCTTACACCATCATCAATGGTGAGGTATACAAGAGAAGTGTTACCGGTGTTCTCCAAAGATGTGTGGAGCCGGAAGAAGGAAGGGAAATGCTCGAGGAGATTCATCGAGGAGAGTGTGGGCACCACGCTTCTTCAAGGGCGTTGGTAGCAAAGGTGTTCCGGCACGGATTCTATCGGCCCACAGCCTTAGATAATGCCGAGGATTTGGTAAGGAAATGCAATGGCTGCCAGAGGTATGCTAAGCAAAACCATACCCCAGCATCCGGCTTAAAAACCATACCGTTAACTTGGCCTTTCGCTGTTTGGTGCCTGGACATGGTTGGACCGTTCAAAACCGCAAGGGGAAACATGACCCACATCTTGGTAATGGTGGATAAATTCACCAAATGGCTGGAGGTGAAGCCTATCGCAAAGTGTGATGGCCACACAGCAGTGAAATTCCTAAAAGATGTAATCCTGCGGTATGGATACCCACATAGTATCATAACCGACAATGGTTCAAACTTTGCTCAAGGAGAGTTCAAACGATTCTGTGAAAGCAAGAACATCCGGCTGGATTTGTGCTCAGTGGCGCACCCGCAAGGCAATGGACAAGTTGAGAGAACGAATGCTTTGGTACTTTCCGGTATCAAACCAAGACTCATTGATGCAATGGAAAAATCGCCGGGATGTTGGATCGATGAGCGACCGTCAGTGCTGTGGAGTCTAAGAACAACTCCGAACCGATCTACCGGATACACGCCATTCTTCATGGTTTATGGAGCAGAAGCGGTCATACCAACCGACATTCTCCATGATTCCCCAAGGGTGCAACTCTATACCGAAGAAGAGGTAAAAGAGGCCCGAGAAAACGATGTGGACTTGCTAGAAGAAGCAAGAGAGCTAGCTTTGGCAAGAACAGCCATTTACCAGCAAAATCTCAGACGCTATCATAGCCGGAAGGTCAATCCAAGAGTGTTCCGAGAAGGGGACCTGGTGCTACGCCTGGGCAGCGCACTGAAGGCCGGCATAAACTTTCCCCTCCATGGGAAGGACCTTTCATTGTGAGCAAGGCTCTCCACAATGATGCCTACTACCTAATTGATGCACAGGAATGGAAGAAAGGAAAGGCGGACAAGTCAGGAGAGGAGACTAAACGCCCATGGAATGTAGCGTTGTTGCGTCCCTTCTACTCTTGAAGTGGTGCTGTAAGAGTTTCTTTTTTGTACCTTGATTGCTATGAATAAAAGATGTCGGAACCTCGAATGAGTCTCGGGGACTACCCTTATTGAATTGCATGAAACATGTTTATTTTTTCTGTCTACCGGTTGCTTATTGAACGTTTTTTCTTTCCGGTTTAGTAGTGTGCTAAACCCTACCGGAGTCTTCGACTCTGCTGTTGTCCATAACTTGGCTTCATGGCAAGCAAGATAAACCGGTAGGGGATAAGCACATGAACTGTGGAGAGAGGAACCGGGAAAGAACAATCCGGAAAAATTTGACTAACCCCGGTTATTCCGGTTTTTTGCAAAATTTCGAATTTTTTCTAAGTTCAAGAAAATGCTTATTTGGTGAAAGAACCTTGTGCTCATACGCCAAAGAACGCCCAGAGAAGGCAGGCAGAGCCAAGGCAAAAGAACCAAGTGTGCATCGAATTGGATGCAGAAACAATTTGGAAATCTTTGCAAGTGCAGGATAAAAACAGAACCAAATGCAAAAACGCTAAGGCAAACATAAGATAATTAGCTACCGGTATAACTTACCGGCACAAAAAGTTGTACGTCAACCATGAGCAGACTTAAAGTTTTACATCATAAACCCCGGCATACCGGGGTAGAATTTAACAAGTTTTATGGCAAAGTACTCAGGGACAGGTACTATCTAAGGTAAGATCAGGCAGCAGGGGCTTCCGGGGAGTGGCGCCGGCATCGGGAGTTGGCGGTGGCACGTCTTCGCCTTCATCCTCCTCCTCCTCGCTCAGATAATCTTTGACATCTTCTGGAGGGGGGATGAAGGTGCGCATGTCGGCGTACTCCGCGATGTGGTACGCGCGGTCCTGCCGCTTAGCGATGAGAACCGGATCCACATCAGTAGGAGCACCTTCACGCACACCGATGAAGGCATCCAGGTCCAGCTCCGGATACCAGGAGCAGGCAATGCGCAGCGCGGAGTCCGCTCCGGCACGGGCAGCAGAGCACTGCCACTCCCGGATCCTTCTGCAGCCACCCTTTAACCGATCGCTGATCAAGGAGAAGGTATCCGGCACCGCTTCACCAGGCCAGAGGGTCTTGAAAAGTTGGGAGGCTACTTCAGGGATGTCGGAAAGGTTCCGATCCACTGAGCGCATGTGGGAGATCCGCGCGCTTAGGGCAACCAAGTAATCGTAGGGATCCCAAGGTGCACCCAAGTTGGCGCCGGCCTGCTTGGCCCGATGCTCCGCAACCTTCTTCACGGCATGGGCCTGGGAGTCCGGAAAGAGCCCTCGCGAGACAATTAAAAGGCTAAGTATATGATACCGGAACGAGTAAGCTTCTAAGCAAAAACCGGAAAAGAGAAAAGAAGAAATTTACGGAGGGCAAGCGCGTCGGTCCGCGTGACCGCGAAGGTCGTACTCCTTCTGTTCCGCTTTCAGCCGCGCAACCTCGCTCTCGGCTGCTTTCTGGGCTTTCCTGGCCTCCTCCGCGGCAGCTTGGTGCGCTTTGGCGGCTTTGCCCTCAGCTGCTTTTAGCGCCTTAGCGCTCTCCTCCAGCTCTGCCTGCAACACCACATTGGCATTGCCGGCATCCTCCAGCGCCTCGTTTAGCCTGGCCTCCGCGGCAGCTTCGCGGCCTTCAGCTCCTCCGCGTACCGGACTGCGGCCTGCATAGCCTGGTCCTTGAGCTCTCTGGAGATGTCCCTTTGGGCGTCCAAGGCCTCCTGGTGATCCCGGATGAGCTGCTCCTTTTCAGCTAAGAACCGGAAGAGAAGATGTTAGCAAAACACAAAAACAATTGAGAAGCAAGTCAACCGGAAAGATAGGAGTTGTACCTTGGAGTTTGGCAACCTGGTCCTTGAGGGCCTCAATGGAGGCTTCCGGGATAGCTGTTGTGCCAAAAACTTGTCAGTCATAAAGAAAAGAAAAACCTTCCGGTGAAAAGATGTCGGAGGTGCGAGAAATTACCTAGGCACCGTCTATGCGCCTCAGCAAGGCTTCGGTGCTCCCACAGAAGCTCCTCAAAGAGCGCTTTCCGGGCGTCGGCCGTGCTCTGTTTAAGGAAATGATGTTAGTGAAGAACAAAGGGTTTTAACCCGAAACTCGGGGACTGGGAGTTTGCGGTAAGAAAGATGCCGGTTTCGGAAATTCTTTAAAAAGAAAGTTTTGCGCTCAGAGTTGCACTCTAAGCCCAAAACTCGGGGACTGGGAGGATAGACAAGATCCGGAAAGAGGAAAACCGGCATCAAGAAAATTTACAACAAAAGTTGATAGAACTTACCACCACGTTGGCGGTGGCGTCGTACCACGCGCTGTCGAACTCCTTCACGGCACGCTTGAGGCGCGTGAAGTGTTCTTCAGTAGAGCGAGGGCCGGCTGGATCTGGCGCTGGGAGGCGGTCCTTCCCCAAGCCGCGGGTAGCTGCGGAGATGTCCGCAGCGTTCCAGCGCTGAGCGTAAGGGAGGAGAGGCCCTAAGTCTTGGCCCCCGCGCTTGAGCTCAACGATCCGGCCCAAGAGGCCGGAAGGTTTGTCGTGAACCACCATGGCGGCAGGCCCGGTGTGCAGCACTAAGGGCTGCGAGTCGCTGGAGGCGCTGCCGTCTGTAGCTTTCCCGCGCGACGCCCCCGGCTTCAAGTAGTCGGTGATCTTGAGGGACGCTGGCGGCGGCTTGGGCGCGGTCGCGGAAGCTCCTTGGGTCGGTGGAGGCGTTGGCGTAGGCCCGGTTGCCTTAGGAGCAGAGGTTTCCGGTGGCGGCGGCGGTGCTGAAGTCTCCGGCGCGGAAGCTTCCGGCCCGGTCCTGGAAGAAGTCTTCTTCTTTTTCTTCTTCTCAGGGACGGGAGGAACAGAATGTTCCGCCCGCCCGGCAGGTTCTTTCCCGGCGCCCATGTTGTTGGCGCCGGTGTCTTGGGTCTCTGGAGGGGAGGCAAAGTCCTCCTCCGCGCGGGGATCTGGCGGTGTAGGGGCCGCGCGCCCCGAACTTGTTGTGCCCCCCAGAGGGGAGGCAGAGGTGTTAGCGGCACCGGATGGTGCCGGACTAGAGTGAGGAGGAGGAGTCGAGGTCCTGGCCGGGCCGGCAGGGCCCTCCGGCCTGGGGCCAAGCTTAAGCGCGGGGCTGAAAGAGAGGAAAGAAAAAGTTGGGAAAAAAGCAACCGGAAAAGAACTTAGTGAAAACAGAACAAGCAGAAAAGAAAAGAAGCCCTACCCGGTGGCCGTCGGCATCTGCTTGCCCTTGTGGCGCCTCATGGAAACGACCTTACCCGCGACGGGTTCGGTCCGGAAGCGCTTGGCAGCAGGAGGTTGGCTCGAGCCGGCATCAGAGGCCGGGGTCTTGTTCTTCTTGCCCTGGGCCTTGAGTTCCTGGGCCATGAGTTTGTCCACAAACTCTTGGCCTGCCTCGGCCTGCAGCGGCGTCACACGCTCATGGACCTGTGGGTCGAGGTTGGCTGAGGGCGCATCTACAGAAGAACAATAGCAAAAGAATATGAGAGGAATGAAAGAAAATCTACCTCGAGGATGGTCAATTCATCGGACGAACCGGAAGGTTCCGGCGGAGCTTTGCCGAGACGCGCGGCTGGAGTCCGGCCCATCTTCAAGTCCTTCCAAAAGATGACGGGGTCGGGGTCGAACTTGTCGAGACCGCGCTTCCGGCAATGGCCGCGCCTGTCGGATTCGATGCCGGGGAAACGGTCCTTGGCCTGAAAGAACAAAAGAGAGAGAAGGAGGTTAATCGCAATAAAAACTTCCGGTAAACCGACCCGAGTCGCGTAATTTCTTACTTCTTGGGTCGGAGGGTTAGTAGAGCTAAGAGGCCGGAGGCCCCATTCCCACTCTTCCGGCATGGAGGTCTGGCAGATCTGCCTGGCCTTAAGGACAACGTCCTTCTTGCTGAGAGGAAGCCCGGTGATCTTGGTAGGATCACCAGGGCCATACATCTCGCACATCTTGTGGGAGCGGCGCTGGAGAGGAAGCACCCGGCGCGAGATGAAGGTGCGGACGATGTCGTCGGAGCAGAGGCCGGTGTCCTTCATCTGCTGTTTCATAAAACGTATAATCCGGTTTGTCTCATTGTGAGACTCCTTCGGATTGTAGCCCCAATTGGTCTTTGAGGGCGGCGCCGGATCAAAAGGTGGCAGATCGATAAGATCTGCGGCGCCGTTGTTCTTAACGTAAAAGAAGGTCCCTTGCCATGACCGGCATGACTCGAGACCGGAAAACTTGAAAAAGGGGCTCCCTTGACGGGAGCCGATGATGCAAGACCCGCATTGTACGGGGGGTTTGGGTTTAGGAATATCTAAGCCCCGAACGGAATTAATCCGAAGGGCAAAGAATCGAGCAAACGTCTCGCGAGTGGGACGAATGCCGATGTAAGCCTCCATGAAGGTGGCATAGCATGAGAGGTAGAAAATGGCGTTGCCAGGAAGGTGGTGAGGTTGGAGTTTATAGAAATCGAGGAAACTCCGGAAGAAAGAAGAGACGGGAAGGCCGAAGCCACGCTCAAAGTGAGCGAGAAAGACAACACGTTCGCCGGGTTCGAGCACCGGTTCGATCTCTTCGCCGGGAATCCGGCAGGAAACTCCTTCCGGAATCCTCCGGGACCGGTATAACCAGTCGATCTCATACTTACTCACGCTGGAGCCCATCCAGGCTCCGCGGGTAACCTCGGAAAGATCGGTGCCGGAAGCTTGGCTGGAGCTTCCGGCATCTTGTTCTTGGGAGCTCTCGGGTTCCGTCCGCGCAAGTTCTGCGGCCGACCCCGTCAGATGCGGGATCTTCCGGGTTACCGGAGGAAGAGGAGGAAGCGTATTGTTCGGAAGACATTAGGATTCGAGAGGTTTTTGCTATCTACTCGGAAAAAACAGATTCCCTAAAAACTACTCTCGCGAGAAGATCTACAAAGGACAGAAAAAACAAAGAAAAAGAAAGAATAAATGCACTTTCAACTCAAGATCTGAACTACGAGTAAAAGAGGAGAAGATGGGAAAAAGGACTAACCTGGGGCGGCAGAGTCGCTCAGGGAAGTAACCGCCGGCGTCGGGGCAGGCTCAAGGAAGACAGAGAGGTCCGGCGACGGCGAGATGGGAAGCAACTCGAAGAAGCTCCAATGTCGCGGCCGAAAAGAAGGCGCCGCGAGAGTTAATCTCGCAGAGAGGTCCGGCGGCGTCCGGCGGTGCGCTCGTGAGGGTTTGCAGGGCGGCGGAACTCTAGCGAGCAAGGGAGCGGCGGAGGCGTGCGAGCGAAGAACGGCTGTGCGCAAGGAAGGGGAGAATGCGAAGAAGAAGAAGGAGAAGGGGCGGTTTTGCCCTTATAAGTAAAAAGAGGTGGGCTAAAAACCGCCGAACCGTAGCGGTTCAGCCGTGGGCCGCGACGGTTCGCCTCGCGTGTGGCCACGTGGCGCAAAGATACACGCGCGGAAGAAAAGGGGCCACAGGGAGGCACACCGGATCCGGAGTAGTGATTGGATCCGGTGCGGCCCAATTAATGCGCGCGCGGAAGCCGAACGGAAGTGACTGCTGACACTGGCGCGACAGTCACAGTGCGCATGTCTCTGTCAGACGCGGGGCCCGATATATTCTCGATTTCGCCGAGGAAGTATTTAATGACCAAGATGCCGGACGATAAGCTGCCGGAGAATGCCTTGCAAAGAGAGAAGGCATGAGCCCGGGTTAAGATGCCGGAGCCAAGTTGAGCGCCGGATAGATTAAACCGGTATAAAAGAACGTGGGAACCTGGCATGGTCTCGTTGGATAGAATCCGTCAGACTATACCAGCTTCGGGGACTAATGTTGGGGGGATGACCCCCGGTATGCTAAAGATACGCCATACCGGGTGGTCTCACCCTTCAAGATACCGGTTTAATGTTCATGCCGGAATAGGAAGATCAAGTTTGGCTAAGTGAAGCTAAGCCGGTATCCCCAAGGGGGGTATACCGGAACCAGGAAGGAAAGACACCGGCGCACCGGAAGGAAGGGCATGTCGGCTGACTGGTCAAAGATTCCGTCAGGAGCTAAAGGACAAGGATGAGCTAAACAAAGTAGCTTTAAACGAAGGCTAGAAGACAAAGAGGAGGATGACGGTCAAAGAAGCCGGAGGACGTCAGCCTCCTTGTTTAAAGAAGACCCCGGCGTCATCTATGGTCAAAGTAGCTTTATAAAGTATCTTTGTAAAGTAGTTTGTCTGGTCAAAGATCCCATTAGGGTTTCTTGTTCTGTAAGCCACCCTCTCCCCTATATAAGGAGAGGGAGCAGCCTCTTTCATACGCGCGATCCACAGAAGAGAGAAAAACCTGTAACCTGTCTTGAGATCTATGAGCATGGTGATCTAGAGCGAGTTCATCCTTGTGTCTTTCTTCTTCTACCTCTGGCCTTGGCCAAGTTCTTGAGGAAAGCATCCGGAAGTTCGTCCACCTAGTCACAAACCCTCCCCCGAATCCTCTAGCGCCCATTCGGCCCCAAGATAAGCCATCCTATGGCATCTGTCCGTTCACCACGACGACACTAGAGCAGCAGAAAAGCCACAGGACACAAACATCAGATCACGGGCAGTGGCCATCGAGGCCCAAAGCACCCACCTTCGACTCCCCACCCGAACCACACATCTCCCCAGGCGACGCCTCCAAAGAGGTCACGGCGCAACACGTCGACGCCGCGCCCAATCGAGGGATTTTGGACTTTCGTCCGGGAGATGGGTCGGGGTGGAAAGAGGGGTCACGGTGTCGCCTCCAAGGAGGAACCCAACACCCGAGGGCGTCGACAACGCTGGGCTAGACCAGCCAGCCTAGGGTTTTCCCCTGACCCCAAACAGCCCACCAGCCCCTTGCCCCAGAGCCGGCGGCAGTGCCACCAATAGCCGTAGCGGGCGGGGGAGAGGGGGAGCACCTACCATAGATCTTGACGCAGAGGACCACGCCTCCGTCGACGCTCACCGCCGCCTCACCTCCCGTGAGGTCGAGGACCACCACCAGAGCCTCGCGCCACGATGCCCCGCCGCCGCAGGGCCCCATAGCCACACCGTCAGAGGCCGCCGCCTCAGATCCCGAGCCCCCACCGGGGAAGCCGCCGGAGAGACCGGCAGCGAAGGGGAGGTCCGTCGATCCGCCGCCACGATCTTGGCGAGCCCCGCGCGGGTTTCCTCCATCTATCAGCTGCGGGAGGAGCCAAAGGCTCAAATCCCGACTGCCCCCTTCACCGGCTGACGGGGCCTTCGGCCGGCGTCACCTCTAGGGACGACGAGGAGGGGAGGAGGAGGAGGGGTGTCCAGGTGCGGCGCGTTAGGGTTTTGCCCCCTCGGTCGCCTGGAGGGGGCGACACGAGGGGAACGACCCGAGTCCGCTCAATGTTTTGTCAGAGCTATTCAATGAACGCGCGTGCGTGCACCATGTTCGTTTTCTTGACTTTTCTTTACGTACACAGGAAGATCATGCAGCCGTACATGTGCTATATACGGAGTAATACTATATTCTATTCAGCTAGAAGTATGCAAGTCGTTGCAGGTACATACACGATCTTCAGCTCTGCCTCTGGCCTCTGCGACTTGGCGGAACGAACACAACAACAAAGCCGCCGTCACCAACCCCGCAGGTTGGATCCAATTGAGTTGCCACAAAACCAGCTGGTCGTCATCGGTTGAAAAGGTCAATTGTATTTCCACTCAACACTACAGGAATCGCCGCATACGCCGACGGCCGGCTGCCCTCGGCGTAGCCACGCCTGGCCCTCGGCGTAGGCTACGCCGACGGCAGCCCTCGGCGTCTAGGTCCCTCGGCGTAGCCAGCCTCCCCGTCGGCGTATAGTTGACCCTCGGCGTAGGCGACCTACGCCGACGGCCCGCTGGGCCCCTCGGCGTCTCTGCCCTCGGCGTCTCCTGGCGGCGGGACGTCGCCGTTAACGGCGCATCGGCATACGCCGACGGCAATCCCCTCGGCGTACAGCAGGTTTCCGTCGACCAACGAAGCGACGTGGCACAAGCTGGCGGCGCCACCTGTGCGTGTACGCCGAGGGCTACCCCCTCGGCATATGCACGTGCATGCTGGGGACACGTGGCGCGCCTGCCGAGCTCATCTCCTACGCCAAGGGCAACCCCCTCGGCATAGACCTGACCAAATGGTCTATGCAGGGGTGTATGCCGACGGCAACCCCCTCGGCATATAGACCTTTTCATTTTTTTTGTTTTCAGCAGTTTAATTTCACCGTTCCAAATTCAGTTTGCACAGTACAGCAGTTGACACATCCAAGTTCATCCAAATTCACATAAAATAGCATGAAATCCACATAGTAGCATAGTAGTAGGTAGCACATACAAGAGGAGAGTGCCATACAAGAGAGTGCCATACAAGAGGAGAGTGCCATGTCATCCAAATACAAGAGGAGGAAGCACATGATGGCAAGCAAGAAGCCCGATGCCGACTAGCGGAGGAAGGACCCGGGCGGGGTGTGTCCGCCCACATCGTTGGCGAAACGAGCAGCCCGGGGTTGCACTCCGGTAGAAGCTGCGGAAGAACCACCGGAGAAGGACCGGTGCTACGCCCGGAGAAGTCGACGGAGAGGCACCGGGAGTAGTCCCGGGAGTAGTCGACGTGAGAGGCACCAGCAGAACGCCCAGGAGACCGACCACCTTCATGAACCGGTGTGACCTCGCGCCCACCCGGCGATGCCTGGTTCCCGGACCATCCCGTTCCCTACGTGTTCCCTACATGTTAGCAACTTGCGAGGCAAAGGAAAGTGGTAACTACCGGTTTGGCAAAGAACTTACCTCCGGTGTGGATCCGTAGTAAGTCGCAGCGAAAGCTGCCTTCGATGGCATGATAGGCATGTCCCCCGCCACGGTAACTCGAGCCGTGGCGGTGTACCAGAGAGACATAGAGATCATCATTTCCTGCAAGATAGGTTACAAGTTAGGCTTTGCGAAATAAAGCATCAAACCGAGACTTGTCATCTACTAGCGAGAAGAAAGATTCAGACTTACTCCTATATACGCCATGTAGGCCGTATTCTCGCCTATTCCACCGCGCAGCGGCTCTGCCGATACGCTTCATTGCAGGCTTCGAAGGCCGCCTCGAACTCAGGCTACAATTTCAGAAACAATGAATCTCGTAAACACTTAGCCATGTAGGAAGGAAAACCGGAAAGAGGATGAAAATGAGGAAAACTTACATCGTAGGCGGGTGGACGAGCAGGCCGTGGACGAGGCTGGGGGCTATCGGCGGTGAGGGTATGCTTGAGACGCGTGTAGCTCGTGGCTGGGGTAGGCTTGACCGCCTTATTCAGAAAGGGGTAACGGCCATGCGAACGCCCGCGCCCCGACAGGACCAACGACTCCTCGTCGACCGGAATGCTCAAGGGGTCATCCACCTCGGGGTGACGAGACTTGACCATGTCGCAGTAGTCCTCCTTGGCGGCCTTGGCATTGCCGTAGTACTGTGGCTGAGGCAATGCGGGATTGGGCTTCTTCTTCGTCCGCATCATGTCATATATCTGGGCATCATGAAGCACCACCCCAGGTGCTGCCTCGGCCACCTGCATCGCGAAAAGAAAAGTTATGCGTACCACAAATGTAACATGACGGGAAATGAAAGAAGGTCGTTCCATGTATATACATACCATTTTCCCCTTGTAGCGGGTGTAGTCGCGGCTTCCCGCAGTGGTGTGCAACCGGTGCCTCGGTTCTCCATGTTCCGCCTCGACACGGCTGCAAACTCCTCGTCCTCCCTGAGCCACCTCGCCCTAATCAGCTCCTCCCATGCCTCCCTATGCTGCTCGGCCCACTCGGGACAAACCTGAAAACGCAATACTCAACTCAAGATAATCCAATGAAAACTTAGCAGCAATGTAGAATCTCATTGACATTTTACTCACCGACATGTACTCCTCAATGGTCATTGCCCATTCATCCGTAGGCTGGTTACCAACATAGTACTCCTTCATCACCTCCAACTTAGCCCTAGAGTCCGACTCGTGTGTCGACTCTGTCTCCATCTCCACCTCCCCACTAGACGGACCCTCTAGGAACAACTCAGGAGCCACGTCGCCAGAAGCGGAGGGTGGCTCGTCAAAGTCCATGTGTACCCCGCCGCCACCTCGTCCTCCACCTCGTCCTCCTCGTCCTCCTCGTCCTCCACCTCGTCCTCCTCGTCCTCGTCCTCCATCGGTACCATCGTCGTAACGCGGATTGCGCACCGGGGCTCGATCACTCCGTCTAGTGGGTCTAGGAATATTCCTCTTCACCTGCGAGAGCGTCTTAAGCAAGCTCTCGGAGTCTGCCTTGCCGCTGCTCATATTGTTCAGTCACTCGCATTGAGAAGAATAAAACAGCTTAAGCACAAAGACATATTATATGAAGATACTAAGAATAAAAGGCACAATGCAATTAAGAAGCAGAGTTGACATAATAAAATGTAGATACTAAGAATAAAAGGCACAATGCAATTAAGAAGCATGTTGACAAATAAATACTAAGAATAAAAGGCACAATGCAATTAAGAAGCATGTTGACAAATAAATACTAAGAATAAAAGACCCTCACCAGCCATCATCGCTCTCACGCTCACTCTCATACTCCGTCTCTTTCTCTTTCTCTGGATCACTATCACTATCACTATCTTGTGAGTACAAAGTTGAAGGGTCGACGGGTGGAGGCTCATCATAATTGTCATTCGCCTCAAGTAACTTCTCCAGCATAGATATGTCCTTTAGATCCACCACCGACTCACCACGAGTTTCGCATCGTTCCCGAGGTCCTCTTGAACAAACGGTTCTAAAATATATTCCCCGAAGTCCTGTTCCTCTTGATAGAAAATCCCCTCGTATGTCACGGGGTCAATGTTGTTGTAATCATCCTCAGAGGGAATCGGTAGGTGACCATGTGGCGATACCTGGAAGACGACTTCCCAACCCTTGAGTTCCGCTTTCTGGCATGGGTAGGGCAAATAATAAACTTGCTTGGCTTGGTGAGCCACAACAAAGACATCGGCTCCGCTATAGGTGGTTGAAGGCTTAACTTCAACTAACCCAATGGACTTATCACTTCTCTGTCCACTATTGGGTCGAACCAATGACACTTGAACACGACGATATTGAGTTGCACGTTCGTACGATTGAATGTCAACTCGTATACACTTTGTAACCTTCCGTAGTAATCAAAGTTGTTGGCTCCTTTGGTGAAGACCCCAGTATTTATCGTTTTGGGATTCGCCCGGCCCTTCTGGTGCGTCTATGTGTGGAAGCGAAACCCATTCACATCATACTTCTCATACTTGGTCACCTCACGGCTACAACCTTGGGAAACACATTTCAACTCATCTATCATATCAACGTTTCTCTCACGGCCCTACAAGAACATTTCAAATTTGTTGTGTGCATTAGTTACGTGTAATAAGAGGGACAAGTCACATGTTGCAATGTAAGAGGAAAGGTTAGAAATTACTTTTTCCATGAACCATGTCACAAAGTTTTTATTAATTTAGGGAGCACCCTCTTTCAGTAGAGTGTCCATCTCCGAGGGTTCGGGCAATTCATCATACGGCCACATTTCATCCGTGAATTTGCTGAAAGGAGTAAATAAGCATTAGACCGAGACGAGGTTACTAGCTGCAAAGTAATTTGTTCACCATTTTACCTTACGAATGGGATCACTTCCTCCATGTTCGTAAGCACATATAGCATTATACAATCCTTCTCTTCGTTATCCAATTTATATTTTGTTCCTTTACCAGCCTTGCCACCGGGGAATTGGAATAGTTTTAGCTTGGGGTCATTCTCGGGCACGTCGACATTGTAACGAGTGACCGGGTTATGCTGAGTGGGAACATCATCGGGATAGTACATTGTCGCGGCATCTGCCATCTCCCGAAGGCATATTGCCTCAGCTATGCATGCTTCAATCTTGGCCTTGTTTCCAGTTATCTTTCGAATATACTTAAACTCTCTCTCAATACGAACCGCTAACGAAACTCGCACCGGGCCACCCAAGAGTGCCTCGTTGGCGAGGTGCACAATGAGATGTGCCATCGGAGTAAAGAAGCTCTGGCGGAAATATCATCTCCAAATTGCATAGCAACTCCGGCACTCGTATGTTGTAGCTTTGCAATAACCTTGGGACATATCCGCTAGCACAGAGCGTGCAGAAGAAATGGCTCAACTGCGCAAGCACTCGCCAGACTTTCTCGGGGATATACCCTCGAAGCATCACCGGCATGAGCCGCTGAATCCATATAAGATAGTCGTGACTCTTGAGCCCAGTGACTTTTCCCGTCGAAAGATTAACTCCCTTACTCATATTCGAGCAATAACCATCAGGGAACATCACGACGTATTTGAGCCACCTGAATGCCTCCTTCTTTTGGATGGAATCAAGGCAGAAGTTGGCATGCGGCTTGAACCAATTCTTTTGACGGCCAATAGGACGCTTCATGTGTAATTTTTCCCTATCACAGAGGATCTCAACATCGACTCTAGCCTTGACATTATCCTTTGACTTCCCGGGAATGTTCGGGCATGTGTGAAAGACGGACTCCGCGACATTCTTTACAGATGTGCATCACATCGATGTTATGGGGAAGTTCGAAGTCCTTGTAATACTCGAGCTTCGTTAAGGCCGCCTCATGAGTCCAGCTTGTGCGTTACACCATATCCCTCAAATTGATGGCCAGTTGGCGTCGCTGCCGACACGAGAGCACGTAGCTCGGCTTCAACAAGTGTACCATCAAACTTCGGCACATCTTTTTTTCATGCACAACTTTGCCCTTCTTGAAGTTCTTTTTGTCTTCTCTAAACGGATGCCTCCTTTTGAGGAACCGTCGATTCGTGTCAAACGCAACATACTTGCGACCCTTCACGTAGCCAAAGGAACTCAAGCCGATGCCTGCACACCGGGCATGGCCACTTACCAGCCGTACACCATCCGCATGTTAGGGCGTACCCGGGCATGTCATGCATGGTATACCGCAACCAAACTTTCATGTAGAAGTTTGTCTTCGATGCTCTGGTCGTACGTCAATGTCCCGTGGTGCCAAGAGTGGTTCAAATCTTCCACAATCGGCTGCATGTAGACACTCAAATTCTTCCCCGGGTAATCAGGGCCTGGAATGATCAGCGACAGAAACATGGTCTTCCTCGTCATTAGGACTCCGGGAGGGAGATTGAGCGGAATAACAAACACGGGCCAGCAACTGTAATTGGCAGTCGACATACCATATGGATTGAAACCATTTGTTGCTATCGCAATTCTGACATTCCGAGCCTCGGCTGCCTTAAGCGGGTGTTTTGTATCGAAGTTCTGCCATGCCGTACCATCGGATGGATGTCCCATCTTCAACTTCTTGTTTTCGTCCACGAATCTCTTCCCATACTTGTGCCACGTCATCTGTTTGGCTGTCTCCTCATGCATGTAAAGCCGCTGGATTCTTTTTATGAATGGGAGATATCGAAGAATCGACTTTGCGGTGCTTGACCGCCTCACCCGACCATCCTTTCCCGTTACCTCTTCATACCTAGACCGCTACGGATGGGACGAGTACTTGTCCTCCGCATACCGTCTCCAAAATAGAACGCAGCCTTTCGGACAACGAGTCTATCCTTTGATAATCCATGTTGAGGTCCTTCATCATTCTCCTCGTCGCGTGCGGGCTTTGAGGCGGACAATGATCTTTGGGCAACATGTTACCGGTTGTTTTCGGACTTGCTTCCAAAGCCCTCACGGGTGGTGTTGTATCGGGTCTTGTCGGCTAGACATTGGGAGATGGCATCGAGCTGAGAAATCGCGGCGCCCTCGTACAGAGGCCTCTTAGCCGCGGCAATCATATCATAGAAGGCCTTCGCGGTTGGCTCTGGTTCCTCCGGTTCTGGCGGCGCCTCCGGTTCTGGAGGTGGCGAATCCGGGACATCGGCATGGACGAGATCATCTAGAAAGTCTCTAATTCCATCGTACTCATTGCCATTGAGCCGCTGCCGCATCACCTCACCTCTGTCACGTTCGCGCTCATCAAAGTCGATTTCCGTGACGTACCCATGCATATACCCATATTGCAGAAGGTGTCTATACATTTCATCCTTCCCACGACGTTGACGCTTCACGCAGCGAACACAGGGGCAAAGTGCCCGAGCCAGCCCCTTTGTACCACGCGCTAACTCATTCACTAGAAAATGGGTCTTCCTTGTCCACTCATCTGTTTTCTCAGTCGCACTAACACGCTCATTGTACATCCATCCATTAGCAGCCATCCTCTGCTTTATTGGGAGCCAAACCACGTACATAGCATTTATATCAAATAGGAAATTAAATGCATCATATTTTTATTTATTTTACCGGGCGAAACGCATGCATCAACCTACATCTCTACTAGGTGGGCTCCTAGCAGCCGCCGGATCCGTAGTTGGCTACGTTCTCCATGCTCTACCCTGGTCCAAGTCAGAATTTCGGCGAGCACCTCCCCGCTGCTCTCCCGATACACGTCTCGGCAAAAGCCGAGAGGATGTGCATCCGGAGAACAACGGGGAGGCGCCGCCGAAATCCTGACTCGGACCGGAGTAGAACATGGAAAACATAGACAACTACGCATTCGCCGACCTGTCCCGTAAATGCCGCAAGCGTTACGGTTCAAAATATGCGGACCACTAATGCATATTTATCCGCGTAACGCTCGCGGACGGGAAGTGACACCTAGGTTACGCAACTGGACTTGGAAAATGAATCTAGTGACATAAGAAAATGCGGAGAAGAAGTTGGAAATTTAGCTCACCCTCGGTTGTAGAGGAAGTAGTCCAACAACCAAGTGTCGATGTCGGCGACCGTCGAGAAGCGCGTCAAGATCCGGGATCGTCACGCCGGGGTGCTCATGACGAGGCGGTCACGACATGGCCTATTTATATTTCAATCAAAAAAAATTCACAATATTAGAAAAAATTCACATTTGAATTTCTATTTTTATTTCCATTTTATTTCTTTTTCTATTTCCATTTCTTTATTAGAACAAATTCACAAATTCTATTCTATTTCTTTTTTTCATTCAACATTTCCATTTTATTTGTATTCTATCCTATTTCTATTTTGATTTCTATTCTATTCTATTTCTATTTAGATTCTATTCAACAAATCCTATTACAATTAATACAAAAATGGTAAAAAAAAAGGAATTAAGATGCATACCTTTGGCCGAGGCAGGCTCGGGGGAGGAGGAGGACGGCGGGGAAGCCGGCAGCTGGAGGCCGGCGCAGCAGGGCGGCGACGAGGAGGGGGAGCAGCTCGGGGTGGAGGTGGAGGCCGGCGCGGGAGGCGACGAGGAGGGGGCTCGGGGTGGAGGTGGCGGCAGTGCGGGAGAGAGGGGGAGGTGGAGGGGAGACCGGGGGAGTGCAGCGGGCGGCAGGGAGGCGGTTGCCGGCGGCGGCGAGCGTGGCGGCGGGGAGGAGATGGGTGCGGCGGCGGGGAGGAGATGGGTGCGGGGAGCAGAGAGAGTGGGGAGGAGATGGGTGCGGTCGGGCGGGCGTGGTCTGGTTCGACCCGGCCGTGCCCTAGCTATGCCGAGGGCCAGGCATATGCCGACGCGGCACCTCTGCGATAGCCATTTTTTTTTCAAATTTTTTAAATCTTCATGTCAATTCGAAAAATGTCTAAAAATCATATTTTTTGGATTTTAAAAAATATGAAATTAAATACCCACATACATATACACATTCTGAAGGTACGGTAAAAATTTTGGAGAAAAATATGTTATATTTTAAGCTATACGAAAAAGACAAATTTGTGACAAATATATACCTCTATACGTAGCCACAAATTTGTTTTTTTCCTGTAGCTCAAAATACAATGTAATTTCTATCAAAAATTTCCATGAATATTCAGAACATGTGTATGTATTCATGGAATAAATGTGACGATTTTTTGAAATGCAGAAATTGTTACCACCCGATTTTGGCCAAATCAGGAGGTGGGCCGTAATTGAAGATGGACTTGAAGGACGCACACGTGGAGCATCTTTGAAGCGGCCTGGCGCTAAGAGTTCGGGCTTAATTGCCCATGTATCTGTAACATATTAGATCGCGTTGTAATTTAGAGTAAAGAGATAGAGTCCGGCCCGTGCACCGGTTAGGTGCACGCCTCAATTAGAAAGTCCCTTGGACTATAAATATGTATCTAGGGTTATCGGAAAAGGAGGACAATCATCGTTCAACCAACACAAACCAATCTCGGCGCATCGCCACCCCTTTCATACGAGGGTTTCTCCCGGGTAAGCACCATGCTGCCTAGATCGCATCTTGCGATCTAGGCAGCGTAAGTTTATTCGTTATCCCTGTACTGCTCGTGCTCGAAGCCTTGTTGATGGCGAGCGGTACTATTTATCCTTAGGTGTTTAGGGGCTCGCATTGGTGCTTTCACGTGCGTATCCGCGTGGCAATGCCGTCCCTAGACACCTTGCTGCCCTTACGTCGATCTAGACGTAAGGGCAGCATCTTGCTTGATCATGCTTAGTAGATCCGATCCGTTATAGTTGCTCCTTGCATCTCGCAAGGATTAGTTTAATATCTGCATAGTTAGGCCTTATCGTTGGGGTCGGACGATCCGGTGGTGCGTTAGGCGCTGTTTACCGTCCCTGCGAGGGATGTTCCGAGGATCAACATATGTTGGTTTTTAGGCCTCTCGTAGGGGTAGTTTGCATCGTCTCTCGTAGTTGCTAGGCCCGATCGCACGTAGGACGTTCCGATTATGCGGTGAAAACCCTAAACTGTCGTGGATCGTTTTAGCTTTGTCTTGATCAAGCGGGATCCCCATGCCATTGCTAATCCATCAAGGACCATGGGGCGATCGGCTCTTTGAGCCGATCCACGGGAAACCCGAGAGCCGATAAGGCTCGTATTTAATGTGCACGTGTCTACCATGCAGGAACAATCGAAGCACTAACACCTTTCTGACCAGGTATAGGTCAGGTGGCACGCCCTAGCAACCGCCAGGACGCGCGCCAGAAGACTTGCGGGACGACGCGAGGTGCCGGGGATCCACTAAGCGGCCACGGGAGCTTCCCGGCTCTTCGTGTTGCTTAACCGAAACCCGTCGGGGGGTTTTGGAGGGTAACACATTCGGCACGCCGGTGGGACCTCTTCTCGCAAACATCCACGTCAACACCGACATCCGAGATGGCGGAGGAGCAGATCGCATACAAGGATCTCCTGCGGAGCACGAGAAATACGATGAGTTGAAGGCCATCTGTGAAGCCGAACTCATCGGCTCCTCTGAGACAACCCGTCCTCACAACATCAAGCTCAGAGGAAACACGTGTCTGTCGCGTGGCGTCAATACGGTAGATCTCAGCCACTCCATAAGAGAACCAGGGTTCTCTTTCGATGTCAATATGGCAGGGCTTGGGAGCCGCCATGGTAAGGACAAAGCAGAAAGCAGCCACTCTCGTGGCAAAGATAAAGAGGAGGCCGTTCCACGCGACCGGCCCCAAGGTGATGACAGACGGTACCTGACCGAGGAGGAGGTGATGCATCTCCTCAACAAATATGATCAGCAGTACGACCGACGTCGGCGCTACGACGAAGACGATGAAAGACATCATCGGTCAGATGCGGCGGACAGGAGGTATCGTCAACATGACAGGAGCGACGACGGGTACGAACGCTACGCCAGAGGGAGGTCAAGGGAGCAAGACAACATGGACAGGCACTGGGACTGTCCCTTCTTCAAACATTGCTGGGACTCAGGAATGAGCCGATTGCCAACGATCGAGAACTGCCCAGAATGCACACAACAAAAGAGAAGGACGAACGAAGTTTCAGTGTTCGAACGTCTAGGACCTCTCCCACATCAGAGTAAACGAGCTGAGTCATCTCAAGAAGAGGACTTCGAGGAGTCCGATGGAGAAGAGGATAGGTATCACCGTCCAAGGTGGTGCCCTGATGGACTCAGCCATTCTCAGAAGCGTCGGGTGCAGCGGCTGCGAAACTTGGAAGAAGCCGAGGCACAGTACCTGTACACGTTGAGAAGAGCGCGGCCCGATCTGGCCGCGAAAATCCAGCAAACCATGGAGACAAAGGCGCGCCCGCCAAAGAAAGTATGGCGCCCAAAACAGGCGAAAGCCGATGCACAGGCATCGGCTGAGGCCGATGCAGAGACGTCGGCTGATACAAACATGGTATTCATACTCCCGTCAGAGTTTCGCGCTCCAAGCGACGAGGAAGTTTCAGTGGCTCAATTCGACTGCGGTCCACGACCAGTTATTTTTGAAAAGCCACAAGATAGAAGCTACAGGCATCTGAAAGCCCTATACTTGAAGGGTTACATCAATGGGCAGCCTATCAGCAAGATGTTGGTTGATACCGGAGCGGCAGTCAATATAATGCCGTATTCCATGCTACGTCGGTTGGGGCATTCCAGCGACGATCTGATCAAGACCAACATCACATTAAGCGACTTCAACGGCCAGGCGTCAGAAGCAAAAGGTGTTCTGAATGTAGAACTTACTGTAGGCCGGAAGACCATACCTACTGCGTTCTTCATCGTTGACAGCAAAAGCAACTACGCCGTCCTATTGGGAAGGGACTGGATTCATGCTAACTGTTGCATCCCGTCTACAATGCACCAACGCATCATACAGTGGGATGGAGATGAGGTGGAAGTCGTCCAGGCGGATGACTCAATTGAAATATCACTAGCTGCCATGAGCGTGTGGGAAGCAGACGACCAAGAGACGCTCTCTGGAATCAGTTTAGAAGGTTGTGAGCGGATCGAAGCCTCGAAAAATGGGGTGAGGCTGGTTTTGTCCACCGGCCTAACAGAGTAGCACGTCCAAGGCATTGGACATACGTGGCAAGGCCGATCCCAGTGATCGGCCCTCAAAAAAAAATGAAAAGCAAAGGGTCTCATCTCTAGCAGGCCACGTAGCTACAATGAAAATATAGGAAGTTGCAAATCATCGCCAAAGCATTGCAACGAGAAGGGAGGCCGATTCCCGCAATCGGCCAAAATCATCTTCAACATACCTTCGTCTGTGTTCGGCATTGACCCAACAGAGGCCTGAAGAGCCGATACCATCAATTACTTGACAGAATCGGCTCGGGGGGCACAAAGATGGATAAGATGGAGGATACGAAGCTGGGAATGCATATCCAACGCCCAGCAGAACAACAAAGATGGATAAGATGGAGGATACGAAGCTGGGAATGCATATCCAAGGCCCAGCAGAACAGCTCAAATATGGGGGCCGATACATAAACAAATCGGCCACGAAAAATCGAAAACTCCAAATTTTTGAGCACAGCCGATGCACGGCCATCGACTTAAGGGATGCGACCGTCACACGCAGGAGCTTAATGGAGCAGTCATCAGGCAGCAAGGCTCCACTGAAGGGCAAGCATGCCGGCGGTTCTCCCCAGTTAGCAAACCCCCAAGCGGATCATTGTGCTGGCAATATCGGGTCGCGATCGACTACGGCATGTCACGACCAAAATGGGGAAGAATATCAGGGAAACGTCCTCACCGGGAACTGTTGGAGATATGCCCAAGAGGCAATAATAAAATGGTTATTATAATATATCTTTGTGTTTATGATAATGTTTGCATACCATGCTATAATTGTATTAACCGAAACATTGATACATGTGTGTTATGTAAACAACAAGGAGTCCCTAGTAAGCCTCTTGTATAACTAGCTTGTTGATTAATGGATGATCATGGTTTCGTGATCATGAACATTGGATGTTATTAATAACAAGGTTATGTCATTAGGTGAATGATATAATGGACACACACCCAAAAGAGCGTAGCATAAGATCAAGTCATTAAGTTCAATTTGCTATAAGCTTTCGATACATAGTTGCCTTAGTCCTTCGACCATGAGATCATGTAAATCACTTACACCGGAAGGGTAATTTGATTACATCAAACGCCATTGCGTAAATGGGTGGCAATAAAGGTGGGATTAAGTATTTGGAAAGTGTGAGTTGAGGCATATGGATCAATAGTGGGATTTGTCCATCCTGATGACGGATAGATATACTCTGGGCCCTCTCGGTGGAATGTCATCTGATTAGCTTGCAAGCATATGAATAGTTCATAAGAGATCACATACCACAGTACGAGTAAAGAGTACTTGTCGGTAACGAGGTTGAACAAGGTATGGAGATACCGATGATCAAACCTCGGACAAGTAAAATATCGCGTGACAAAGGGAATTGGCATCGTATGTAAATGGTTCGATCGATCACTAAGTCATCGTTGAATATGTGGGAGCCATTATGGATCTCCAGATCCCGCTATTGGTTATTGCTCAGAGAGGAGTCTCGACCATGTCTGCATAGTTCGCGAACCGTAGGGTGACGCGCTTAAGGTTCGATGTCGCATAAGTAGATATGGAATATGGTATGGAGACAAAGTTTGTTCGGAGTCTCGGATGGGATCCAGGACATCACGAGGAGGTCCGGAATGGTCCGGAGAATAAGATTCATATATGGGAAGTCATTTTCAGGGTTACCAGAAAAGTTCAGGATTTTTCGGTATTGTACCGGAGGTTCTAGAAGGTTCCGGAGGGTACCATAGTGGGGCCCACCTATCCCGGATGACCAACATGGACTGGAGGGGTCGCATAGGCCCACATGGGCCATGCACACCAGCCCCCCAAGGCCCATGTGGCTGTACCAAGTGGATAAGATCAAATCCCTTGAAAATAGGGGCTTAACTTGGGGGGGAAGTTCCCCCCCTTGTTTTGGCCGACCCAAAGGCTTGGAGGGGGGCCAAGGCAGCCCCCACGCCTATATAAGAGGGAGGGGAGGGCTGGGGCGCAGCACACCATCCCCCCAAGCCCTAGCCGCCCCTCTCTCCCTCCTCCTTCTTCTCGCGAGGCTTGGCGAAGCCCTGCAGGAATTTCTCCTCCACCTCCACCACCACTCCGTCGTGCTGCTGGGATTCCGAGGGGATCTACCACACCTCCGCTGCCCACTGGAACGGGGAGAGGAAGGGCTTCATCGACACCGTACGCGCGACCGAGTACGGAAGTGCTGCCGGATTGCAGCACCGGGGACGATCGTCTACATCAACAACGAGATCTGATCTCGTAGGCTTTGGAAATCTTCAAGGGTTAGTCTCATCTCCACCTCGTTGCTTCGATCTTGTAGATTAGATCTTGGGTGTTCCATAGATTAGATCTTGGATTTATTCGTCTTGCGGTAGGAAATTTTTTGTTTTCTATGCTACGAACCCCATCAGGAACTGCATCAACCTGCCAAAAGATGATGAGACAATATGATCGGCGAGACGCAGGGCTGGAACGGAAGAAACTCGGGAGGCAGTTGGCCCTGAAGGATCCTTCGCATTAGGAAGCCGATTTTTTTCGGAATCGGCTGGCCATGCGTCACAACTTGTCTGAGGAACGGTGCTGATGTTGCCAAAAAATATCAGTTTCCACATACAAGTCAATTGAGTGACACGCACGGGGCTTTATTATAGGCACCTGCCCGGAACCAGATGGCCAGCCCGCTGGGTTGGCTGGTAAGAGTCATGATCTTGTTTGAGGTCTCATGGGGCAAAGCCGACGCTTGGCCGTCGACTCAAGGGATATGGTGGTTACAAGCAGAAGTCTTATGGAGCAGCCATCACCAAATCGACAGTGTTTACGCAAGCCTGCGATCAGGTTAGGGTCATGAGAACAACCGATGATCATCCGATGATCTCCTGGAGCTGAACCATTCGCACCAGAAGCTGCATCAGTTTGCCCAAGAGGATGAACCAATCAAAACAGCAAGGTGCCGGCCCCTTGAACGTAAGCGTTCTCGGCTTGTTTTTAACTTGGAGTAGCTCGGGGGGCAGCTAGCTCTGAAACATCGATGATCTGGAGAGCCGATTTTATGGAGTTCAGCTAATGCAGCGCTGCAGTTGAGGAGCCGATGGTGGCCCAATCGGCTGGTCTGCTTTTATTCTCGCCAGGACTGAGGCTCGGGAGGCAGCTCGCCCTTAAGGTTCCTTATTCTGTGGAGCCGATTTGGTTGAAATCGGCTTGCTCTGCATCACAACTCGTCGAGAGAGGGTGAATTATTGCAGAAGGGAATGGCTGGAGGTAATGGGAGGAGGCGACGATCGCTGACGGGCTTTGGACCAGGTGTGACTACAAAGAAATGAAGCATTACAAGGACAGTTGTGGGCGAATAATGCCTGTTCCGCAAAAATATTAGCTTCAGTACCGGCGTTGTTCTAACGACAGTCCTAAGACCTCTAGAAGGCCAAGAGGATCCAGAAGATAGGGGTGCCGCTAAAGTCCAACATTCCGTTCAGTTGAATCTGCATTTCCAGGTTCTAGGATGTGCACGATTGTGGCTCGTCCGGGAGGTGGAGGTCCGGTGGATCTGCCTCGAATTTGCCATGAGAGTCCGATGCATTGCCATCGGCTCCTTAAGCGCCGACCAGATTGGCAGTCGGCAGGCTCAGTATGAAAGGCAATCGGCTAAATTATCATAAAGAGGGTCGATAGAATCGAATTGGGGAAATTCTTCATTGATAAACTGGAGTTCTTACATAAAGAGCTGATTGCTCTCAAAAGGAGACCCTAGGGGCTGCATTGCCCCGTCTACTACTGCTGGCCCTAGGCTAAGATCCTATCTAAGGGCCGTTGCTGCCCTCGTCGTCGTCGCCATCATCGCCGTCGTCGGCGCTGCTCCCAGCCGGCTCATCGTCGCTGCTGTAGCGACCGCCGGCAGGACCTTCGTTGTCCTCGTCTTCATCAGCGTCGTCGTCGTCGCTGTCGAAGTCGCTGAGATTGCCGGGCCAGGGGCAATGGCGCTTGGCCGGCGGCTCGTCGGAGGAGCTGTCGTCTTCTTCCTCCTCCTCTTGCTCCTCCTCTTCAGAGGAGGGGGCCCCGTCCCAGGGAAGGCGGTCGGCGTTGCTTTCCTCCACCGCTTCCGCATTAACGAGGAAGCAGAGGTCGCTCTCCCCTTCGGTCAGGGACTGGTCGTCCTCTGACCAGATAGAGAAGTCATGGCTTGGCTCGTCCCCGGCCTCGATGGCGCGGCGAATGTCGGCCGCATGGGCATCCTCCGGGTTCCACTCCGGCGTCGGCTCGCGGAAGGGGGAGGACTGCGCAGAAAGGTCCGACGAGGAGGAAGACATGGTGGCGCAGGAGGGTTTTTCTTTGGAGGTGCTAGTGCCAGGAGGATGAGGGAGAGAACTACAGGAAGTGGCCGAATAAAAGGGGGAATATACGGTTTAATGCTTAAGCAGTTCCCGAGGACGTGGTGCCAGAACCGTCAAGTCGTGCAGAGAAGGCAAGGAGGCAAAACGTCATCATGAAGAAAACTGCGACGGTTCTGCCACGACATGACCCTTCGAGGAAAGCAGATGGTTTTGCAACTAACATTATCAAAACCAGGGGGGCATGTGTTACCACCCGATTTTGGCCAAATCAGGAGGTGGGCCGTAATTGAAGATGGACTTGAAGGACGCACACGTGGAGCATCTTTGAAGCGGCCTGGCGCTAAGAGTTCGGGCTTAATTGCCCATGTATCTGTAACATATTAGATCGCGTTGTAATTTAGAGTAAAGAGATAGAGTCTGGCCCGTGCACGGTTAGGTGCACGCCTCAATTAGAAAGTCCCTTGGACTATAAATATGTATCTAGGGTTATCGGAAAAGGAGGACAATCATCGTTCAACCAACACAAACCAATCTCGGCGCATCGCCACCCCTTTCATACGAGGGTTTCTCCCGGGTAAGCACCATGCTGCCTAGATCGCATCTTGCGATCTAGGCAGCGTAAGTTTATTCGTTATCCCTGTACTGCTCGTGCTGAAGCCTTGTTGATGGCGAGCGGTACTATTTATCCTTAGGTGTTTAGGGGCTCGCATTGGTGCTTTCACGTGCGTATCTGCGTGGCAATGCCGTCCCTAGACACCTTGCTGCCCTTACGTCGATCTAGACGTAAGGGCAGCATCTTGCTTGATCATGCTTAGTAGATCCGATCCGTTATAGTTGCTCCTTGCATCCGCAAGGATTAGTTTAATATCTGCATAGTTAGGCCTTATGCTCGGGGTCGGACGATCCGGTGGTGCGTTAGGCGCTGTTTACCGTCCCCGCGAGGGATGTTCCGAGGATCAACATATGTTGGTTTTTAGGCCTCTCGTAGGGGTAGTTTGCATCGTCTCTCGTAGTTGCTAGGCCCGATCGCACGTAGGACGTTCCGATTATGCGGTGAAAACCCTAAACTGTCGTGGATCGTTTTAGCTTTGTCTTGATCAAGCAGGATCCCCATGCCATTGCTAATCCATCAAGGACCATGGGGCGATCGGCTCTTTGAGCCGATCCACAGGGAAACCTGAGAGCCGATAAGGCTCGTATTTAATGTGCACGTGTCTACCATGCAGGAACAATCGAAGCACTAACACCTTCCTGACCAGGTATAGGTCAGGTGGCACGCCCTAGCAACCGCCAGGACGCGCGCCAGAAGACTTGCGGGACGACGCGAGGTGCCAGGGATCCACTAAGCGGCCCTGGGAGCTTCCCGGCTCTTCGTGTTGCTTAACCGAAACCCGTCGGGGGGTTTTGGAGGGTAACAGAAATACAGTTTTTAAATATTTTTAAAAACTGAGAGCACTGGTGCTCATGTGCACCAAATTTGCTTCCATGTCAATTACATTATAAAATATATTAATACAGGTCCATATAAATCTGTTTTAATCTTCTACATTCCCAAGCTATGCGCATAAAAAAATTAGCATCTTAACTTAATATTTTGTCCCGTAGACGAAACCCTAATCCGGTAGCCCCGCAGATCTACCCCTTTGACCAACCTCCGATGACAGCTGACCCATGGACTTTTCTCTTCCTTTGTATTGTGTTAGGTCATCGGAACATGTAGTATCAATAATTACCCTATCTTACATCAATATTCCCTCCAGTAGAAGAAACCCTAGTTCTGTTGACCGCGCGGTCTACCCCCTTGACTGCATCCCATCGGGGTTCCCCCGGTGGGCATTGATACGTCCAAAACGTATCTA
>NC_061512.1:262055168-262075900 GCF_022539505.1 Lolium rigidum | reverse complement strand
TGCCATGCATGTTTCATTAACAAGACAAGAGCCATTGACAGTCATTGTTTTTACTCTGTGAAACTGTGAAGAATGAAGACTTCTAAATGGACGGAAATCAACGCCCATGGTCCTATTTTGCCACGAAGCTTCCGGAAGACCGAAGAGGAGTCGAAGTGGGGCCACGAGGCGCCGCCACCATAGGGCGGCGCGGCCCAGGCCTTGGCCGCGCCGACCTGTGGCGTGGGGCCCTCGTGTGGTCCCCCACGTTGCCCTTTCGCCTACTTAAAGCCTCCGTCGCGAAACCCCCAGTACCGAGAGCCACGATACGGAAAACCTTCCAGAGACGCCGCCGCCAATCCCATCTCGGGGATTCTCGGAGATCTCCTCCCGCACCCCGCCGGAGAGGGATTCATCTCCCGGAGGACTCTTCACCGCCATGGTCGCCTCCGGAGTGATGAGTGAGTAGTTCACCCCCGGACTATGGGTCCATAGCGAGAGCTAGATGGTTGTCTTCTCCTCATTGTGCTTCATTGTTGGATCTTGTGAGCTGCCTAACATGATCAAGATCATCTATCCGTAATACTATATGTTGTGTTTGTCAGATCCGATGGATAGAGAATACCATGTTATGTTAATTATCAAGTTATTACCTATGTGTTGTTTATGATCTTGCATGCTCTCCGTTATTAGTAGAGGCTCTGACCAAGTTTTTTCTCTTAACTCCAAGAGGGAGTATTTATGCTCGATAGTGGGTTCATGCCTGCATTGATACCGGGACAAAGGATGCAGAAAGTTCTAAGGTTGTGTTGTGCCGTTGCCACTAGGGATAAAACATTGATGCTATGTCTAAGGATGTAGTTGTTGATTACATTACGCACCATACTTATCGCAATTGTCTCGTTGCTTTGCAACTTAATACCGGAAGGGTTCGGATGATAACCTCGAAGGTGGACTTTTTAGGCATAGATGCGAATTGGATGGCGGTCTATGTACTTTGTCGTAATGCCCAATTAAATCTCACTATACTTATCATGACATGTATGTGCATTGTTATGCTCTCTCTATTTGTCAATTGTCCGACCGTAATTTGTTCACCCAACATGCTTTTATCTTATGGGAGAGACACCTCTAGTGAACCGTGGACCCCGGTCCATTCTTTAATACTGAAATACAAATCTGCCGCAATACTTGTTCTTTATCGTTTTCTTGCAAACAATCATCTTCCACACAATACGGTTAATCCTTTATTACAGCAGAAGCCGGTGAGATTGACAACCTCACTGCTTCGTTGGGGCAAAGTACTTTGGTTGTGTTGTGCAGGTTCCACGTTGGCGCCGGAATCCCCGGTGTTGCGCCGCACTACATCCCGCCGCCATCAACCTTCAACGTGCTTCTTGGCTCCTCCTGGTTCGATAAACCTTGGTTTCTTTCTGAGGGAAAACTTGCTGCTGTGCGCATCATACCTTCCTCTTGGGGTTCCCAACGAACGTGTGAAATACACGCCATCAGTTGCTACTAACTGCGGGGATAGAGGAAGATGCAAAGAATGTTAGTTCGCAAAAAGGTGACATAAACTTTTGGTACAAAAAGAACATTTCGAGAAAAAGGTGTACATAACCTTTTGGTACGCAAAGAACATTTTAAAGTAGCTGAATGCTACACCTTCTGTTCACTAATATAAGACACTTTTGATATTTTAAAGTGGTTTGAAGATGAACCAAAATGAGTGAACCTACATGTTAAATTTAGATTAGATACAAACTAAAGTGAGTGAATCTATAAAAGAGCTGAAACATCAAATAAAAGAGAACGGAGGGAGTACTACATAGGAGTGTGGTCCTAATCCCCTTAGAGGGAGGGAGAGAGAACCTTGCACATGCAATCCACATTTCTACCGGTCCCAACCCTTCTCGTTTTCCAAAATAAATAAAGTTCTAATTTTTATCTTAAGTCAAACTACTTTCAGTTTAACCAAACTTATAGAAAATATATCAATATCCAAAACACCAATAATTTGGTTTTATTAGATTCAACCGTACAATATATTTCATAATATATAGATTATACGGTGCAAAAATTGATGTTTTTCTTTAAATCTGATCATACTTAGAAAAGTTTAATTATTTGAAATCGGAAAAACATTCAGGGTCTAGCAAGAGCTTCAATGTTTTTTTTTTGGACCTGCAAGAGCTTCAATGTTGCTTTGCTAATAGTGTGGAAATACGAGTGTTGCTCTATGGCCGGCGGCTCAGACTCCCGGCGGCGGGGATGTACCGTGCATCGTGTCCTTAATCGCGTTGCGACGGAGGGCACGACGTAGCCGCGGTCACCAAGCTGGAAGTTCTTGCACATTCTTTTTGGTATGTGTACGGCTGCTTATTCGTCCGGCTCTGACCAGCTCAGCTCGGTCGCTGTCTTGAGATCGGTATATATATGTGCTCGGGAGATATCTCTTTTCTTACTAGTACAAATGCCCGTGCGTTGCCACGGGACACAAATTTCATTTGTAATGGCACGTATATAAGGGATACATATTTCCTTACATAATACACGTTTATTCTAGCAAAGAACTTCAATGGAATCAATTTTGTCCACACTATTGTTCAACTCTAATCACCAACTCATTGTAGGCACACATGTTCACAAAAGATGCAAGAAACTTGAAATCCAACGATAAAGCAAAAATACTGTTATATTTTTCGACCAAGTAGTCACATAAAAATCATTCCTTGCACAAATTTATCAATTAAAAAGCAACACTAACAACACGACTCCTCTTACTTCTATCATTGCACGCGCCATGGAGGGCTCCGCTGCTACTTCCAGAGTGGATGGTCGATCCCCTCGCCACTTTGCCTGCAGACGGATGAGGCAATCTTCGGGCCATGGCCCGAGTGGGTGCTGTTCTGGCCCGGGAACTCCTACTCTGTGCCATCCCAGCCCGCTGGCGCTGACCTGCGCATCCTCGAGCTCGGCGCGGAGGGATTGGGGTGTTGCCGTCCCACGGGTTCGTCGGCAACAAGGAGCGACGCCAGTCCGCCCACGCTCCTGCAATAAGGAGCGCCGCTGCGACCACCGATGGGTACCCCTATCCGGCATACTTCGTCGACGGTGAGGAATTCGAAATCCCCATTTGGATAGTTTCAGACATAAAATGTGTCCAATTATTGGGAAAATTGGGTCTATACCATTAAAAGATCCGCTCTTTTGGTTTATACCATCAAAAACTTCTTGTTTTGGTTTGTACCACCCAAAGATTGCAACGTTATTGGTTTCGGCCATTCCGTCTCGCTTTCCATTAGGGCATCTCCAACGGGGCGACGCATATCGGACGCCCAAAAGTGGTCGCGAGCGTCCGTTTGCGTCGCCCCGTGGACATATTTTATCCGCGCGTCCGTTTGCGTCTGGGTGTGCTCCCAACAGGGCGACCCATTTTTAGATTTGCAACATATTTAGAGAGCATAGAAAGTAGTATATTCAAATTATACAAAGTAGTTCTAGAAGCCTAGACTACTTGTCGCCCGATGGGCCGCCCCGTCGTTGCGCTCCTCCCTTGTGCTCTGCTCACTTGCCTCCCGTGCGGCCGCTAGGGCTCGGTGCCTCGCGCATCCCCCGCGGAGCACGCACGGCGCGTGCTCGCTGAGCGGCGTCGCCCCTGAGCCGCCTCGAAGCGACTCGATCAACACCCTCGCTTCAACCGCCTTCTCTCCGTAGGCGCATCGGTGGTCATCGAAGACCATGAGATGTCGACAGTCGCGTACATGACGCCGCCACCTCGCGTGCCCATCTCGACGTCGGACGCCGCGTGGCGCGCCTCGCTCCTCCTATGTTCCTTCTGCGCTTCAACCGAGGGCTTGCGCCCTTGACCGGGTCGGCGAGGTCATCGGTGCTATCATCGTCGAACTCTCGCTGGATCTCGAGGCAGGAGGTGGAGTGGGAGGTGGAGGTGGAGCGCTACGCGCCAGCGCGGCCGCGCTCGCTCATTGGTGGCCCGATGGATGGCCGAGCGCGAAGCGCTACATGGGGGGCTGTGCGGCTGCTAGGGCTTAGTGGGGAGATGAGATGCTCGCGCCCTCGTCTATAGGTCGGAGACAGGGCACGGCCGCGGCACGCGTGGCATCACCATTACCGTGCGCGAGGTAGCGACGGCCGCGCGCCACGCGAGGCATCACCATTTACGCGGCTTGATCGCCGAAGCGACGCCATAGCGCCGCCATCGCGCCGACGAGAAGACGCATCGACGCTGGGTCACTACCAGGTGGGCCCGATGAAACATCCACGAGCGGACACTTTGCGCGTTCGCGCAGCGTCCGCCGCGATGCATCCGAGACGCATATTTGGGCCAGGTTTTGCGTCGCCGCGGACGGCCCGGTACTTTACGTGCGTCGCCACCGCAAGGTGGTACCGAGACGGCATTTTTCGGTCTGACTGAAGCTATAGCCACTCAGCGTCGGTTTCACGCCTGCGCTTGAGAAGCCCTTAGAAGATCCTTATTTTGCGGCTAATCAATTTAGCTACCATGCTGGCCAAAACCAACGATTCCTTAGCTCTGTCTTTCACCGTGAACTGAACTCACGAGCAGTTCACGACAGAGAAGCACCGGCTCGCCGGGGATGGACCCTCGCTCAACCTCGGGTAATGTTCGTTACTCGTATAAATACTGTGTTTGTGTATAGCACGGGACTCTACGATTTGTTGTGAGGAGTTCCTAATTTTGCTCTGTACGTTCCGTGGTGTTTCTATCTAGTGTAGGATTGAACCCAAAAAAGCCTATTGATTAGAGATTTTCATGATGGAAGGGTACTCGTGGTCATCATTAACGGAGACTTCCACAGAGTTGGTAGAGAATCAGAAGGATTGCAACCTTTTGGTGGTACAAACCTAAACAAGAAGTTTTTGATGGTATAAACCTAAAGATTGGATTCTTTTAATAGTGCGGCATCCAATTTTCCCCAAATATTACCGAACTTTGAATGATCCTTTACATCTTCATGTGCTTCTCATGTATTTTTCAGTTCTGAAGTGTTGCCTAGCATGATCAGCGAGAACATAGGTGCGATCCGAATGAATAACAATCTTGTTTATATTTCACCTGGGAAACTCTGATTCGGCAAGTATAGCTCTGGATGCTATTTTTCTCCACTGGTCTTTTCTTATTTCTGAGGAATGATGAGAATATTTCCGTGGAAAATTTCCTCTTACAGCTACAAATTGAGGAGTTAGACATTAATATTAGCATGCTCTCCACACATTTGTTATTTTAAGCCCTAGGTGAAGGTCTGCATGAATACTGAGGAGCCTGATGAACATTGAGAAGAATCGGTTAGTTGTTTCCCAATCGAGAGCCACTCCCGTATAAAAGTTGATGCACCTTCCGGTGTATTCTCGAAAACAAATCCGCTCGATACTCCATGACCCAGCTGACTAATTGAAGGCTTATTGGATTAGGATTAGTGCACTTACCAAATATTATGAACCTAGTATACGTAGTAGTAAAACTCTTCTTTAGAAAATTTTGTAGCATCGCCCTTGACCCGGCATGGAATAGAACCATAATAGGATAATAGGTCATGCAAACTTTGGAGCAGCTAGTGCCTTGACCGGTCTGGAGTCCTCCGAGAGGTCAAGCTTTGGAGTATCCTGCGCGCTTTGGAGTAGCTGGTATCTTGAACCAAAACTGACAAAAGATGGTATTTGTGGGAACATCCACGTTTGCTTTTGTCGATGCTAGAAGAATATTAATATTGTTTGAACGAGCCAAGTTTCGTGGTGTGTACTTGTGATTTATTTAGTGCGTACGATCTGAACTACTAATTTTGTTGTGA
The DNA here is from genome assembly GCF_022539505.1 of Lolium rigidum. Taxonomy (NCBI): domain Eukaryota; kingdom Viridiplantae; phylum Streptophyta; class Magnoliopsida; order Poales; family Poaceae; genus Lolium; species Lolium rigidum. The sequence goes on along the minus strand of NC_061512.1, from coordinate 262,070,093 downwards.
CAACTCCACTGTAAGAGTACTGGATGTTGATGACCACCAAGTGTGCTGATCTCGTCAGCGAAAACTTTTGACATTCACATGTATGTTTATATACATCAATACGTAGTATTTTATGTTACTCAACACGAGTATGTTATGCCATCCCATTCTTTGTACTGTCTGTCCGCATGCACCTTATGCATACACTGAAGTACTTTTCAAGTTGGAGCTTTCGTGAATTCATAACTACAACACAATAGGAAAACATGTAGTCGAATAATTGAATGAGCCATGACCACCAATGAGTTCAGAACGCAACAGCGGCAGTGGTATTCCGTTCTAATCACTTTATTAATAATTCATACACATACATGAGTCCTCAGCGTTGAGGATAAAGTTGCCTCGTCATGGACTCACAGGCCTTGTTTGACGTAGGTTTGTATAGAAACCATCTTCAACCCGAGTCGAACAAACACTCGATCCGTCTCTTATGTATTTCAGATTTGGGGTAAGGGTTAGATGATATGACTCCAGAGATCACCATCAATCCACGTGCTTGCAGATAACATGTGACTCACCATTAATGCTCAAGCCCCACAACCCATATCATATATAATAATCAGCATATTAATAATACGCCACATAGCTCAAGATTCAGTGAACACAACTACACATAGCTTGTAATATACCTTAGCCCACGTTGCACCCAAGATTTGATGCGCCCAAGTGTCCATATGTTGTTCGCTAAGCAGCTTGTCACGTGTCATGAGCGTGACACGTGCTTGCCCCATATGCACAGAGCAAGGTATTGTCCCCTTGTAAAGTACCACTAATTAGTCATACCCAGTAGCTATAGCAGCAATAATGAAACTAACCAAGACTTTTTTTTTATCTCACTTGGTATTCACCGTAGAGACATACTCACGAAGCGGGCCCTAAGTGATCGTTCGAATCGTGAAACATGACAGGGTTGACACGTAGCGACAATACCATCGAACATCTACGTAATGCATGATAGTAAAGAACACCAGCAGTTTGACCAGTCGAAATACAAAAAACGACACTCAAGGAGGATACGCCCTAGCGGACAACAATATGAAGCAGTTATTCATTCCCGTCGTCTATGTTTATGATAAACGTTCAGTACATCATGCTAGAATTGCATCAACCGACAACCATATAGTACATGTGCGATATGCAGACAACACGACAGTCCCTGAAAGTACGCCTCTTAAATCCAGCTTGTTGATTAATGAGATGATTAGTTCTCATAATCATGAACATTGGACGTTATTAATTGCTAGGTTATACCATCGTATGAATGATGTAATGGACAACACCCAATTAAGCGCGTAGCACAAGATCCCCGCCATTAGCTGAGTCAATGCTATAAGCTTTCGAATACATAGCATGAACACTCAGTCCTTATGACCACAGAGATCATGGCAAATCACTTATACCTGAAAGGCACTTTGGACGACGCCAATCGCCACCGATCGTAGAATGGGCGGCTGCAAAGGTGGGATTACGGATCCGGAGCGCATGAGTTGAGGCATGCGGACCGGCCAGCGGGATTCGGTCTCAATCCCGATGACTTACAGATATACCGGGCCCCTCTCGCAGGAAATGTCGTCCAATGTCATTGCAAGCATATGAGTAATGTTCATAAGAGATCGCACATACCAGTGGCACTGAGGTAAAGAGTGACTTGAGTCTTGAGACGTAGGTTGAACACGGGATAGAGTGACACCGACGATCAAACTCCCGACAAGTAAAACATCGCGTGACAAGTGGAACTGGTAATATATGTGAATGGTCCATTCGACTCACTACAGTCACCGTTGACAGATGTGGGAGCCATTATGGACCTTCCAGATCCCGCCATTGGTTATTGGTCGTAAAGTGAGTAACGTTCTTCACCATGTCCGTGATAGTCCTCGTAAACCGCAGGGTGACACACGAAAGCCGGGATGTTGAAACGGTAGTACTTGAATTATGGAAACGGAGTTCGAATATTTGCCTCGAAGTCCCGTATGTGATCCCTTGACATCGACGGTAGTTCCGAACGGCCCGGCGTAGAGTCAAGATTCATGCGATAGGATGCCATTCGGCGCAACAAAACGTCGCGGCAGGTTCCACGGTACAGGTCCCAGAAGCGCCCTCCAGAAAGTCCGATGAACACCGGGCGAAGGAGTGGTGGAGTCCGCATGCCGAGGACTCGACCCCCTCCACGGCCTACTAACCCTAGCGGTGAGGAGTCCCAAGCTGACCGGGGGCCGGCCACCCCCGTTACGGGAGGCGGAATCCCACCCTGCGGGCGTCCTCGCTGGGCCAGGATCGCCCCTCCTATGCGAAGGATCGGCTCTCGGTCCCATTCGAAGACTTGGACACCACACTCTTGGGGCCACCACCCATATACATGAGGGACCAAGGGGAGGGGGCCGCCACTCCAGGCACCACCACCGGCGGCCGCACTTCAGTGGCCGGCGCGCGCCCCCTCCCCAAACTCCTAGCCGCCCGCTCCACATCCCGACATAGCGTGCGACGCTTCACGGGACTCTACACCGCCACCGACACCACGCCGCTGTCATCGCTGGATTCAAGAGGAGCTAACATTTCACGCTGCCCGCCGGAACGGGGAGGTGGACGCCGTCTTCGTCAACAAACCGAACGTGCGACCGAGGCACGGAGGTGCCGCCCGTTTCGTGGCGCCGTAACCGACCGTGATCAAGATCTCCACGCGCTGGCAAGCGGCAAGTGAACGCCTACCGTGAAGAACAAGAGCCTCGTCTCGCAGGCTTTGGAATCTCTTCAAGGGTGAGACTCCGACACCCTCGTTGCCACCGCCTTCTAGATTGCATCTTGGCTTGGGATCGCGCGTCCGCCAGAGGAATATCTTTGTTCTCTATGCAACGTTATCCGACATGCGGGTATCAGTAGCCGTGTCTACCGCGTAGATGGTTGCACGAGCAGAACACAATGGTCTGTGGGCGCTGACGCTCGGCGTCTTTGCTGAGTAACTGTGCATCTTCATGGCATGGTGAATGAAGCTAACGGACCAACTTATCAATGACCGCGTTCACCGTGACTTGTCCCTCGTTCGACATGCAACTGGCACGGGCGTAAGACGGCTTTGCGGGCGTCTCTGCCTCTCCTACTATGGCAAAGGTTCAATTCACCACTTTCCATTGACAACATTAGCATCAACGTTGTGGTTCATGCACCAGTAGGCAGATCAGATCCAGAATCGAAAACCGTAAACCGACGTAAAATATGCAAACCAAATTAGAGAGCGCCCAACTCGTTTTTGCAGGGTTGGTGATGACATGGCCATAATGTGACGATGAATATGTGCGAGACGATCATTATTGTATTAAAAGGGGTCACCAAGCGTGAGCCTTTATGGTTGTCTTTAAACTTCATGCCGAGTAGTATTTCAAAGTTAGCTTGTAAGAGCGAAGCTACGGATGGAGGACAATCGCGTAAGACGGCGCCATTGACCTGGTGCTTCGCCGACGATGATGTGAGATCATGCCCGAAGATGATGAAGATCATGTCCAGTGCTTTGAGATGAAGATCGTAGGCGGGAAGACAGTATAGGCCGCATCATATCACATGCGTAACCGTATGCGATGTCAAGACCTTTTATGCATCTCATTTTGCTTTTTAACATGACTTCGCGAGGCAGTATATGCAGATGACTCCCTCACTGCAAATCCCAAGATAACAAAGTGTCTCATCACCCAGCAGCACCAAGCGACTAAGTCTCGTCAAGCTTTACGCATCTCGTGATGATCGGTGGTGATGGTATCCAACAAGCGGCATACATCGGGTGCGCAATACGCTTTGCACATGCGGATACTAAGGCGGACTCCATATTTGTCTAGCATGCACGTACATGGTCCCGGAACACATGATACCGAAAGGTAGAGCATGAATCACATTAGGATTTGATATGACTGAACACTTTGAGGTTCGCCATCGAAATCACACCTCTTCTCGTGATGACCAGGCGTCGGTAAGCGCGGATTCGGTTCGTGTGATCACTCAGCACAATGCGAGGACGTTGTTTCGGATGGGAGTTCACCTGTCTTTAATGATGTTGAATTGTGTAATCGTGAACTCAACTGGCCGCAAACCGCAGTCTAAACCATCGTAAACATATGCCGAGATGGCGCTCCTAATCAATCTTAACCAAGCTCCAGAGGATGAAAAACTCCAGAGCAATGGCAGCTTCACCGACCAATCGCACTGCACCGTGGAGGATCTTCCTCTCTGGCGGAAACTCAATATGTGCTCGATGCACCGCTTAGGTGACCCTCCTGCAGAATCCGAAACCGATGAAGTAAAGCCGTTACGAGACGCCTGAAACTTCCGGCCTGGAATGCCACAGCCAATCCCGTGCAGTCCGTGAATCCGAATCTGGGTAACGTTCCGAGCACCATAGATCCTCATGAGTTGATGAATGAGCGAAAGCTAGCTTTGAGACTGCGCTGCCGTGAATGCTTGCGTGAAGCATCGAACATTTCTTCACTCGTACGATGGAAGAAGCGCAAACGACATGAGGGAGCAATGCTCGCTGGCGACCGGGCATGCAGAACTTGCTGATCTATATGGCTGCCATCTGATCAGGCACTGTCCTTCAATCACTCGCCACCAAGTTACAAGAACTTTGTGATGAACTACAATATGCGGAACATAAACAAGGAGTTACTCGAACTCTTTGGCATGCTAAAAGCTGCTGAGATTGAGATCAAGAAAGAGCACCAAGTGTTGATGGTCAACAAGACCACCAGCTTCAAGAAACAGGGCAAGTCTAAGGGAAAATTCAAGAAGGGTGGCAAGAAAGCTGCCACGCCTCCTATGAAACCTAAGAACGGCCCTAAGCCCGATGCCGAGTGCTATTACTGCAAGGAGAAGGGACACTGGAAGCGTAATTGCTCCAAGTATCTGGCTGATCTGAAGAGCGGCCTTGTCAAGAAGAAGAAAGAAGGTATATCAGATATACATGTTATAGATGTTCATTTCACTGGTTCTCGTTCTAGTACCTGGGTATTTGATACTGGTTCGGTTGCTCATATTTGTAACTCGAAACAGGACTAAAGAATAAACGACAACTCGCTGAAAGATGAAGTGACGATGCGCGTTGGAAACGGATCCAAGGTCAATGTGATCGCAATCGGCACACTTCCTCTACATCTACCTTCGGGATTAGTTTTAAGCCTAAATAATTGTTATTATGTACCTGCGTTGAGCATGAACATTATATCTGGATCTTGTTTAATGCAAGACGGTTATTCATTCAAATCTGAGAATAATGGTTGTTCTATTTTTATGAATAATATCTTTTATGGTCGAGCACCTGAAAAGAATGGCTTATTTCTGTTAGATCTCGATAGTAGTGATACGCATATACATAACATTGATGCTAAGCGAATTAAATTGAATGATAATTCTACTTATATGTGGCAACCGTCGTCTTGGTCATATTGGAGTGAAGCGCATGAAGAAACTCCATACCGATGGATTACTTGAATCACTTGACTTTGAGTCACTTGATAGATGCGAAGCATGTCTAATGGGAAAAATGACTAAGACTCCATTTTCTGGTATGATGGAGCGAGCTACCGACTTATTGGAAATCATACATACCGATGTGTGCGGACTCAATGAGTGTAGCATCGCGCGGTGGTTATCGTTATGTTCTAACCTTCACGATGATCCGAGTAGATATGGGTATATCTATTTCATGAAACATAAATCCGAAACTTTTGAGAAGTTTAAGGAATTCCAAAGTGAAGTAGAAAATCAACGTAACAAGAAGATTAAATTTCTACGATCCGATCGCGTGAGGAGAATATCCGAGTTATGAGTTTGGCATGCATTTAAAGAAATGCGGAATACTTTCTACAATTGACACCGCCAGGAACACCACAACGAAACGGTGTGTCCGAACGTCGTAATCGAACCCTCTTAGATATGGTTCGTTCTATGATGTCTCTTACCGATTTGCCGTTATCATTTTGGAGTTATGCATTAGAGACAACTCGCATTCACTTTAAATAGAGCACCATCAAAATCCGTAGAAACGACACCGTATGAATTATGGTTTAATAAGAAACCTAAGTCAGTCGTTCCTTAAAGTTTGGGGTTGCGAAGCCTATGTAAAAAAGTTACAACCGGACAAGCTAGAACCCAAAGCGGAGAAATGCGTCTTCATAGGATACCCTAAGGAAACTATAGGGTACACTTTCTATCACAAGATCCGAAGGCAAAATCTTTGTTGCTAAGAACGGAACCTTTCTTGAGAAAGAATTTCTCACTAAAGAAGTGACTGGAAGAAAAGTAGAACTCGATGAGATTAATGAATCTATACTCGTTGATCAGAGTAGCGCAGTACCGGAAAATGTACCTGTACCGCCTACACCGGCAACAGAGGAAGCTAATGATAATGATCATGAAACTTCGAACGAGGAAACTACTGAACCTCGCAGATCGACAAGGGAACGTGCCACTCCTGATTGGTATGATCCTTGTCTAAATGTCATGATTGTGGATAACAATGATGAGGACCCCGCGACGTATGAAGAAGCGATGATGAGCCCAGTATTCCAACAAATGGCAAGAGGCCATGAAATCCGAAATGGGATCCATGTATGATAACAAAGTATGGACTTTGGTAGACTTACCCGATAGCCGAAAGGTCGTCGAGAATAAATGGATCTTCAAGAGAAAAACAGATGCCGATGGTAATATTACCGTCTATAAAGCTCGACTTGTCGCAAAGGGTTTCCGACAAATTCAAGGTATTGACTACGATGAGACTTTCTCACCCGTAGCGAAGCTATAATCTGTGAGGATTTTGTTAGCAATAGCTGCATTTTTCGATTATGAGATTTGGCAGATGGATGTCAAAACGGCGTTCCTTAATGGAGACATTGAGGAAGAGTTGTATATGGTACAACCCAAAGGTTTTGTCGATCCTAAAAATGCCGACAAAGTATGCAAACTTCAGCGTTCAATCTATGGACCGAAGCAAGCATCGAGAAGTTGGAACCGACGCTTTGATAAGGTGATCAAAGACTTCGGGTTTATACAGAGGTCATGGAGAGGCCCGTATTTACAAGAAAGTGAGTGGGAGCTCTGTAGCATTCCCGATATTATATGTAGATGACATATTATTGATTGGGAATGATATAGAACTATTAAGCAATGTAAAAGGTTATTTGAATAACAGCTTTTTCAATGAAAGACCTTGGTGAAGCATCATATATATTAGGCATCAAGATTTATAGAGATAGATCAAGACGCCTAATAGGGCTATCACAGAGTACATACTCGGACAAGATTCTAAAGAAGTTTAGAATGGACGAAAGTAAGAAAGGGTTTTTACCTATGTTACCGGCAAGGTCTTGAGTAAGACTCAAGGACCGGCTACGGCAGAAGAAAGAGAAAGGATGAATCAGATCCCCTATGCTTCGGCAAGTAGGCTCTATTATGTATGCCATGCTATGTACAAGACCGGATATAGCGCATGCCGTTAGTTTGACTAGCAGATATCAAAGTGATCCAGGAATGGAACACTCGGACAGTCGGTCAAGAATATCCCGAAGTACTTGAAAAGAACTAAGGATATGTTTCTTTGTTATGGAGGTGACCAAGAGCTCGTTGTAACAAGTTACACCGATGCAAGTTGGAACACCGATCCCGATGACTCTAAGTCACAGTCCGGGTACGTGTTTATATTGAATGGTGCCGCAGATGAGTCGGGCAAGCTCGAAGCGATGGCACGGTGGCGAAGTCTTCAACTGAATCGGAGTACATAGCGGCTTCGCAGGCTTCATCGAAGCGGTATGGATGAAGAGGTTCATTGTAGAGTCTCGGTGTGGTTCCTAGTGCATTAGACCCACTAGTCATATATTGTGACAACATGGGTGCCATTGCCAATGCACAAGAACCAAGGTCACACAAGAGGCCGAAGCATATCAAGCTGCGTTACCACTCGATTCGCGAGTACATCGAAGATGGAGAAGTAAAGATTTGCAAAGTACACACCGATCCGAATGTAGCAGATCCGTTGACTAAAGCTCTCCCTAGGGCAAAGCATGACCAACACCAGAATGCCATGGGTGTTAGGTATATTACAATGTAATCTAGATTATTGACTCTAGTGCAAGTGGGAGACTCGAAGGAGATATGCCCTAGAGGCAATAATAAAAGTAGTTATTATTCATATCTCTATGTTTATGATAAATGTTTATATATCATGCTAGAATTGTATTAACCGAAACATTAGTACATGTGTGATATGTAGACAACAAGAAGTCCCTAGTATGCCTCTTAAACTAGCTTGTTGATTAATGGATGATTAGTTTCATAATCATGAACATTGGATGTTATTAATAACAAGGTTATATCATTGTATGAATGATGTAATGGACACACCCAATTAAGCGTAGCATAAGATCTCGTCATTAAGTTATTTGCTATAAGCTTTCGATACATAGTTACCTAGTCCTTATGACCATGAGATCATATAAATCACTTATACCGGAAAGGTACTTTGATTACACCAAACACCACTCGCTTAAATGGGTGGCTATAAAGGTGGGATTAAGTATCCGGAAAGTATGAGTTGAGGCATATGGATCAACAAAGGGATTTGTCCATCCCGATGACTCGATAGATATACTCTGGGCCCTCTCGGTGGAATGTCGTCTAATGTCTTGCAAGCATATGAATAAGTTCATAAGAGACCACATACCATGGTACGAGTAAAGAGTACTTGTCAGCAGACGAGGTTGAACAAGGTATAGAGTGATACCGATGATCAAACCTCGACAAGTAAAATATCGCGTGACAAAGGGAATTGGTAATATATGTGAATGGTTCATTCGATCACTAAAGTCATCGTTGAATATGTGGGAGCCATTATGGATCTCCGCATCCCGCTATTGGTTATTGGTCGAGTGAGTACTCAATCATGTCCGCATAGTTCTCGAACCGTAGGGTGACACACTTAAAGTTGGATGTTGAAATGGTAGTACTTGAATTATGGAATGGAGTTCGAATATTTGTTCGAAGTCCCGGATGTGATCCCGACATCACGAGGAGTTCCGAATGGTCCGAGAATAAGATTCATATATAGGATGTCATTTTATGTGAATAAAATGTCGCGGAAGGTTCTATGGAAGGTTCTAGAAGGTTCTAGAAAAGTCCGGAAGAAACCACCAAGGAAGGTGGAGTCCACAAGGGACTCCACCTCCATGGCCGACCAACCCTAGTGGGGGAGGAGTCCCAAGTGGACTCCCCCTTAGGGGGCCGGCCACCCCCCACATGGGAGGTGGGAATCCCACCTTTGGGTGGGAGTCCTAGTTGGGCTAGGATTGCCCCCTCCTATGGAAGGATTTGGTTCGGGTCTTATTCGAAGACTTGGACACCACCTCTTGGGGTTCCACCTATATAATGAGGGACCAAGGGGAGGGGCCGGCCACCCAAGAACCACCAAGGTGGCCGCACCCCTTAGTGGCCGGCGCCCCTCTCCCCAAACCCTAGCCGCCCGCTCCTCCACATCCCGCATAGCTTAGCGAAGCTCCGCCGGACTTCTACACCGCCACCGACACCACGCCGTCGTGCCGTCGGATTCAAGAGGAGCTACTACTTCCGCTGCCCGCCGGAACGGGGAGGTGGACGTCGTCTTCATCAACAACCGAACGTGTGACCGAGTACGGAGGTGCCGCCCGTTCGTGGCGCCGGAACCGATCGTGATCAAGATCTTCTACGCGCTTTGCAAGCGGCAAGTGAACGTCTACCGCAGCAACAAGAGCCTCATCTTGTAGGCTTTGGAATCTCTTCAAGGGTGAGACTCGATACCCCCTCGTTGCTACTGTCTTCTAGATTGCATCTTGGCTTGGATTGCGTGTTCGCGGTAGGAAAATTTTTGTTTTCTATGCAACGTTATCCTACATATACCTACCTACGATCGATTTGTTTCTAATTCTCGTGGTCACTTCGAAATCGGCGAACCGTGTCGGAAGTTCAGGGATGCGAATGTTAGGGTGAGCAGGACAAATCTCTGTACGAGAGTCCATGTGAATGTAGTAATCTGTTGGTGTGAACAATCCAAATGGTGGTGTAGCCTCAGAAATCTGGAACCCACCCTTTTGAAATAGTACACCTCACCGACATGAAGCTCAGTGTTACAACGTTCTGCTAGCTACCGATGCGCTATCGCCTCCATTTTGTCCCCCTGTCAAATTGCAAAAGATAGACACTTATGAAAATATAGCCATTTTGCAAAAAGATACCAATCTACATGTTGACCTCTTCTTTAGTACCACACATTCCTGTTAAAATGGCACCTCTGCACTACTGGGTATGAAAGAATAGATGCATTTTGTTAAACTTGTATGGGAACCTGGACATCACATAATTATGGGAACCTGGACTAAGATCATTTTATTCTAAAGCTTGGGCACTGCTATACTGCCTTACTCATGGTCCTTATTTGCATCCTATTTTCAAGAATGTCTACTGGACTGCTTTATTTATATTGTGAAATGCTCCTTACATCCTAACGAATTGAAATAAACACATGCAGGTAATGTATGCAGCAAGGAGTATTTACATAGCATTGCAAGAAGAAAGTTGTAGCTACTGGATACCAATAATGCATTAGAGGACTCACATTTGTGTCAGCTAGGATTGCGTGGTAAATAAGATCTCCCATCCGAGTTACTTTAATTCGCGCGGTCACAATTTTCGCGATCGTCACCCAACCATGACCGTACGTGTGCATGTCTTCAACAAATCGGAAACTAACATACCTGAGAAATGAGAAGAACACATGTATCAGTCAAACTAACAAATGAAATCTTTGATGCAGTATTATAGTGTAGAAAGAAGAAGTTACAAGTGAGGATTCCAGGCGAAGCGAGAGTACGGCCTTGGTGGCATTATTCTCTTCGAGCAGGCGCGTCCGAAGCTAAGTTGTACTCGCCATGGTTACTTTGTAAGGTTGAAGATTGGTTGCATCATATTCTGCTAATTTTAGGCCGGGTCCTGCTTTTGTACATCAAGTATTCTGCCTTGGTGCAATTCACGTCCTCATTAACCTTGATTCCATTTTTCTTCATGTTACCTTATGGGACGAGCTTGATTATGGAATGATGTTGATGATCTTGATTATAGGGCGAAATTGATTCTGGGCGAGTTTGACTGGGGCATGATTACATTCCTTTTGGGAATTATGGGACGATCTTGATTATGGGGCGAGATTGATTCTGGGTGATTTCTGGTGCGAGTTTGATTTTGGGCGAGATTACATTCCTTCTGGTCGAGATTGATTCTGGGCAATTTCTGGGCGAGATTGATTCTGGGCGAGTTTGATTCTGCGATTTCTGGTGCGGCCCATTCGGTGCAGCCCATTTGGGTGACGACCAAAACTGGTTGTAGTGAGAGGTAGGCAGAATAGGGAACATGTTCCTCTTTTTTAAGTAGTGTAGATTTGCAATCGGGAGACAGCTTGATCGTCGATGAAACGTACGGAATGCGGTGGCAAGGGAGCTACTGTAGAAGAGCAGCAGCTGTATCTGCGTTTTTTTTGTCTGAAGAAACACGCTAATTAAGCTGCTTACGACCTGGATGTATTTGTATTTGGACTTTGACGAGGAAGCCAGAGGAAAGAAAGCTGCCAGCGGAAACACGATGGCGAATTTCCTCGCGTTCACCGCTGACTCGAGCAGGAAAAATAAAGAAAAGGAAGAGGAGCAAGCAGCGGCAGCTTCCGCGCGTGCAACGTGGCGCCTTGGACGGTCAGGTCTTGTTCTCGTCCCGCCTGCCGGCTGCCGCGTCCCGCGAGCGAACTCACCAAAGGACCCAAGCCCGACCGACGATACGGATAGCAGAAGAATGAAAAACATATTCTGAACTGAACCCTCATTTTATACGCATATGACATTTGGCTACAACACACACGTCTAATCTGAAAACTAGTCCACAACGACATACAAAGGCCTCGCCCAAACTGAACCGCAAGCTGCGTCGCGACCAAAGCTAGGTATTTCTGAGGAATCAACCTCTGATGAACTCTCCCCAGTCCTCATCGATGCACCAACCACCCTTGAGCACCTTCAAGTGGCAGGACTTGAAAAAGGTGTCCCCTGAGAGTGTCAGCGATGACGTACATTACTCCCTAAAAGCTTAACCCTAAGGGCATGAGCAATGGAGGCAGCTGTCCAACTAGGCTTGGATAAAACTTTTGACATATGCATGCCATGTTATGGTCCCATTAATATGTCTTTTTCTCAAAAGCTGATTTGGTTTTCTTTTTCTCTCTCACATTTTCCACTTTATGGCTGAAGAGGTTGCCTCCTGATTAAGAGGCTGCCTCCTCATCCGAACCTACTTTGGACCACCCGAACCTAGTTAAAGGTGTGAGGCAACACCCCTAGGGCTATGCATTGGGCATGCCCTAAGCAGCAACAACATCACGCCAGAATTCATGTTCTTCCCAAGTCCGTGTCCCAAAAGCGATGATTCCAAGAAAGAAAATGATGGCAAAGACGCCGCATCGTCGACAGGACAACCCAATCTCGGTTTTTCAAGACATCACCCCGGGTGGGCGATCGCGATAGTAAAACCAGCTAAAGCTACATCTATGATGTCGAATGTTATTGTAGGTTTAGGGTTCATTTTGAGTGCTTCCATGCTTTATGCCCAATAGTCAAAATAAGTCAATGGCCCGAATGTCATTTGTGTTTCAAAATAATAGGAAATAAGTTGGTTTTCCTCTTGAGGGTGAACTAAGAAACAAGTTATGATCACTCCCGTCTGCTCGACTCTCATATCGCCCCCTAGGGCAACATCGGGGTGAACCCTATCACTACCTGAGTGAGAGAACTTCCGCGTGGAGATGTTGGTCGACGTGATCTGGTTTCGCTGATTTTGTAGATATGCACAACGTCTTCGTCTGAAGCAGGGTTAGGGACCATGATCTTCCTTGGACCACCTCGTTCTTGTGCAATGCGACACCCCTTCTTCTCTCCGAGGGGTGTTGGCAGGTGATAAACAAACGATCAATCTCAAGACACTCGCCTTGCTTGGTGTGATGACAATGGAAGACGAAATCCATAATCGCTTGTGTCGACCCTCCAAGATCTATATAGTCGAGCACTATGTCCTTAATTGCTGTGATTGGGTGTTTGTTTTTTTTTTAAGACATGGTGTTTCTTCACCCGGAGCATATGCTCCTGATTTTCAAAATAAACATTAAACATATTATAAAATGTCAAAAATGCTGATAAAAAATGTCTTCATATATCTTAATGTTCTATGTGTTCGCAAAGTCGTTTCACGAAAAGCCGATACATTTTGTGTCATGTGTCTTTTTTACACATGACACAAATAATATCGGGTTTTCTCAAAATTTGGCATACAAACATAGAATGTGTTAAACATAGAATGTCAGCACATACGTGTGAAATTTTTGCTTGAAAACTTTTTAAAATTAAAAAAATGTACTACTATTTTTCAGGGGAAGGAGCATATGGACCTAGTAATCTAGTATCAAAAGTGCATTTCTACATATCTTAGACAATCCTCCTTCTAGGATATTTTTTAGTGGGCTCTACGTTAGCAGTTCTGATCTACGAAGCCCAACAAGACTCGGTTGGCAACTCCTGATCCAGTGACACGTCAGGCCTAACACGGCGAAGCCAAGCCAAGCACCCAAACCAAACCGGCGACGCAAGAACAGGCTCGACGGAGAAGAATTCCGTCGAGAAATCAACGGAAGTTTGCGCGGAGCGAGGTTTGCGATGGCGGGGGAGGCGAGGCCGGACGCGCAGCTCTTCCAGCTCCTCTCCGAGCTTCTGCAGCAGGTATGTTACGTGCACGCGTCACGCCTCCTTCCGCCCTCTCGATCCGTGCCGTCGATTCCGCGCCGGCCGCCGGTCTGGGGGTGCCAGGCCGTCCCGGCGCTTCTAGCTGACCCGATCTGGAGCGCCCGCGTGCGTTTATTTCGATTCCTGGATCTCGATTGGAGTAGCGTATCGGCCGTTGCCTATCCCGTTAGTCTCTGTATAGACAGATGTTCTTGCTGTCTAAAACAAACAGATGTGTTTTTGGTGTAAACCATCTTGGCAACACCAACACACAAGTAATTACTACCGTTGGTGGAGCATTTTCGTAGCAGTTTAACATAGCCTGTGGATGTGAGTAAACGTGGTAATGACAATGCTTGCCTGTTTAAAAATGCGAACCTACCTGATACTGCTCCGACAGGCCGGTGGATTGCCATTGCAGCTCGGCGCGGTGCAAATTTCCACCTCACAGGGTCCGAAACAGGGCTGGATGAGCTGTCTGTGTAACTCCATTCATCATCTGTTTGTCGGTTTACCCTCCTGGCAGGGGCCTGGTAGACTGAACATGTTTTGTTCCGAGTCACCCGCAGTCATCCCGGTCTGGTGGCGGTGGCGCATCCATCATTCACAAAAGCGCAGTTTGTTTCAGCTGTATAGAAATTGCCAAGACAGAATTGTTAGTTGTTCTTGCCTTCTTGGTTCTATCAAGACCAGATAGTGAAACATAGCAAAAATATTATGTTTCTGTAAATGATGATCTGGAGTGTTAAACCTCTGGACTTCCAACCATCTACTAGCACTGTCTCCAGCTGTATCTACATATACGTTGACAAAAAATATAATGCCTAGTTACTATTGCTAAGGCAGAATAAAGATAATCATTTACGCTCGTTAAAAATATTATGTTTCTGTAAATGGTGATCTGGAGTGTTAAACATCTGTACTTCCGACCATCTACTAGTACTGTCTCCAGCTGTATCTACATATACGTTGACAAGAAATATAATGCTTAGTTATTATTTCTAAGGTAGAATAAAGATAATCAGTAATTTGAATATTTTTTTAGCCGTTTTCTTGATTTAAT
>NC_061512.1:261896931-262055068 GCF_022539505.1 Lolium rigidum | reverse complement strand
GACAATAAAAATTCACATGTTCAGAGGTGACACAATCATTCTTAACACTTCTGGACATTGCATAAAGCTACTGGACATTAATGGATCAAAGAAATTCATCCAACATAGCAAAAGAGGCAATGCGAAATAAAAGGCAGAATCTGTCAAAACAGAACAGTCCGTAAAGATGGATTTTATTAGGCCACCAGACCTGCTCAAATGAAAATGCTCAAATTGAATGAAAGTTGCGTACATATCTGAGGATCATGCTCGTAAATTGGCATAATTTTCTGAGCTTCCTGCAGGGCAGTGGGCTCAGATTCGTGACAGCAAAGAAATCTGGAACTGCGCAGTAATCCAAATCTAGTACTTACTTTTCTATCAACGGCTTAACTTGGCACAACAAAACTCAAAACTAAGATAAGGAGAGGTTGCTACAGTAGTAAACAACTTCCAAGACACAAATATAAAACAAAATACTGTAGCAAAATAACACATGGGTTATCTCCCAAGAAGTTCTTTCTTTTTAGCCATTAAGATGGGCTCAGCAGTTTTGATGATGCACTCGCAAAAGATAGTATGTGAAGCAAAAGAGAGCATCAAGAGGCAAATTCAAAACACATTTAAGTCTAACATGCTTCCTATGCATAGGAATCTTGTAAATAAACAAGTTCATGAAGAGCAAAGTAACAAGCATAGGAAGATAAAACAAGTGTAGCATCAAAAATTTCAGCACATAGAGAGGCATTTTAGTAACATGAAAATTTCTACAACCATATTTTCCTCTCTCATAATAACTTTCAGTAGCAACATGAGCAAACTCAACAATATAACTATCAAATGAAACATTCTTATCATGAGTCTCATGCACAAAATTATTACTACTCCCAACATAAGCATAATCAGTTTTATTAGTTGTAGTGGGAGCAAATTCAACAAAGTAGCTATCATTATTATTCTCATCAAGTGTAGGAGGCATATTGTAATCATAATCAAATTCACTCTCCATAGTAGGTGGCACCAAAAGACCACTATCATTATAATCATCATAAATAGGAGGCAAAGTATCATCAAAGAAAATTTTCTCCTCAATGCTTGGGGGACTAAAAATATCATGAAAACCAGCTTCCCCAAACTTAGAACTTTCTATATTATTGTCAACAATGGTGTTCAAAGCGTTCATACTAATATTACTACCAGCATGCAAAGAAGATTTCATAGGTTTTTTAATTTTCGCATCAAACAATCCATGTTTTAAATCAGGAAATAGAATAAGAAGCTCACTCTTGTACATTATGCCAAACTAGTGTAAACAAGAAACAAAAAGTTGCAATTGCAGGATCTAAAGGAAATAGCTTTGAGCACACACACGACGGCGCCAGAAAAATACTTTACCTGAGACCGTAGTATGAGAGCCTTTTTACCTTTCCTCCCCGGCAACGGCGCCAGAAAAGTGGCTTAGTTGCCGGGGTTGCCGGTGTGTGTGTGCCGTTTACCTTTCCTCCCCGGCAACGGCGCCAGAAAAGTGCTTGATGTCTACTTTCCCCCTCCTTTCCTGTAGACAGTGTTGGGCCTCCAAGAGCAGAGGTTTGTAGAACAGCAGCAAGTTTCCCTTAAGTGGATACCCAAGGTTTATCGAACTCGGGGAGGAAGAGGTCAAAGATATCCCTCTCATGCAACCCTGCAACCACAAAGCAAGAAGTCTCTTGTGTCCCCAACACACCAAATAGGTGCACTAGTTCGGCGAAGAGATAGTGAAATACAGGTGGTATAAATAAGTATGAGCGGTAGCAACGATGCGGAAAAGTGCTTGGCGTGTAGTTGATGGTGGTGGTATTGCAGACAGATAGTAACGCAATAGAAACAAGTAAACAAGCGAGTAGTAACTCAGCGAGTATTTAGGAACAAGGCCTAGGGATTACACTTTCACTAGTGGACACTCTCAACATTGATCACATAACGAACGGATAAATGCATACTCTACACTTTTGTTGGATGATGAACACATTGCGTAGGATTACACGAACCCTCAATGCCGGAGTTAACAAGCTCCACAATAATGCTCATGTTTAAGTAACCTTTAGTGTAAGATAGATCAACGCTACTAAACCAAGTACTAGCATAGCATGCACACTGTCACCTTCATGCATATGTAGGAGGAATAGATCACATCAATATTATCATAGCAATAGTTAACTCCATAATCTACAAGAGATCATGATCATAGCATAAACCAAGTACTAACACGGTGCACGCACTGTCACCTTTGCACACATGCAGGAGGAATAAAACTACTTTAATAACATCACTAGAGTAGCACATGGATAAATTGTGATACAACATGCTGCAATCTTAAAGAGATATAAATAAGCACCTCACTATGCCATTCAATGAGTAAGTATTCTGTGAAATCTAGCCTAAGAGACCCACACGGTGCACACACTGTCACCTTTACAAACGTGGGACGAGGAGTCTCCGGAGATCACATAAGTAAAACTCACTTGACTAGCATAATGACATCTAGATTACAAGCATCATCATATGAATCTCAATCATGTAAGGCAGCTCATGAGATTATTGTATTGAACTACATAGGAGAGAGATGAACCACATAGCTACCGGTACAGCCCCGAGCCTCGATGGAGAACTACTCCCTCCTCATGGGAGCAGCGGCGGTGATGAAGATGGCGGTGGAGATGGCAGCGGTGTCGATGGAGAAGCCTTCGGGGGCACTTCCCCGCTCCGGCGAGGTGCCGGAACGGAGATCCTGTCCCCCGGATCTTGGCTTCGCGATGGCGGCGGCTCCGGCGGGTTTACGTGGGTTTCGTCAATTCGTCTCGGGTTTTCTGATCCAGGGGCTTTATATAGGCGAAGAGGCGGCGCCAGGGGGTCGAAGGGCTGGCCAAACCCTAGGGGGGCGCGGGCCACCCCTAGGCCGCGCCAGGGTGTGGTCTGGTGGCCCTCTCCCCCTTCTCTGGTCCCTCTCGTGTGTTCTGGACGCTTCCGATGAAAATAGGAACTTTGGCGTTGATTTCGTCCGATTCCGAGAATATTTCGTTACTAGGATTTCTGAAACCAAAAACAGCAGAAAACGAGAGCGGCACTTCGGCATCTTGTTAATAGGTTAGTTCCGGAAAATGCACGAATATGACATAAAGTGTGCATAAAACATGTAGATAACATCAATAATGTGGCATGGAACACAAGAAATTATCGATACGTTGGAGACGTATCGGATGCCCAAGGCATCCCCTTCTTCATCGACAACATTATCGAGTTCCTCCCCTGAAACTATATTTTTATTCCATCACATCTTATGTGCTTTGCTTGGAGCGTCGGTTTGTTTTTGTTTTTGTTTTGTTTGAATAAAATGGATCCTAGCATTCATTGTGTGGGAGAGAGACACGCTCCGTTGTTGCATATGGACAAATATGTCCTTAGGCTTTACTCATAGTATTCATGGCGAAGGTTGAATCTTCTTCGTTAAATTGTTATATGGTTGGAATCGGGAAATGCTACATGTAGTAATTCTAAAATGTCTTGAATAATTTGATACTTGGCAATTGTTGTGCTCATGTTTAAGCTCTTGCATCATATACTTTGCACCCATTAATGAAGAAACACCTAGAGCTTGCTAAATTTGGTTTGCATATTTGGTCTCTCTAAAGTCTAGATAATTTCTAGTATTGAGTTTGAACAACAAGGAAGACGGTGTAGAGTCTTATAATGTTTACAATATGTCTTTTATGTGAGTTTTGCTGCACCGGTTCATCCTTGTGTTTGTTTCAAATAACCTTGCTAGCCTAAACCTTGTATCGAGAGGGAATACTTCTCATGCATCCAAAATCCTTGAGCCAACCACTATGCCATTTGTGTCCACCATACCTACCTACTACATGGTATTTCTCCGCCATTCCAAAGTAAATTGCTTGAGTGCTACCTTTAAAATTTCCATTCTTTACCTTTGCAATATATAGCTCATGGGACAAATAGCTTAAAAACTATTGTGGTATTGAATATGTACTTATGCACTTTATCTCTTATTAAGTTGCTTGTTGTGCGATAACCATGTTTTCTCGGGGACGCCATCAACTACTCTTTGTTGAATATCATGTGAGTTGCTATGCATGTCCGTCTTGTCCGAAGTAAGGGAGATCTACCACTTTAATGGTTAGAGCATGCATATTGTTAGAGAAGAACATTGGGCCGCTAACTAAAGCCATGAATCATGGTGGAAGTTTCAGTTTTGGACATACATCCTCAATCTCATATGAGAACACTAATTGTTGCTACATGCTTATGCATTAAAGAGGAGTCCATTATATGTTGTCCATGTTGTCTCGGTATGGATGTCTAAGTTGAGAATAATCAAAAGCGAGAAATCCAAAATGCGAGCTTTCTCCTTAGACCTTTGTACATGCGGCATGGAGGTACCCCTTTGTGACACTTGGTTAAAACATGTGTATTGCGATGATCCCGGTAGTCCGAGCTAATTAGGACAAGGTGCGGGCACTATTAGTATACTATGCATGAGGCTTGCAACTTTTAAGATATAATTTACATGATACATATGCTTTATTACTACCGTTGACAAAATTGTTTCTTGTTTTCAAAATAAAAGCTCTAGCACAAATATAGCAATCGATGCTTTCCTCTTTGAAGGACCTTTCTTTTACTTTTATGTTGAGTCAGTTCACCTACCTCTCTCCACCTCAAAAAGCAAACACTTGTGTGAACTGTGCATTGATTCCTACATACTTGCATATTGCACTTGTTATATTACTCTATGTTGACAATTATCCATGAGATATACATGTTACAAGTTGAAAGCAACCACTGAAACTTAATCTTCTTTTGTGTTGCTTCAATACCTTTACTTTGATTTATTGCTTTATGAGTTAACTCTTATGCAAGACTTTTTGATGCTTGTCTTGAAGTACTATTCATGAAAAGTCTTTGCTTTATGATTCATTTGTTTACTCATGTCATTACCATTGTTTTGATCGCTGCATTCATTACATATGTTTACAATAGTATGATCAAGGTTATGATGGCATGTCACTTCAGAAATTATCTTTGTTATCGTTTACCGCTCGGGACGAGCAGGAACTAAGCTTGGGGATGCTGATACGTCTCCGACGTATCGATAATTTCTTATGTTCCATGCCACATTATTGATGATATCTACATGTTTTATACACATTATATGTCGTATTTATGCATTTTCCAAGCACTAACCTATTAACGAGATGCCGAAGAGCCGATTCTGTTTTCTAGCTGTTTTTGGTTTCAGTAAATCCTACAAAGGAAATATTCTCGGAATTGGACGAAATCAACGCCCGGGGTCCTATTTTTGCACGAAGCTTCCGGAAGACCGAAGGGGAAGGAAGTGGGGCCACGAGGTGCCGACACAACGGGCGGCGCGGCCCGGCCCTTGGCCGCGCGGCCCGGCGTGTGGGGCCCTCGTGTGGCCCCCGCGTTGCCCTTCCGCCTACTTAAAGCCTTCGTCGCGAAACCCCCGAGCACCGAGAGCCACGATACGGAAAACCTTCACCGTGACGCCGCCGCCGCCAATCCCATCTCGGGGATTCTGGAGATCACCTCCGGCATCCTGCCGGAGAGGGGAATCATCTCCCGGAGGACTCTTCACCGCCATGGTCGCCTCCGGAGTGATGAGTGAGTAGTTCACCCCTGGACTATGGGTCCATAGAAGTAGCTAGATGATTGTCTTCTCCTCATGTGCTTCATTGTCGGATCTTGTGAGCTGCCTAACATGATCAAGATCATCTATCTCGTAATTCTATATGTTGTGTTTGTCGGGATCCGATGGATAGAGAATACTATGTTATGTTGATTATCAATCTATTACCTATGTGTTGTTTATGATCTTGCATGCTCTCCGTTATTAGTAGAGGCTCGGCCAAGTTTTTACTCTTAACTCCAAGAGGGAGTATTTATGCTCGATAGTGGGTTCATGCCTCCATTAAATCGGGACGGTGATGTAAAGTTCTAAGGTTGTGGATGTGCTGTTGCCACTAGGGATAAAACATTGATGCTATGTCCGAGGATGTAGTTATTGATTACATTACGCACCATGTTGTTTTGCAACTTAATACTGGAAGGGGTTCGGATGATAACCTGAAGGTGGACTTTTTAGGCATAGATGCATGCTGGATAGCGGTCTATGTACTTTGTCGTAATGCCCAATTAAATCTCACAATATTCATCATATCATGTATGTGCATTGTTATGCCCTCTCTATTTGTCAATTGCCCGACTGTAATTTGTTCACCCAACATGCTATTTATCTTATGGGAGAGACACCTCTAGTGAACTGTGGACCCCGGTCCATTCTTTTACATCGAATACAATCTGCAATACTTGTTCTACTGTTTTCTGCAAACAATCATCATCCACACTATACATCTAATCTTTTGTTACAGCAAGCCGGTGAGATTGACAACCTCACTGTTTCGTTGGGGCAAAGTACTTTGGTTGTGTTGTGCAGGTTCCACGTTGGCGCCGAAATCCCTGGTGTTGCGCCGCACTACATCCCGCCGCCATCAACCTTCGACGTGTTTCTTGGCTCCTACTGGTTCGATAACCTTGGTTTCTTACTGAGGGAAAACTTGCTGCTGTGCGCATCACACCTTCCTCTTGGGGTTCCCAACGGACGTGTCATCTACGCGCATCAAGGCCCAACACTGTCTACAAGAATAGAAGCACCCGTAGACATCAGCGGGGCGAGCGCAAGTGGAGCGACGAAGGACGACCAAAAACTTGACGTATTGGCAGAATAAGGAACATGTTCCTCCTTTTTGTATAGTGTAGATATCTGTATTGTCGGTTGGGGTTGGATCGTTTGGGACGCGTTTGGTAGACTGCATGAAAGTTGGTAGACTGCATGGGCTGAGAAAGATTCTTTTGCCCGTTTCCAACGGGTCAAGCTGCACTGAACAAAAAACTACGTTATTTTGAGGCCTGGCTGCGCAAAAGGTGAACCAAACGCGCCCTTGGTCAGTTCGTTGCGGGACGTGGCAGACGGGATGAGACCAAGACCTGACCGTCCAAGGCGCCAGGTTGCACGCGCAGAAGCTACCGCTGCTTGCTCCTATTCTTTTTTTCTTTTTTCCTGCTCGAGTCAGCGGTGAACGCGAGGAAATTCGCCATCGTGTTTCCGCTGGCAGCTTTCTTTCCTCTCGCTTCCTCGTCAAAGTCCGAACAAATCCAGGTCGTAGGCAGCTTAATTAGCGTGTTTCTTCAGACCCAAAAAAAAAACGCAGATACAGCTGCTGCTCTTCTACAGCTCCCTTGCCACCGCATTCCGTACGTTTCATCGACGACCAAGCTGTCTCCCGATTGCAAATAAGAAAAGAGATATCTCCCGGGCACATATATATACTGATCTTAAGACAGCGACCGAGCTGAGCTGGTCAGAGCCGGACGAACAAGCAGCCGTACACACACCAAAAAGAATGTGCAAGAACTTCCAACTTGGTGAGCGTGGCTACGTCGTGCCCTCCGGCGCGACGCGATTAAGGACACGATGCAGGGTACATCCCCGCCGCCGGGAGTCTGAGCCGCCGGCCACGTATATAGAGCAACACTCGTATTTCCACACTATTAGCAAAGCAACATTGAAGCTCTTGCATGTCAAAAAAAACATTGAAGCTCTTGCTAGACCCTGAATGTTTTTCCATTTTCAAATAATTAAACTTTACTAAGTATGATTAGATTTAAAGAAAAAACATCAATATTTACAGCGTATTATCTGTATAGTATGAAATATATTGTACGATTAATCTAACAAAACTAAATTGGTGTTTTAGATATTGATATATTTTCAATAAGTTTGGTTAAACTGAAAGTAGTTTGACTTAAGACAAAAACTAGAACTTCAATATTTTGGAAAACGGGGTATTGTAGTGTTTCCCTCTTTCCTCATGGCTCCAAGCAAAGTGGACTAGATGAGAAGGGTTAGGACTCGTACAAATGTGGATTGCATGTGCAAGGTCCTCCCCCCCCCCCCGCCCCCCTTTCCCGCCCCCCTTTCCTCTAAGGGGATAGTCCTCCTCCCCCCCTTTCCTCTAAGGGGATTAGGACCACACTCTTATGTAGTACTCTCTCCGTTATCTTTTATTCGATGTTTCAGCTCTTTTATAGATTCACTCACTTTAGTTTGTATCTAATATAAATTTAACATATAGGTTCACTCATTTTGGTTCATCTTCAGACCACTTTAAAATATCTAAAGTGTCTTATATTAGTGAGAAGAAGGTGTAGCATTTAGCTACTTTGAAATGTTCTTTGTGTACCAAAAGGTTATGTACATATTTTTCTCGAAATGTTCTTTTTGTACCAAAAGGTTATGCCACCTTTTTTCGAACTAACATTCTTCGCGTCTTCCTCTATCCCCGCAGTTAGTAGCAACTAAGATCAAAGCTTTCGTGTGTCCCCCAAATATTTAAGTATCCCTCTTCTCCCTCACCGGTTCTAGACAAGTAGATCACATCAGGGAGGTTGGGGCTAGTGGGAGTGTACATTTCTTCTCTCTCTCCCTCCCCATCTCCATCTCCTCTCCTCGTTAACTTTTCACAACCTTAATTATTTACTCATTACGTTCTCTAGATATCCATCATTTTTAGTAATAATATCCTCATTTACTCTAAGAACATATCGTCCATAGTTACTCCTTTCTACCTTGAGATTGCAAGGTGAATCATTTTATTGCATAATCTTACGTCTTGATAGAAACACTATATTAAACCCACAAGAACTAAAATGGTGATCGAGAGAACTTGGACATAAAAGAGTAAAAGGAAATTTACTACCAAGATGCTTGAGCTAAATGGCCATTTTTGGCATACAAATTAATCATCCCAAGGCTTGAACAAAATCATACGTGGGGAAAATGCAGATATTGTGACATAAAACCGTGCAAATACTTGCAAAAGTACTTTCATTGATTACTCGATCGAAAAATTAATATTTATCCACCAAATTGTACTTTAAGGAATTGATCAAGGTCCAGCTTTGCCGCAGATAATCATTGTTTACCATGAATACGATCTTGTCAACTACATAGACAATATAATTTCACACTGGAGGCAATAAAAGTAAACCTGGGGTATGATTGATTCACATGATGGTAAAAACATGAAATATGAAAACAAGGGATTGCAATGTTGTGCCCGCCCTAATCTACATGATGTCATATGCACAACGGTTGTTTAATTCATCACATGAACAACAAAGGATTCTGAAAAGGAGGTTTGAGTGAATTCTAGATTTCTGTGATACCTGGTGCAAAGGATTCCTTCGGATAAATTACTATGAGATTCAGCCATATATATATCAAACAACATGTAAAACCTAAGGATTTAAACCATACAGAGTTCCAATGAATCAAAAAGTCCCTAAAAGAGAGAACATCATAACCAAAAGTAAGAAAAAATGGTAGCATCTATTTTGTACTTTTGTTTTGAAGAGTCCAAGCACACAACGAGAGATCCCGAAGCCGAAAATTAGTAGTTAGAGCTATATATAGTCAGAATTGTATTTACCAAATCAACACATTCAATGGATAATATTCAAAGAATGAGCTTTATAAATAAACATGATAACATCTTAGGAGATAGGACATTGCCTAGTAAGCTCATAACTTCCTTGCATACCCAAAGGTCATGTACTCCCATTTGTGAGCTAACATTTATATTTTTTATAAAATAGCATTGTAGAATTTATGCACTAATATTTTACATATCCCCTTTTCCTTGTCACCACAATCAAACTATATCAGAAGATGGAGGTCTAGGCACATGGAGATGTGGATGAGGATGCCAGGCTCCCTTTCCACACATGTTTTTTATGATCATGTGCCAGTGAGTTGGTACTTGTACTTATAAAATCTAAAATTGCAATATGCTAAAATATGATTTTCAAACAAATGCAAAATGTGGTCAAGAGATAGGCTGGGTAGTGCTCATTCCACTCATAAGTTCCTTGCATACCAAAAGGACTTCTGTAATGCCTTTCGCAACCCCGGTAGTTTCGGCTTTCACTCTTTCCTCACGCCACTACCATACAATATTAATTTGTGACACTAATGTTCTTTTATGTTTCTGCTTTCATAGTCACTGCTAACAAACTAGATCAAAGGAGGAACTAACACTCCGACTTGCGTGAAAATGTGAATTCTGATGGTGGTTCTCTCTTATCTTCGTCCCTCCCCTCCCCCTCTCACTATGGAAGTGAAAATGTGAACTCCACTTCAAACAAAAATTTCAATTATTGTAGACGAGCATGTTCCTTAAGTGCCTTTTTAAGAGATTTGGAATGTAGTTTAAAATGTGCATGTAAATGTTGATGATGTGATAACACTGGCAGTTAATAGACTGGCATAAACTTATTTAAGCGGGTCCAATTGAAATTCCTCATTACGTTCGCCTAGAGTTATTCCTTTCTATCCAGAGATAAAAAGGTGAACTATTATATTACATAATCTTAGTTTACAAAAACATTAAATCAAACCATGCGAATTAAACATGTGATAGTGAGTATATGGGCATAAAAGAGTAAATGTGAAATTTATTACAACGATGCTCGAGCTAAATGGCCATTTTTAGCATATAATTAATCATCACAAAGCTTGAACAAGATCACACATGGAGAAAATGTAGCTATTGTGCTATAAACCATAGCGAACACTCGCCAAATACATTCATCGGTGACTCAAAAAACTAATATTTAGCAATGAAGTTATGTCTTTAAGTAAGGAATCAAAGTCCACACAAGACTATTAAAGTTTATTGTGAATACAATCTCACCAAAAACATAGACAATAAAATTTTAACGTTGGAGGTTCTATGAGTAAACCTCAGCAATGGAAAACAAAAGGAGATAACATCATAATCAAAAGTAAGCAAAATAATCAGTAGCACATGTATTTGCACTTTTGAGTTGATGTGCCGAAGGACCCAACCAGACAGGCCAACGCTGAAGGAAAAGTCGGAGCTAACAATACGTTCAAAATTGTATTTACCGCGTGAGCACGTTTAGTAGAGAAGAAAGAAAACATTTGTTATAAATAAAACATAAAACATGATAAGAGGTAGGCATACCCAAAAAGGTCTTATGTACTCCCTTTTGTGACCCTAACAATTTCTTCTTTGGCTATACTAGCATACTCCCTCCGTTCTGATTTAATCTACATTCTAGAAAAAATGAGATAAATTAGTACTGTATTTATTAGTACTACTTAGATATGTGAACAAACAATCCAAACTACATTGAAAATAACAACATCCAATAAAGAGAGCAAAACCACCTCATTTTTCGGTGTTGTTGTTGACTAAAAGCTAGAATGTAGAGTATTTCAGAACAAATTTTAGGCCTAGAATGTAGAGTATTTCAGAACGGAGGGAGTACAATATTAAAGCTTTTGTGCACTAATTAACATTTCATGTCTCCACTTTTATCTTTGTTGTAAATAAATTATATGAAAGAAGGGAGTTTAGGATTGTGTGAAAATATTAATTGTTGGTGTTAGGTATCTCTCTCTCTCATACATTACATGTCTTCCACAACCTTCCATCGACTAAATCTAGGCCAAATCCCAAGACTTCCCCTTGTTGTGTATTTGACACAACGCGACAATTTGTTAATGTGGTGATAGCATTTGCGGTTAGCAGATTTTCACAACATGACTTAAACGCGTCTAGTTTGATATTCCTCGCTACAATCTTCGACGAGCTACCATTTTAATAAATAATATATTCATTCAATCAAGTCATATGTTTGGCCTAGAGATATTCTTTTCTATCCAAGGAGTTTTTCAATATGTATCATGTTACTACACAACTACACTATATATAAAACATGAGCTCTAAGCCAGCAACACATAAAATATGGGCATGGAAGATACAAAAGTAAGCTATTACCACCAGTTTGTTCTAGGTAGCTATTAATTTCGACACACAATCAACCGGTGTAGGGCTTTGCCAAGCTCTTACAAGGGGCCAATTTAGCTACATATCATATCAAATTTATTAAATGGTTTGCAAATTACATTTTATTCATGAGCCAAACAAATATCAGGAAAACATTATTTTAAAGAAGACACCAATATCTACTCAAACTATGCACCTAACCATCACTATTAACCACAAACATAATGACACTACCAACATTGAGAAATAATTACACAAACTAGGCCTGGACTAAACATAAACAATGAAAAATATTGAGAACTCTAGATTTCTAAAGATAAAGCAAATAATAACCACAACACCTATTTTATGGTTTTTCTTTGACGTGCCCAACCAAGAGGAGGAAGCCCCAAAACGGATGCACCTCCTGTGAGCACAACCCGTGTTGTCCGTCCAAGTCATGCACCCTCCGCTACTCGATGTCGGCCATCCGTGCCCGAGACCCATGGATGCATCCGTCCGACCCTCACTCTCCTCCCTAAATATCCCCAGACCAATATGCACTTGCCATAAGCTAAAGATGAGTTTCGAAGCAAACAAGAAAAGTGGAGAATAGATAGGGCACTAGTCAGGGATCTCATAACTTCCTTCTGTACGAAAATGTCAGGTGTGCTCCATTTCGTGACCTTAATAGTTTCTTCACCCACATCTTCCTCGCCGCTACTAGAACACAAATTCAAAACTTTTGCGACACTAATCTTTGTACGTCTCACCTTCCATTGCCACCACAAGAAAACTCTCTCTCACACCCCCTCCATCTCTCACTCTATCCCACATATGCCTTCCACGAGTATCCAGTGATTGAAACCAGGCGAAGCCAAACAGTTCCCTCTCTTGGCATGTTGCTGAGAAAGCGTGACACCATGTCAATGAGGTGATAACATTTGCGGATAGCAAACTTCAGAACACGATTTACGCACATCTAGTTGAGGTTCATCGCTGCAATCTTTAGGCAACTATCGTTTTGACTAAAAATATCCATCTACTTGAGTTCCCGCTAGGGATACTCATTTCCGTCCATAGACCTCCGTAGAAGCAGTCGTCTTATCACATAGTGTTACGGATGTACAAGAATGTTTAATGAAAACCATGAGCAACAAGCCATAATCACATAAAATAGGGGCCCCATAAAATATAGACACAAAAGAAATGGGACAAAACTTCCACGCGATGTTACTCCGTTCGATGGATGTTTTTTTAGTGTAATAGTGAAAGGCTTGATAAAGATTATGCACATGGTGATTTAGCTAACTATGTCAACGGAAACCTACTAAATGTACCCCGTTTTACTTATCATTGAATCAAATTAGTAATTAGACGAAACATTTTGATTTTAAAGATCAACAAGATCCATTCGACCTCTGCGGGGTTAACCATAACGGGTGACTACGAATACAATGGCACCACAAACATAGGCAAATGAATTTCACAAACTAGAATGCTAAAGGTAAACATAAGCAATGCTTTTGTTTATAACATCAATCTTGGGAAAATAAAGCCCGAATGAAAACCACAACACTATTTATTTTTTGTTTGCAGTTTTGCTTGCAATTGCCCAACCACCCAAGAGACCCAACGGAGGGAGGAAAGCACAAAACCGGATGCGTCTCCCGGTGGCACAACCCGTGCTGTCCGTCCAAGACACGCAACCCCTCCGGATCGATCTCAGCCGTCCGTGCCCCAAACCGCCAGCATCCCAGCCGTCCGTTCCTGCCCCTCCGGCCTTTAAATACTCCCGGACCCCCGTCCGCCCCTGCCCACGCCGTCTCTTCTCTCTCTCCTCTGCCATCTCCAACCAACCTCCTTCCCCCAAATTTGGATCAAACGAAATCGCTAATTATAATCTCGTAAAACACGTCGCGAACGGGGATTGATTGGAACGAGACGTTTGGTTTGGATCCTATTTTTTGGGGGGAATTTTTTTGTGTTTGTAGCGGCGGTTAGGGTTTCGGATCTGGTAATCCGGCGATGAACAACGGCGAGCAGCAGATGATGGCGATGATGCCGCCAGTGCCGTACCAGGTGTGGGCGGCGGCGCTGGCGCAGCGTCAGCAGCATCAGCAGGTTCTGCCGGCGGCGATGGCGCCGCCGCCGGGGTTCATGCCGCCGGCGAGGCCGGCGTGGAAGCGGGCGGGGCGGAAGCAGCGTCAGCAGCGGAGGGGGAGGTGGGGCGGGTCGGAGGCGCCGCGCAACACGACGTCGTACCTGATGCAGGCGAAGCGGGCGGGCGGGGCGGCGGTGCCGTCGCCGTGCGCCGTGACGCCGGCGGTGCTGCCGACGCCGGTGCTGTCGCCGGCGCGCGAGGTGCTGGTGGAGATGGCCAAGGAGGCGTGGGGCGTGGACGGGTACGGGTCCATGAAGGGCCTCATCCGGCTCCGCCCCCCCGGCGCGTGGGCGGAGGACGGCGACGGCGGGTCCGGCTCCGGCGAGAGCGACGTGGAGGAGCACGTCGAGGTGGAGCGCCGCCTCGACCACGACCTCAGCCGCTTCGAGATGGTGCAACTCCCCGCCCCTCCGGCGGCCGGGGACGAGGAGGAAGACGACGGCGTGGAAGCCCGCGCCGCGAGGCTGGAGGAGGAGAACCTCACCCTCCGCGCCAGGCTGTTCCTCATGGAGCGCGACATGGCCGACATCCGCCGCCGCCTGCTCGCCGTCGAGGCCCTCTGCCGCGACCGCCACCGCGACGGCTGCGTCGTGGACGGCCCCTCCGAGACCGCGGCCGGCGCCGGCGACGAGCCCGGCTCGGCGGACGCCATGGCTCTGTGATTGGAGCTCGCTGTCGCACAGAAATGTGTACATACGTCACCGTTGTTTCTTCGTATTCTCCTCTGCAGGCAGGTGTCCATGTGACGGCTGGAGAGTAGGCAGGCAGGCAGGAGCAGTTTAATTAGTCTAGAACCCATTACTCTTCTTTAAACTTCCAAACTAGTTCATTCGTTGCATAATTAGCTAGATTCCCCTTTCATGTTCATGTAGCAGTAGAAATCAAACCAAGCAAAGCAATGTGCGATGCCGATGAGATGAGCGCGGCGGCGACGAGCACGAAGACGCCGCCAGGTGTTCCGCTGCCTGCCCGCCCGCCCTTGCAGATCTAGAGCACTATATCAAACTCAACTCCAGTTGGTTCAAGCTATGTTTTCCAGAAATGTTCTTCCGTTCGTGCTCTACTTTTTTCTTTTGCAACATCCGCTCTACATTTTAGTGATCTAGAGGAGCACTATACCGCTCTACATTTTACTGGAGATGACGACGGCGGCGAGTCGTCCGCCCATGGATGAAGATGACGATGAATGGATCGAATTGAACCCTGCGAATTTTTGTGCGTGCAGTGCTTTTTTTTCTGAGTTTTGCTGTCGTGCTCCTGGTACTGTGCCGCTCGTCGAGACGTGGCGTGACAGGATAACTGCTGTTTGTAGATGTAGGGGTGGTGGTGGTGACGTTGTGTTCAATGTGCGGACTGGTTTGTTGGGGTCGCGCAGACCTGCCCGATTGCCTGCTGCTCTCTAGCTTGTGCCGCGCCGAATCGGGT
Organism: Lolium rigidum; assembly: GCF_022539505.1. Lineage (NCBI taxonomy): Eukaryota > Viridiplantae > Streptophyta > Magnoliopsida > Poales > Poaceae > Lolium > Lolium rigidum. Next base: position 262,039,573 of record NC_061512.1, on the reverse strand, counting down.
GGCGCTCCGTCGTCGACTCCGAGGAAATCGGGCTCGGCGCTCTGGCAATGCCAAATCGCCAATGCTGCACGATGTGACGACTGGCGAGAGAATATAGCATCCGGACAGTAGCGTGGTTCGGGGAAGATGCCCGCCGGGGAGCTCTGCTCTGCACAATCCTTTTCCCTCCGCCCGTCTCGAATTTTTTCAGTTAAAGGAAACAACACATGGAATATTCCCCCTCCTTTTGCAGCCATACATAAAACCTTTTCTTGTCTTCCGATTTTTAGAGAATGTGTAGTTCGTCTCCCGCGTAAAATTCGGTGCGCGGTGAAATAATGGATGGCTCTCGACGTGACCGTGCGCGACAACCCGTCTATCCAACATTACTCCCCCGTCCACGATAGAGCGTGCTTCTATAACTTTCTTAAAAAGTAAAACCTTTTAAGCTTCGCGGTGTTTTTGTAGCCGTAAACCTTTTCTTGTCACGTCTCCCGCGTAAAATTTGTTGTGTGGAAAACCATGGATGCGTGATGGTGCCTATCCAACACCACTCCCCTTTCTACAATAGAGCGTACTTCCGACTTCCTTGAAAGTAAAACCTTTCAAGCTTAGCTGCGTTTACACAAAAGTACTACTTTTATCATATATCTACCTTTCAAGTATCTATTCCAGCAAATTAATAGCATTAATTGGAGTATATCTTTTAGTATCATATATCTAGCCGGTTTCATAAATGTCGTTATACTTGTATATAAAGTTATAAACACCGTAAAAAATGATATGGTTTTTTTTCTAGAAAAAAGTCGAAATTACTTCACGGAAGTAATATTCACCCTCTCCTTTTGCACCCAGAAAACCTTTTCTTGTCTTCCATTTTATTTAAAACAATGTGTACGTCTCCCGCGTTAAATTCGTTGTGTGGAAACGATGGATGCACGACAATCCGTCTGTCAGCACCACTACCCCGCCGACAAAAGTGCGTACTCCCGACTCTCTAAGTAAAACCTTTTAAGCTTCGCTGCGTTTACACAAAAGTACCAATACCTATTCCAGCAAATTAATAGCATTAATTGGAGTATATCTTTTATAGTATCATATATCTAGCTGGTTTCATAAATGTTTTTATACTTGTATATATAAAGTTATAAACACAGTAAAAAAATGATATAGTTTTTTTTCTTGAAAAAAGTCTAAATTTCTTCACGGAATGAAGGAATATTTCGAAGCGCGGGTGGGTGCCGTGACAACCTCGTAGGAGTAGGAGCTTTGGACAGATGAGTTGACCTGATCCACAGATTTTGGGAGGGACGACGCCACGACGGCGCACCTGGCATGCAGAGCCCAGGCGACCATGACGACCGACGCGCACGGCGGACGGACGGACGACGCGGCGCGAACATGACCGGTCTAGCCGCTACTCCGGTGGTTCATGCGGGTTCGATTGATCTGATCAGCTCGACGGGAGTGACGTAGCCAACGGACAAAACAGGAGGCACCAACTCGTCCTTCTCCTCTCTACTAGGTAGAGTAGAATTACACCGCCACGTCATGCGGATACGGCTTCAGGCCCAAAAACACTGATAGGTTCACTTTCTTTTTGCGGGAAGGGAAGGAGAGCTTCCATGCACATACCAACTGAGAAAACTAATTCAACGGCATGCGGCTGCAAGCTCGTCGCTGCCGTCAACTCTGGAGAAAAAAATAAACCGATGTAGACTTCCGTAGACGGCGCGCGGCTTCTCGTCGTACTCTGACCAGCAGAAGTTCCATGCATCTTCTATTTTCAAAGCTAAACAGACAACACAAGAAGAAACCAGTCGACTCAAGATTACTACTAGTAAGAAAACCATCCACCAGGTTAGTAGAGGAGAAAGTACACAGTTGACGGTATACATTTTTGTGAAGAGGGCAATTTAGTAAGGGCAACCAAAACCGTTTTGCTGTTCCCTGTCTCTGCCAAACAAGTGCGTTGCGGTGTCACATACAACGAACGCCGCATTGCATTTACAGTTCCCATCTGCCAAGGCACAACACTTCCCTTGAATACCTGGCAATGACTGCAAGCTGCAACGTTGCCTTGCTAGTTTCCGGGGTCGTCCAGCTTCTAGGCACGGCACTGGAAGATACGGGAGCTGCACGCTGGCTATTCAGGGGTTGTTCTGTTGTGTATGTATAGTATTCTGGTATTGGTCCAAATTGGATATTACAGTCAATTTTTTTTTTTGATATTTGTGCGGAGGAAAAAGGTTGCCATCCTTTTTTTTATTGTAGCAGTTAGGAACATCCTGGTGACAACAAAGAGTTGGGTTAGACAAGTATGGGGAGACAGAGGTCAAGTTACGCAATGGGGAACTCAACTTACGTGTGGAGTCAGGCGCGATTCGTGCGCCTTCCGACCTCAAGAGCCAGCTCGGTGTCTATCTTGAGAGAGATGTCCAGCGCCTTCACTGAATGTGTTAATGCTCCGCTGCAACAAATGAAGCAGTAGTTGAAATGGTTGGGAAACGACTGACTGGCGCATGGGGTTGAGAATCAAGACCCAATCATGGGAATCTTTATCAATAAATAATTGAGAGACCAAAACAGCAAAAACATAAGTAGAGTAGCTGTCTATTAAGAGATGATAACAAATTCACACCTTGAAATATATGTGACTCCTGTTTCTCCGATTTTCTTCACTGTGTCCATCGTCACATTTCCAGATGCCTGCAGTTGAAAACACAAAACCAATTCTCTCACATATACTGTAGCTCAACTCATATGGGAATCAACTACTACTCTCAACAGAACAGCTATCAAACAGAGCAGACATCATTATACAGCCTACGCGTAACTCATCTGCTAGGATGTTAACCAGGAAAAGACCTTTGCTAGGATGTTTACCACGAAAAGACCTTTGCTGACCACTTACACATCATCATGTTTGTCCAAATTTGCAAAACGAGGGTACACTAGGCGAGAATAAAGCAGTAGCACTACATAGTCATGTTGAAAAGAGAAAACAGACTATGTACAGGGTTTAAGAAGGGGGAAGTGGAATACAATTGGAATGTATGCTTTCGAGAGTTGAAATTCATACCTCAGTCTCAAATCTTCCATTTATCAACTGAACTGCATCTTTGAGCATTGATACATCTATATCCCCATTCGGAAGAGGGACGACCATATTATCTAACATTATACGAGTTAATGAAGTCTTATTCTCGTCAGAATACTTCAATAAATCTGTAACTTCCTCAAGTGTCCTCGTCTCAACCTGATTCATAGAATATAAAATTGTCAAGATATACTCTCTTTATTTTATTTAACAAAACATATGCCTCTTTTGACAAACAAATGCTGCATAGCACCTAAATCCCACAGAAAGACAGACAGATGTGAACTACTGGAATAGGAATACATGCACGCAATGTTCCAGGCAAATTTATTTTAGATGGCATATACAACCACAGCCACTGAACAATACCTCAACAGGAACTGCAAGCTTTTCCTTCTCCAGGAACTGATCAACAGATGTCATTGCGTTTGTAATGCCCCCAGCAACAGAAATATGATTATCCTTTATCATAACCATATCAAATAAACCAAGCCTGTGATTCTTCCCGCCACCAATTAGCACCTAGATGTATATCAAGAATGAGAAAAATTGCAACAGAAGGATGGTCACTGAAGCTAAAAGTGAAGAAATGGCCACACGCAAAAAAGGTAAAGCTTACCGCCCACTTGTCAACCAGACGTAAACCTGGAGCAGTTTTCCTTGTTTCCAATATGCATGCTGGACGAGCAGCATCAGCCATGGCCTGAACGGAGGCAGGAGCAGAAGCATTTTTATATAAGCAACATAGAAGCAAGTTATGACATCATCTGGGAGAAAGAGGAATAGCATAAGCTACGGAATAGTAACACTTATCACCTTCGTCATTGTGGCGATTCCACTCATTCTTTGCATGAAATTGAGCACAACCCTCTCGGCAACAATAATACTCTGAGCACACCCTTAATAGAAAGAATGCAAATTGGGGAGCGAATATTAGAAACAGAAAAAGAGCCAACACTGACTACAAAATGTTAACACTTGCCAGATATGGCATTTTCAAGGCATCCTACCATAAACTTTGCCAAACTGCAACCCCTTGTGCACAAGATTTCCATCATTTTCAAACCATTCAACCTGGAAAATTGTTCAAGACGGAACAACAGGCATGGTCAATATGACATATGATACTTACCGAGCCATATGAGATAACCTATGCAGTAGAAATACCTTCAATGATGGATCAACTTGTTTAAATATCATGTCAGCTAGGCTTATGCCTGCGATGACACCATCCTCCTTAGCAATAAAGGTGGCTTCGGCTTTCACATCAGTTGGTATGGTAGCCAAACACGACACATCCCCTAAAGGTGTTGACAGACAGTTAGAACATTATCACACTGAGAGATGACACATGTATGGCCATTCAAAAGCAGGAAAAAGTTCCAGTATCAAAAGAGAACAAAACCCAACTTGCATATCAACTTTGAAAAAAAAAAGGACCCAACTGGAGCTTATCTTCAGTGAGTCCTAAATGGACCCAAGTGATATATAACTTTAGCTAATATGGCAACTATTGGTGTGAGAATGATCACGGGTAGGTGTCAGGGCTGCTGTTGGCACCGGTGGAGGCTGCTCAGTTTAGTCCCACCTCGCCTAGGGGAAGAGTCTACGACCAGCTTATAAGAGAGGTTTTTCCTCATCCCTTCAGTCCGGGCTTTTGGGATGGAGTGGGCTTTCCTCTTGTACCTAGGCTGAGTGCTGGGCTAAGCCTGAGTCGATAGGTTACTAATATGGCCACTTGACAATACTGGCTAGCAATCAAGATGAAAACAAATAAATTCGGTTCCTGGAGAATGAAGATGACATATAAGTGGATATAAATTGGCCTCGATCCATTCCATTTCTCCAATAAACTACTCTTTCCCATGGAGAGCAGCAATGACAACTCAACAAGACAGCCAATCTTAGGGTGTGAGAGTGAATTTTAATCTCCGACTAAGTCCTATTAAAACGGCAAGAGCTGAGTCTAGCGTTGTCACTGCACTATTTGAAGTGCGGTTCAATTATAGTCAGCGGCTGGAAGTGCAAGACTAGCTTAATATAGGTAGTAAGCAGGAGTGATGTCCGAAAGCCCAACTGTGACCGCGCAACACTGACGGACAATTTCAAAGCCAAAGTGTGTACAGATGTCACCGTTCAGGCGGCGCGCCCGTTACAAGCTCAGAAAGAACACTCTTCAGTAACAGAATTCAGTTCCTGTTACTGCTTGCTGGAGAGTGTGGATGGCATATAAGTGGATATAAATTGATCCGATCCATTGTAGTATTTCTCCATTTCTCCAATAAACGACTCTTTCCCGTGGAGAGCAGCAATAACTCAACAAGACACCTGACCTTTGGACCCTGGTTAGTGGTTACTACACATAATTGGGTAATAAAATGTGGTCTCCTGTCGCAGTCAGCCAATCTTAGGGTGTGAGAGTGAATTGTAATCTCCGACTAAGTCCTATTAAAAGGGCAAGGGCCTATCCTAGCGCTGTCACTGTACTATTTCAAGCGCCAGTCAGTCAATAATAGTCAGCAGCTGGAATGGAACTGCAAGACTAGCTTAACATAAGCATGGCTGAAATCCGAAATCGGAAATCATAAGTGTGATCAAGCAACACTGACGGACAATTCAAAGCCAAAGGGTGTACAGATGTTGCCGTTCAGGTGGCGCGCCCGTTAGAACAGGAGGCTAATACTAGGATATGTAGAACGGACGGGGGTGAAGCAAGTAGGAAAGCATGCGCATACCTCGGTCGCCGGCGTCCTCGGAGAGGGCGAGGGCGATGACTGCGCTGAGGTCGTAGGTGGGGTGCGCCGGCGGCGGCACGGCCACGGGCGACGGCGCCGGCCGTGCCTCGGCGGACATGGAGGGGGGCGCGGCACGGGGGCGAGCCGGCAGCCGCAGGCGCGGGCCGCCGGAGCACGCCGAGGAGGAGAAGGGCAGGAGGCGTTGGCGGATTTGAGCGGCGGCGGCGGCGGGAGTCGCGGGCATCATAGCCCGCCGGCGGAAGGGGAGGGGAGCCGCCTTTTCTGTGTGTGTCCGCGCGCGGCGCGTTGCCTTTTTCGAGCCGCTCGCGACCCGTACGTCACCGTTGGCCTCACGATGCACCGAGAAGATCCGAATTGCAACTTATATTTTCCTAGAGAAAAAGTCTAAAACAAACCTTGAAATTTATAGGATTAAGAGCATGTTGGTTTTTTTTACTGAGATGGAATCGAAAGTTTTTGAGGTTAAGATAAAAGTTCTGCTCTCCGATTAGATAGAATAGATTACTATGTTTATAGAAATGGTGCACAACTCAGAGAGGGGTTTACCCCGTTGCCATTTTTTAATTCTCAAAATTTCAAATGGAAATATGAAGACAGGAAGATTTTAGTTTTTTTATAGAAATTTAAGATTTTATATTTTTTAAAATAAAAATAATAATTTAATTCTGCATAAAGATAATTATTATTTAATCATTGATGTTAATTTAAATAATTATCCAAAGTTCAAAATTATAAAAAGTTGTGATATCACGGTGCAAGGGTTAATAGGATTGATACGGTAGTATTATCAACAAGGTGTCATTTCTTTCTTGGAAGCTCAAAGTAGTGTGGGATGGGTGACCAATTGGGAAGTTAGACCATTAATGTAATTTGACTTAAGATTAAGTGTAGTTAGAGTTAAAACAAATTTATTCATGTGAGAGAGTAAGAAAATTTGAATTTTTTTTTGAAAAAATTCGAACTAGAATTTTCAAATGGCTGTTAATTCTATGCCGTCGGCACAAGGCTAGCCTGTGCCAATGCCAAATGGATTTGTGCCGAGGCAATATTGTGCCAAGGGCGATGTGCCGTCGGCACAGCCTATGGCGACGGCCAAATTGGCATGTGCCGACGGTTTCTGGCCATCTCCCGTAGTGTTTTATCATAGGCACAGGATCTCATTACCTTGAGCACCTTTGCATTCAGAACAAAGAACTTGGCGAAGTTCACGTCTACTTCCTTGCCTACGTAGCCGTCCATTACTATTGTTCCGAGATGGAGTTCAAGGCATTCGATAGGATCGAGTGTATCATAACACAACTCATTTTTCATATCCTTTCTGTAAGATGACTGCAGAAGACCAAAATTAGGTACAATAGCCCGTCAGTAAGATTGCAGTAAAAAGAATACTTTTATTGCAGGTGGTAAAGCAATAATTTCATCGTAGCTGGCATCTAATTACATCAGGACTAGCTGCATCTGCGTTGGGTGTGAATGACAACTGTTGAACAATATAATTCCCTAACACCATGAAAATTGCGCTCTTTTAAAATTAATATCTCCTAGAAGCGGTATTGATCACTAGATCCAAGGTAAAAGTTGGGAAATTTTATACCGGAAGTTAATTTTATCAGAAGTCTACTAAATAATATGCCAACGCGCTTCTTCCATGCGTGCGCATCTGCTAGGATGCGGAAAATTTCCATCCGTGTGCTGCATGACAATGGGCTGCCTGTGTACTCACACCCTGAGAAAGAACGTGTGCTCACTGCCTACTACTCATCGCTTATGGGGAGTTCAGTTAGTACTGCGTTCGACTTCGATGTACAGGCTATGTACAGCCCGCTGCATTCCCTTGCGGACCTGGAGCGTCCCTTCTCGGTGGATGAAAATACATGCTGCTCTCCTTACTATGCGCACCGATGCCTCCCCAGGTCCTGATGGATTCAGCTCTGGCTTTTTCAAACAATTCTGGTCACTTGTAAAGGGGTACATGAAGGATCTGCTTGATGCGTTTCACTCTGGCGCTACACGGCTGCAACCTCTGAACCAAGCCTACATGGCCCTGCTCCCCAAAAAGGACGATGTTGTCATTGCGGATGGATTCAGGCCAATTTCTCTCCAGGGCACCGCGCTGAAAATCCTTTGCAAGGTTTTGACGCGCCGGATTCAACCGCTCATTCCGTCGCTTGTGTCTATTGATCAATCTGGTTTCATCAGAGGGCGAAATATCTCGGACAATTTTGCGTATGCGGCTGAGTTGGTCCAGTGCTGCTACAAGAGGCGTGCTCCCACCATTGTGCTCAAGCTGGATTTCAGGAAGGCTTTTGATTCTGTCGATTGGGTTGCCCTTGACCGCATCCTCCGTGCCCGCAGGTTTGGGGACAAGTGGTGTGGCTGGATCAAAGCTACTCTTGGAGTCTGGGCGTACTGTCGTCCTGCTCAATGGAGTGCCTGGTCGGTGGTTTGACTGTAAGCAAGGGTTGCGCCAAGGGGATCCCCTCTCCCCCTATCTGTTTATCATCGTGGCGGATGTTTTACAGCAGCTCATCACCGGCGACACCGGGGATGGGCGTTTGCGACACCCGCTGGTGGATGACCTGCCGTGCCCCGTAATCCAATACGCGGACGACACCCTCCTGCTGCTGCGTGCCACCCCTGAGCAGCTTATCCGCGCCAAGGGCTTGCTTGACACATTCTCCCGCGCCACGGGCCTGCAGATCAACTTCCAGAAATCCGCCTTTGTGCCCATCTGTGTCCCGGAGCCGCAGGCTGCAGACCTTGCAGCGCTTGTGGGCTGCGCACCGGCGGAATTCCCCCAGACGTATCTGGGGCTCCCGTTGACTGCCACCAAACTACGGGTGCAAGACCTACAACACTTAGTGGTCAAGGTGGAAAAGCGCGCCCCGGGGTGGAAGAGCTCGCTGCTCAACTTGGGCTCTCGTCTCACCCTAACGGACGCTGTCCTCTCCGCCCTGCTGTCGTTTGCCATGAGCGTGACCCCCTCCCTGTCACCACTCTGGACCGCATGAACAGGCCTCGCCGCGGCATGCTCTGGAAAGGGAAGGCCGCGTGCTCTGGCGGTGACTGCCAGGTTGCTTGGGAGGATGTTTGTCGATCGCGCGCAGAGGGTGGCCTCGGCGTGCGTGATCTCCAGTGCCAAAATACGTGCCTGCTTCTCAAGTTCATCCACAAGCTACTCTGTGGGGACGACACGCCCTGGGCCAGGTGGGTTCGCCGCTGGTATGGCGCTGATACGTCCATTTTGCATCACTATTTTATATCATAATTTGCTGTTATTCATTGATATATTTCATATTTAGAGATGATACTTATGTTATTTCATCTATTTGCATGTTTCATGATCATTGGAGAATTATTCACCGGGGTCAGGATTCTGCTGGAAAAAGCACCGTCAGGACACCATATTTCTGAAGATCAACAATTGACGGCAATTATACGAAAAACCTATTTTTCCAGAAGACGAAGGGAGCCAAAAGGAGGGGCCGAGAGGGGCCTCCATGGGCCCCCCATAGGCCGGTGCGGGCCCTGCCCTGGCCGCGCCGCCATGTGGGGAGGGGGCCCACAGCCCCCTCTGGCCGCCTCTCCTTCGCGTACTTATTCATCCAGAAAACCTAAGCCACGGGGAGTTACGGAGAGTAGACAGAGCCGCCTCTGCGGGGCGGAAAAACACCAGAGAGAAAAGAGCTCTCCGGCGGGCAGGAATCCGCCGGGGAAATTCCCTCCCGGAGGGGGAAATCGACGCCATCGCCATCGTCGTCGAGCTGGACATCATCTCCATCATCATCACCATCATCTTCATCATCATCACCGCCATCTCCACCGCTGCATCTCGTCACCGCTGTAACGATTTGGGTTGGATCTTGATTGTTTGATAGGGGAAACTCTCCCAATGTTGATTACTACTTGTTATTGATGCTATTGAGTGAAACCATTGAACCAAGGTTTATGTTCAGATTGTTATTAATCATCATATCATCTCTGATCATGTTCCATATGATGTCTCGTGAGTAGTTCGTTTAGTTCTTGAGGACATGGGTGAAGTCTAAATGTTAGTAGTGACAACTCATTTTTCATATCCTTTCTGTAAGATGACTGCAGAAGACCAAAATTAGGTACAATAGCCCGTCAGTAAGATTGCAGTAAAAAGAATACTTTTATTGCAGGTGGTAAAGCAATAATTTCCTCGTAGCTGGCATCTAATTACCATCAGGACTAGCTGCATCTGCATTAGGTGTGAATGACAACTGTTGAACAATATAATTCCCTAACATCATGAAAATTGCGCTCTTTTAAAATTAATATCTCCTAGAAGCGGTATTGATCACTAGATCCAAGGTAAAAGTTGGGAAATTTTATTCTGGAAGTTAATTTTATCAGAAATCTACTACTAAATAATATGTCAACATTTCCAAACTAGGCATACAGAGATACATGAATTGAAATCATCTTTGAATATGCTTAACACCATGTAATTTCACCTTAATGTAGAGCTTCTTGATGCAGGGAAAACTTCTAAGGAATCATTTTACAGTGCGTACCGATGCAGTGAACCTTATGGGGATCATTTCCTGGAAAAAACAAACTGATGCACACGAAAAACCTCAAGAAAAAACAGACGGAAATGAAGATAGAAATCACCGAAATGAAAGAGTTGTTTTACCTTAATAAGTATGGATCCAAAAACAGTTTCAGAAATTTTGCTAGCCAAGTATCCCAACACCTTCAATTTCGGTGCCACGAGAACCTTAATTGTCCTTGGGGCACCTTGTGCACAAGATGGAATCAATCTCTCAAAGCAAGGTACATTCTCAATGACAAGCTCCTAGAACACGAACACCAGTAGAAAACGGACCTTCCGTTCAGGCCTTTTGTCCCGGCCCAGTCCGAAGCCGGGATAAATGGGCAGTCCACATCGCCCCGAAATCACCGAGAAGGTACATGGCATTTTGTCGCGGTTCTTTGGGGCTTTTGTCGCGGTTCTTTAAGGCCATTTGTCCCGGTTGGAGTCTCAAACCGGGATAAAAGGGTCTAAGGACTTTTGCAGCCTGCTGGCATCCCTTTTGTCCCGGCTGGAGACACGAGCCAGGACATAAAGTTCAACGGTTCATTCCTGCGTGGAACCCGATCGTCGTCGCCATTACTGGCGCACAGAATTCAGGTCGCCGACGCGCACAGAATTTGGGTCGCCGGCACCGGCGGCCAGCCACGGGAATTGATCACCCGGTGGCCGGCATCTTCATGTTCGCCTTCCTCACCTTCATATATGCTTCACATCTCCTCACCATTGCCACATATTTCTTATCACATCTCTCATCTCTCCCACAAAAGCTCTCTCTCCCGTCGACATTCCGGCCTCAATGGAGCACCTCGCGCGCACCAAGGCTCCTCGATCTCGGATATACCATCTCATGGCCGAAGGAATGGATTTCAAAGTCACGGTCGCTCTCCGTGCATCAAGAGTGGAGAAGTGGATCCGCGACGTCAAGAAGGACTTTCTCGATGCCGCACCGACCAAGTTCGTCGGCTTGGACTGCGAGTTCACCGATCCTCGCGAGGGTGATCAACGCGCCGCCTTCCTTCAACTCTCGGTGGCGTCCGAGACTTTGGTATTCCAGATTTGTTATGCCGATGAAGTGCCACAAGTTCTCAAGGAGTTCTTGCAGAAAGGGAACATCATATTGAAATTTCAAACATTTTTCTAATAGTTATGCATATATTATTTGTCCAGTTGCGGTTTAAAGATTTAAAGATATTAATTATTTGGTTATATTATATGAATATTCAAATTCTTCACATTGGAATTCTATATTATTATCTTATGGTAGTATTTACAACAAGGTACAATCACATTCGCGGGAGCACAGGATGAAAGAACCGAGGAGTTAAGCGTGCTGAAGGTGGAGTAGTCTGAGGATGGGTGACCGACCGGTAAGTGACCATGTGATGAGGACATCCCTACCTCAGTGCTACCTCCGTCATTACCAATTGAAGATGAACCTGATGTGAAGCTCAAGTCCAATGAAGTCAGGATTGGACCAATGATGCGAGCTCGTGCGAAGCTACTTAAGCAACAGGTGAACTTGTTCCTAAACGATACCTTGATTGATGAGAACTTTATACTACCTAAGTCCTATTACTTATGTATCATCAGGTATGAAGAGGAGACAAGCATCGCACGAGGAGGAGAGGAGCAGCTGGACGTGAAGCTGGACAAGGAGCTGGTGATGTCTACGGGTGCTTCTATTCTTGTAGACAGTGTTGGGCCTCCAAGAGCAGAGGTTTGTAGAACAGCAGCAAGTTTTCCCTTAAGTGGATCACCCAAGGTTTATCGAACTCGGGGAGGAAGAGGTCAAAGATATCCCTCTCATGCAACCCCGCAACCACAAAGCAAGAAGTCTCTTGTGTCCCCAACACACCAAATACACTTGTCAGATGTATAGGTGCACTAGTTCGGCGAAGAGATAGTGAAATACAAGTAATATGGATGTATATGAGTGGTAATAGCAATCTGAATAAAATATGGCAGCAAGTAAACATGCAGTAGAACAGTAAATAAACGGTGTTTGCAGTATTGGAAACAAAGCCTAGGGATCATACTTTCACTAGTGGACACTCTCAACATTGATCGCATAATAAATACTTCTTCTCATATGTGCTACATACACTCTTGTTTGATAATGAACATCATTCGTTGCGTAGGATTACACGAACCCTCAATGCCGGAGTTAACAAGCTACACAACATTCGATATTCATGTTTAAGTAACCTTAGAGCATAATAGATCTTTGCAAAATAAACCAAGAACTAACATAGTGCACACACTGTCCACATTACACTATGAAGGAGGAATAGATCACATCAATACTATCATAATGATAATTAACTCCACAACCTACAAGAGATCATGATCATAATCTACGACAAGAACCACACGGTGCACACACTAGTCACCTTTACACCATGCAGGAGGAATAGACTACTTTAATAACATCACATGAGTAGCACATAACTAGTAGCGATACAAAGCTCATCATATGGATCTCAATCATGTAAAGCAGCTCATGAGATCATTGTATTGAAGTACATAGGAGAGAGATTAACCACATAGCTACCGGTACAGCCCTTAGCCTCGATGGAGAACTACTCCCTCCTCATGGGAGCGAGCAGCGGTGATGAAGATGGCGGTGGAGATGGCAGCGGTGTCGATGGAGAAGTCTTCCGGGGCACTTCCCCGTCCGGCAGGTGCCGGAACGGAGACTCCTGTCCCCCGGATCTTGGCTTCGCGATGGCGGCGGCTCGCGGAACTTTTCTCGTACCGTGGCTTCCTCCGTAAGGGTTTTCGATGCAGGGGCTTTATATAGGCGAAAGGGCAGCCTCGGAGGGGGCCTGGGGCCACCACACCATAGGCTGGCGCGGCCAGGGCCCGAGCCGCGCCACCCTATCATCTGGGGCCCACAGGGCCCTCCTCTGGCGGTTCTCGGGTGTTCGGATGCTTCCGGGCAAAATAGGAACCCGGGCGTTGATTTCGTCCAATTCCGAGAATATTTCGTTACTAGGATTTCTGAAACCAAAAACAGCGAGAAAACGAGAACCGGCACTTCGGCATCTTGTTAATAGGTTAGTTCCGGAAAATGCACGAATATGACATAAAGTGTGCATAAAACATGTAGATATCACCAATAATGTGGCATGGAACATAAGAAATTATCGATATGTCGGAGACGTATCAGCATCCCCAAGCTTAGTTCTGCTCGTCCCGAGCAGGTAAAACGATAACAAAGATAATTTCTTAAGTGACATGCCATCATAACCTTGATCATACTATTGTAAGCATATGTAATGAATGCAGCGATCAAAAACAATGGTAATGACATGAGTAAACAAATGAATCATAAAGCAAAGACTTTTCATGAATAGCACTATCAAGACATGCATCAATAAGTCTTGCATAAGAGTTAACTCATAAAGCAATAATTTAAAGTATAGACATTGAAGCAACACAATGGAAGATTAAGTTTCAGCGGTTGCTTTCAACTTATAACATGTATATCTCATGGATAGTTGTCAATGCAAAGTAATATAATAAGTGCAATATGCAAGTATGTAGGAATCAATGCACAGTTCACACAAGTGTTTGCTTCTTGGGATGGAGAGAAATAGGTGAACTGACTCAACATAAAGGTAAAAGAATGGTCCTTCAAAGAGGAAAGCATCGATTGCTATATTTGTGCTAGAGCTTTGGTTTTGAAAACATGAAGAGAGCATAAAAGTAAAATTTTGAGAGGTGTTTGTTGTTGTCAACGAATGGTAGCGGGTAGTCTAACTACCTCATCAACCAGACTTTCAAGAGCGGCTCCCATGAAGGACGTTATCTCTACCAGCAAGGTAGATCATCCCTCTTCTCTTTTGTTTACACATGTACTTTAGTTTAGTTTTTCTTTATTTATGGATGACACTCCTCCCAACCTTTTGCTTACACAAGCCATGGCTAACCGAATCCTCGGGTGCCTTCCAACATTCACATACCATGGAGGAGTGTCTATTTGCAAAATTAAGTTGCTTATCGATGAATCGGAGCAAAACATGTGAAGAGAATTATTAATGAAAGTTAATTTATTGGGGTCGGGAACCCCATTGCCAGCTCTTTTTGCAAAATTATTGGATAAGCGGATGTGCCACTAGTCCATTGTGAAAGTCTGTCAAAAGTAAATGACAAGATCGAAAGATAAAACACCACATACTTCCTCATGAGCTATAAAACATTGACACAAATAAGAGGTGATAAATTTTGAATTATTTAAAGGTAGCACTCAAGCAATTTACTTTGGAATGGCGGAGAAATACCATGTAGTAGGTAGGTATGGTGGACACAAATGGCATAGTAGTTGGCTCAAGGATTTTGGATGCATGAGAAGTATTCCCTCTCGATACAAGGTTTAGGCTAGCAAGGTTATTTGAAACAAACACAAGGATGAACCGGTGCAGCAAAACTCACATAAAATACATATTGTAAACATTATAAGACTTTACATCGTCTTCCTTGTTGTTCAAACTCTTTACTAGAAATTATCTAGACCTTAGAGAGACCAAATATGCAAACCAAATTTTAGCAAGCTCTATGTATTTCTTCATTAATAGGTGCAAAGTATATGATGCAAGAGCTTAAACATGAGCACAACAATTGCCAAGTATCACATTATCCAAGACATTTTAGAATTACTACATGTAGCATTTTTCCAATTCCAACCATATAACAATTTAACGAAGAGGAAACTTCGCCATGAATATTATGAGCTAAGAACACATGTGTTCATACGAACCAGCGGAGCGTGTCTCTCTCCCACACAAGGATGAACTTATTCAGAGAACGAAGATAACAAAACAAAAATAAAAGCACACACAGACGCTCCAAGTAAAGTACATAAGATGTGACCGAATAAAAATATAGTTCCAAGAGAAGGAACCTGATACTTTGTCGATGAAGAAGGGGATGCCTTGGGCATCCCCAAGCTTAGATGCTTGAGTCTTCTTGAAATATGCAGGGATGAACCACGGGGGCATCCCCAAGCTTAGAGCTTTCACTCCTCTTGATCATAGTATATCATACTCCTCTCTTGACCCTTGAAAACTTCCTTCACACCAAACTTCAAGCAAACTCATTAGAGGGTTAGTGCATAATCAAAAATTCACATATTCAGAGGTGACACAAACATTCTTTACACTTCTGGACATTGCACAAAACTTCTGAAAGTTAATGGAACAAAGAAACTCATTCAACTTAACAAAAGCGGCAATGCGAAATAAAAGGCAGAATCTGTCAAAAACAGAACAGTCCGTAAAGACGAATTTTAAAATGGCACCAGACTTGCTCAAACGGAAAAACTCAAAACTAATGAAAGTTGCGTACATATCCGGGGATCACGCTCGTAAATTGGCAGATTTTTTCGAATTTTCTACAGAGACTTGTGCCCAGATTCGTGACGGACAGACAATGCTGTTTCGCGCAGCGATCCCAAATATAACATCAACTTTAACATAGAAAATTTACTTGGCACAAAAACATGATAAGGAGAGGTTGCTACAGTAGTAAACAACTTCCAAGACTCAACAAAACAAAAATTGTTGTAGTAAAATAAACACATGGGTTATCTCCCAAGAAGTTCTTTCTTTATAGCCATTAAGATGGGCTCATCAGTTTTAATGATGCACTCGCAAGAAATAGAAGTTGAAGAAAAAGAGAGCATCAAAAGGCAAATTCAAAACACATTTAAGTCTAACATGCTTTCTATGCATAGGAATCTTGTAAATAAACAAGTTCATGAAGAGCAAAGTAACAAGCATAGGAAGATAAAACAAGTGTAGCTTCAAAAATTTCAGCACATAGAGAGGTGTTTTAGTAACATGAAAATTTTTACAACCATATTTTCCTCTCTCATAATAACTTTCAGTAGCAACATGAGCAAACTCAACAATATAACTATCACATAAAGCATTCTTATCATGAGTCTCATGCATAAAATAATTACTACTCCCAACATAAGCATAGTCATTCTTATTAATTGTAGTGGGAGCAAATTCAACAAAGTAGCTATCAAATATAGGAGGTATATTGTAATCATAATCAAATTTATCCTCCATAACAGGTGGTAACAAAAGGCTACTATCATTATAATCATCATAAATGGGAGGCAAAGTATCATCAAAGTAAATTTTCTCCTCAATGCTTTGGGGACTAAAAATATCATGCTCATCAAAGCCAGCTTCCCCAAGCTTAGAATTTTCCATAGCATTAGCAACAATAGTGTTCAAAGCATTCATATTAATATGTTCCATGGGTTTTTTAATTTTCGCATCAAACCATCCATGTCTTAAATCGGGAAATAGAATAAGAAGCTCTTTGTTGTCCATTATGCCTAACTAGTGTAAACAAGAAACCAAATGTCGCAATTGCAGAGTCTAAAGGAAATAGCTTCGAGCACACACACAATGGCGCCGGAAAAGTACTCGTTACCCGGAACCGAAGTATGAGTGCCTTTTACCTTTCCTCCCCGAGCAACGGCGCCGGAAAAGTGCTTGATGTCTACGGGTGCTTCTATTCTTGTAGACAGGTGTTGGGCCTCCAAGAGCGAGAGGTTTGTAGAACAGCAGCAAGTTTTCCCTTAAGTGGATCACCCAAGGTTTATCGAACTCAGGGAGGAAGAGGTCAAAGATATCCCTCTCATGCAACCCTGCAACCACAAAGCAAGAAGTCTCTTGTGTCCTCCCCAACACACCAAATACACTTGTCAGATGTATAGGTGCACTAGTTCGGCGAAGAGATAGTGAAATACAAGTAATATGGATGTATATGAGTGGTAATAGCAATCTGAATGAAATATGGCAGCAAGTAAACATGCAGTAGAACAGTAAATAAACGGTGTTTGCAGTATTGGAAACAAAGCCTAGGGATCATACTTTCACTAGTGGACACTCTCAACATTGATCGCATAATAAATACTTCTTCTCATATGTGCTACATACACTCTTGTTTGATAATGAACATCATTCGTTGCGTAGGATTACACGAACCCTCAATGCCGGAGTTAACAAGCTCCACAACATTCGATATTCATATTTAAGTAACCTTAGAGCATAATAGATCTTTGCAAAATAAACCAAGAACTAACATAGTGCACACACTGTCCACATTACACTATGAAGGAGGAATAGATCACATAAATACTATCATAATGATAATTAACTCCACAACCTACAAGAGATCATGATCATAATCTACGACAAGAACCACACGGTGCACACACTAGTCACCTTTACACCATGCAGGAGGAATAGACTACTTTAATAACATCACATGAGTAGCACATAACTAGTAGCGATACAAAGCTCATCATATGGATCTCAATCATGTAAAGCAGCTCATGAGATCATTCTATTGAAGTACATAGGAGAGAGATTAACCACATAGCTACCGGTACAGCCCTTAGCCTCGATGGAGAACTACTCCCTCCTCATGGGAGCAGCGAGCGGTGATGAAGATGGCGGTGGAGATGGCAGCGGTGTCGATGGAGAAGCCTTCCGGGGCACTTCCCCGTCCGGCAGGGTGCCGGAACAGAGACTCCTGTCCCCCAGATCTTGGCTTCGCGATGGCGACGGCTCTGGAACTTTTCTCGTACCGTGGCTTCCTCCGTAAGGGTTTTCGATGCAGGGGCTTTATATAGGCGAAAGGGCAGCCTCGGAGGGGGCCTGGGGCCACCACACCATAGGCTGGCGCGGCCAGGGCCTAGGCCGCGCCACCCTATCATCCGGGGCCCACGGGGCCCTCCTCCGCGGTTCTCGGGTGTTCGGATGCTTCCGGGCAAAATAGGAACATGGGCGTTGATTTCGTCCAATTCCGAGAATATTTCGTTACTAGGATTTACGAAACCAAAAATAGCGAGAAAACGAGAGCCGGCACTTCGGCATCTTGTTAATAGGTTAGTTCCGAGAAAATGCACGAATATGACATAAAGTGTGCATAAAACATGTAGATATCATCAATAATGTGGCATGGAACATAAGAAATTATCGATACGTCGGAGACGTATCACCGGACATGAAGATATCTCATGGACGCGCGAGGGAGGAGCGGGAGGAATGCGCGAGAGGAGAAGAAGAAGTCCGGGCCGGTCCGGAACCCGGTCGGACCGGCCTCCACGCCGGGTCGCCGGTTACAGCACCCGGTCGACCGGGCGCCTGACCGGCCAACCCGATTGCTGGCCCGGTTGACCCTGCCTTGTACCGGGGCCAAACCGGGTGCTGTTTTGCGAGGTTCCCGGTTGCCGCCCGGTCGACCGCCCCCCAGACCGGACCACCCGGTCACCAGCCCGGTTGACCGGATTCCAGACCGGACATGTCCGAGTCTGTCTCGACCAGATCTATTCTGGGTCGGTTTTACTTGTATCTTTCGACCATAACTCGTCCCGGACGCCTATATAAGTGCCTTGGACGACCCCCTAGCAGTTTTAGACCACGTTTAAGATAAACCCTAGTTCTTAGTTGTTTGCTCTGCAAAACTATTGAATTCCCTACACCATATTGCTTGATATTGTGTAGATCCTGTTTAAGTCTTGTGTGATCTGTTGTTCCATTGGGAATTAGACGGTTGCAACTTACCGCTTCGTGGTCGGCGGCTACGTGCGCAAGTGTGTGGAGTTGCGAATATCTTGCAGGGTTGAGAGCTGTTGCATTGGCGACAGGGACCAATCGAGAGATCTCGTTGCGTCATACAAGTTATCATCCACTACATCGTCGTGTTTCTCCGCTGCCATCACCCCGTGATCATCATCACCACCGTTGCTTACTGAGAAGATCGGGCCACCTCTTATCATCTTGGTATCAGATTTCCAGTTTTCCTCGGTAAGCCATCCACAATCCACCCCATAGTTGAGTTGTGAGTGTTTTCCTATCCAGAAAAAGCCAAAAAAAAAATTAGGGTTAGGGTTTGCCATAGCCATAGATTGCACTAATTTCGAGTTTTAGTTGCTTTTCGTAGTTGTTTTTGCGTACCTTTATCTTTCTTCTAGTAGAATTGTTAGGGTTTGTGTTTTCTTTTTATCTAGTTTCTCATCTAGAGTCAGTTTTTGTTTACTCCGAGTCCACATAGCATACAGTGTGTTTGTCCAAACCATAGCTACAACCTTTCGATATACGTGACTAGGAACTTCCCCAGAAGAGACTAGTTTTACCGCTCGACAGGCTGCTCATTAGGGTTTTGGTGCTTTGCATATCTTGTTGGCCATGTTATCAAGGAGTTGAGCCATAAAATAAAAAAAAAGAGAAAATTGAAAAGAAGCAAAAAGAGCTACATAGCTGCGTTACAAAAAGAAAAATACAAACAGAAAAGTGAAGTGCTAGTTCAATTCAAGTGAAGGCTTAAGTTTTCTTTACTGCACCCGTAGTTGAGCAATCTTGTGCCTGTCTCGTTGAGCTTTGCTAGCGTCTCTCTAGTGCATTGCAACCTTTCATCCATATAGTTGCATTGCCACATTTATCGCCTTGTGTGAGTATCTTTGGTTGTCTACGGTCAGCGCTAGAGCTTGTTATTGGTGTAAATAGGTAGCCTACCTACAGCCCCACATATACTCTGCTTTGTCGTGTGATTGTTCTTATACCCTTGATATTCGCTTTGCTACATCCGTGCACTAGTTGTTACTAGAAGTGGTAAGCAACACTAATTTACTTTGGAACGGTAAGATCTCCTTTTTTTTATCAGTTTTGAGTGAGTTGTGAGAGTACCACCATATATTTTGATTTAGTGCACTAACCTACTAATCATGTCTGCTAGTGATCATAAGTTTGTTAACCAGGAGAACAAGGATTCTGCAGATATTATTAACTGGAGGGAGTTTGAAGCTCTTAGGAATGAGATGCGACGTGAATTCCGCGCTCAAGACGATGTGCTTAATGGAAAGGTTGAAGAGATCAAACAAACGCTGGATACTACTAATGAAACCGTCACTACCATGGCTGATCAAATGACGGATATATAGCGCAGTATTGCTGATTTGCGCCTCGCTATTGAGAATTTGACTGCACAACAACAACAAGACGATGACGAAGATCCTGAGATTGAAGATGACGCACACAATGCTCGTGGTGCGCCTCGTGGTCATCGTCCTCGTGGTTGGGCTCCACTTGGCCGCAATGGTCGTGGACAAGATGAAGAAGATGGATTGGGTAAGCCCAAGTTTTCCATACCCAAGTTTGAAGGAGGAACTGATGTTGAAGAATACCTCACTTGGGAGCTCAAGATTGAGAAGTTATGGAGCTTACATCCAAACTACTCTGAAGATAGGAAGATCAAGCTTGCTTCTTCTGAATTTGATGGTTATGCATTGCGTTGGTGGGATTCATTTGTTCGTAACCGCGACGAAGATGGTGCACAACCTATCCGCACATGGCGTGCTATGAAGGAGGCAATGACTTCTCGTTTTGTGCCTACAAATTACTTGCGGAATATATTTGATAAGTTGACACTATTGAGGCAAGGTGTGAAGACCGTGGATGAGTACTACATGGAGATAGAGATGCTTATGCAGCGTGGCCGTGTCCGTGAGTCTCTAGAGATGACAATGCAGCGTTTTCTCAATGGATTGAAGTATGATGTTAAAGGCATTGTTCGTCATTACAGCTACACCAATATGAATCAATTGTTACATCATGCAAGAGAAGCTGAATCACAGTTGGTTGAAGAAGCAAAGGTTAAGGGACGTGCTACGGGAGCTGGGCGTTTTACACCCCGCGCGCCCTCTACGGCGCCGGCGCCTTCGACGCGCTTGATGACCCACAAGTATAGGGGATCGCAACAGTCTTCGAGGGAAGTATTACCCAATTTATTGATTCGACACAAGGGGAGGCAAATAATACTTGTAAGCCTTAACAGCGGAGTTGTCAATTCAGCTGCACCTGGAAACAGACTTGCTCGCAAGATTTTATCAGTAGCAACAGTTTTATAGCAGTAGTAATAGTGAAATAGCAGCAGCGGTGAAATAAAGACAGCAATAGTGATTATAGTAAACAGCAGGATTAAAATACTGTAGGCACAGGGACGGATGAACGGGCGTTGCATGGATGAGAGAATTCATATAACAATCATGGTAGGGCATTTGCGAGGTAATAATAAAACGGTATCCAAGTACTAATCAATCAATAGGCATGTGTTCCATATATAGTCGTACGTGCTCGCAATGAGAAACTTGCACAACATCTTTTGTCCTACCAGCCGGTGGCAGCCGGGCCTCTAGGGAAACTACTGGAAATTAAGGTACTCCTTTTAATAGAGTACCGGAGCAAAGCATTAACACTCCGTGAACACATGTGATCCTCTGTAACATCCCAACTTTCAATAAAATGAACAAGAGAGAAATTCAAGAATCCCAAAAATCAGAGTTAACAAAAACTTTTTCTCATCATATAGGTTTATGCATGTAGATCACCTTATTGATTATTTTGAGTGTGCAATTGCCATGATGCTTGCTTAGGTGTTCTCTCTCACTCTAAAACCCTAGCAATGATCACTTGATCATCCAAAGACAAATAAAAAGGAAATAGAAAAGAAATTCTAAAAACCCACTTCACACACACATAAGGCTTAAGCCATTTTTACAATTCTTTGATCTAGGCCAATTTGGTTTGCACCATCACTTGTAAATGGTTACTAAACACTTATTAACCCCTTACAAATCAAGCCAACTCAATTCAAAACAAATGTGAAGCAAATATGAGCTCACATATGATTATGGTCATATGTGCCATTTTTACCCTGATGCTCACTTTAAGCCCCTGGCTTTTTACTTTTCACCTCTACCCTGGACCATTTCTTTGCACCTCATCCAAGACAACATCCAGCACTTCAACTTTGCCCAAAACCACCACCCTAAATTCTTTACCAATTTCAAATGAGAAGCATGCAAAGTTGGAACAAATTCACATATGCAAGATCACATGCAAAATGAATTTTTGCAAATCAATTCCATTTTGAACCCCACCACCACCAATAGACTACAATTAATATATGAATCCAACTCACCAAAAAGAATTTCAAAATTTGAAAATTTATTTCTTTCGGCCATTTGGTCGAACACCCTGTGGGCAGTGGAGGAATTTGAGCCCATGCTGGTTTTTGAGACGACCAAGTCCAAGCTCTGGCCATCCTCAGATGCCCTGGCACCCCCTCTCGCCCCTCAGCACCAGTTCCACCACTTGCATGCACCACTGTGGCACAATGTGACCAGAACCACACCATGCCGTGGCATGGCATGGCCACACCATGCCATCCCTCTCACCTCTCACCCCAGGCCTGCACCGCCATGTCCCCTCTCTCCCTCTCACCTCACTGAGCCAGCCCATGCCCTCCCGTGGTCAAACCAACGCATGCACACGCCAGCATCTGCGCGCCCAGACGCGCCCAGCACATGCCAGGATCGGCATGGACGCGCGCCAGGACGCCCCTGGACGCGCCAGTGCGTGACGCCGCCCCGCGTCCTCGCATCACCTCGAGCCCTCCCCTCAGCACCAGTCGATGCACGACGGCTCACTGGACCGCATGGACACGCTCACTGGCCCGCGGGAACGCCAGGCGCGACGACCACGACGACGAGCTTCCGCCACGGTGACGCACACTCCCGTCAAGCTCACCTTCGCCTCAGAGCCTCGTTTTCCTCACCATCAAGCGCGTCAGCCTCGCCAGGACACCAGTAACACGATGAGCCCATCCCTTGCCTCTTCGCCACCCTGGAACGACGGCGACGACGACGACCCTAGCCGGGCGCCACAGCCACCTCTCGCTCCTATAAAAGGGGAGCCCCTCCCAGTAAACTGAGAACGCCAACGTCTTCCTCTCATCCCCACAGCCCTCCTCGCCACCTTAATTTCACCAATTAGCCGCCGGAGTCCTCCAATCGCAAGCTCGAAGCCGCCGCCGGTACACGGAGTTCGCCGGAGCAGGAGGCCACCCCCGGACGCGCCGCTGATACCAGGGAGATCCTCGTCCTCGACAACGACGCGGCGCACCCCTCCGGCGACCGCCGGAGCCCTGAGGCGCCCTCCGACCCCCTACTGCCGCCGCCGGTAAGCCCACCTCTCGCCGGCGACGACGACGCACCGTAGCCGTCGATCTCGCGCCTAATCGCACGGCTCCCCTCTCCCCGTACCGCTTCGGGCGTGAAGTCCCACTGACGCGTGGCCCCCGCCGTCAGACGGCCTGCTCGCGCTGGACGCAAAGTGGGCCGGCCCAACTCCTTTTCTCACTGCAGCCCAGCTAGTTTTCCCGCGCGAGCCCACCAGTTCAAATTCGAATTTTCCAGAATAAATAGAATATACAATCTGATGCTAACTTTGAAATTTAATAGAGACAAATCTACTCAGCCAAATTTTACAAACTTTATATATTTGGAAACCTTAGGAATTTATCTATACAATGCCACTGGAATTAACTATAGATCTATTATAGAATTAAAATAGGAAAATAAACAAGGCAAGGACTTTTCTGCATTAGAATAATTATTAAAAATCAACCAAACATGCTTTGAAGTTAATTCCAACTCCTATAATTCACATTTCACTTATATTAATTGTTTCTAGAAAAATATGCCATGCGTACTGTGTATGATCATGGCCTAGTTCAATTAAAGGACTATAAGGCTATTTCTAGTCAAAACTATTGTCCAAAAATATTAGTAAATCATATGGGAGTATTTTCTTCCATTTAAATCTTGTCATGAACAATGTAATATGAGGTAAAGACTCTGGTCATAAAAATCTCATATGGTTTGTTGATGATAGGAAGTCTTTACCATGCTAAGATTAAATTGTATGGGGTGCTACACCCCATTTAAATCATTTTCTCAAAATGATAAGTGTGAAGAGGTTGACTTGGGTCAACCTAGGTCACATATTATGCATAAGAGAAATTAAATCTTAATAAGATAATGAGAGGAAATTATTTCTCGGAATAATTCAAAGTAACATTCAAGATTAGTATGAGAGGAAATTATTTTTCTTAATTAATAAGAAAAACACATCCACCAGCATAATAGTGATATGTGATGCTAGTTTAAGTTGTGTAAATCTTGTGTGTGCTTAGTTTAGTAAATAAATTGGTGTGATGATTGTGTACCCCGTATTCGTATTTTAGACGCTAGTACCGAGGAGTATCCAGAGGAGGAGGAGGTCTACTGTCAAGGAGAAGAAGACCACTTTGACCAGTTTCCCAACCAAGGCAAGATAATACTCTTGCAAAGTGCTAGCTCATCATGAGCCAAGCACCACCCATTTACTTTCTGTTTATGAGCCTATTTCCCAGTTTTAATTCCAAGTTTTACTGTTATTTTTGTACTGTTGATTCATAATTCAATAGGGTTAATGTTAGATTAGTACAAGAGTACCAAAGTTAGCCTAGAAGCAAAGCAAAGTACTTAGCACCCCTCATCCTTAGATGCTAGTGCTGAATTAAAAATGACTACTCTAGATGGGAACATGTGTGGTGAAATAGTGATGATAAAGATTATGAAATGTCTTTTGAAGGTGAATATGACCAAGAGAAGATAGTGATTTTTGATTAAAAACTAATATTGGTTTGGATGCGATACCTTTCCAATTACTGAGTACCCCCACAATACCTGAGTATGGGTAAGGGCTTAACTAGAAGTTTATGTATCTTAGTATGAGTTCCCTCTGAACACACATCATAGGGGTTATGCCGAGGCTGCCTCCGTTGTTGAAAAATGATGTGAATTGAAGTGAATTGTACGGCCAAGCCTCGTGCGGTTCCCGGAGTTGACGAGTTGGTCTTCACTCGGGAGGCCAAGCTCATGGGGAGAGGTGCTCATACTAGGGTTAGTAAATGAAAGGTTATGGTTGATGATCCGCGTACTCGTGTTACGATGATTCGGGGAAATCCCGACGGATGAAATCAAATGTTGTGGCACAAGTGTGCAACCTCTGCAGAGTGTAAACCTATTCGAATAGCCGTGTCCACGGTTACGGACGGTTGGAAAGGCCATACAGTTTCCAATATTAGAATTTGAACATGTTGAGAAAATGAATGGTGAATGGTGACTTGATTATATTGAAAACACAACAGAGTTGTGGGAATGACACTAATGTTCCCACTTGAGTTAGTTAGCACATGAATAAGTCTTTAGTAAATACTAGCAAAATAAAATTGGCTTTATGCAAATAAACTAGAGCTTAGCACCCCCCTACTAGAAATGTTAGCACTTATACTAGTATTAGTTTGCGAGTACATAAAGTACTCACGGCTGTGTCCCTGGCTATTCAAATGGCCAGACTATGAAGAGGAGCAAGCAGTACGAGGAGGACGGTCGGCAGGAAGTCTACAACAACTAGGAGTCCGCTAACGTCAAGCGTTGGCCTGTGGACTATAGAGTCCTTGTATCTTACGCTTCCGCTATGAACTTGTGTTTGTTCGTTGATCGGTTCGTTGATCATTAGATCAACTATTTGTGTAATATGGATCATGTGATTCCAATTTGTAAGACTTTATGAGTTGTAATGAATGATGACTGTGATACTTAACTATTATGCCTCGCAACAACAATATTCCTGGGATTGCGATGTATGACATAATAGGCATCCGGACTTAAAAAAATCCGGGTGTTGACATCCTCACATCACCGCCTTCCCCTCCGGTTGTCCCAATTTCTGTCACTTTGGGGCCTCGGGTTCCGGACAGCAACGTGTGTATACAACTTGCAGGTAAGATCATAAAACAATGCATATCATGATGAAACAATAACATGTTCAGATCTGAGATCATGGCACTCGGGCCCTAGTGACAAGCATTAAGCATAACAAGTTGCAACAATATCATAAAAGTAACATCTACGGATACTAGGCACCATGCCCTAACAATATTGCGACTATTACATGATCAATCTCATCCAATCCCTACCATCCCCTTCAGCCTACAGCGGGGGAATTACTCACACATGGATGGGGGAAACATGGCTGGTCGATGGAGAGGCGTCGGTGGTGATGGCGGTGAAGATCCCCTCCAATTCCCCGTCCCGGCGGAGTGCCAGAACGGAGTTTCGGTCCCGAGGCGGAGTTTCGCGATGGCGGCGGCGTACTGGATGGTCTCTGGAAATATGGTCGAACCCCCGGCGTTTTTAGGTCGAAAGGCATATGTAGTTGAAAGGAGAGCGTCGGGGGGCCGCCGAGGCGCCCAGACCATAGGGCGGCGCGCCCCCCTCCAGGCCGCGCCGGCCTGTGGTCTGGGGGCCACGGGCCCCCCTGGTTCGCCCTTTTGGCCCTTCATCTTCACGGTAAAAATAGGCCCATTGCGATTATTTCCGGGGTTTTTCCTGAAAGTCGAATTTCTGCACAAAAACGAGACACCAGTGCAATTCTGCTGAAAACAGCGTTAGTCCGTGTTAGTTGTATCCAAAATACACAAATTAGAGGCAAAACAATAGCAAAAGTGTTCGGGAAAGTAGATACGTTTTGGACGTATCAACTCCCCCCAAGCTTAGTTTATTGCTTGTCCTCAAGCAATTCAGTTAACAACTGAGTGCGATAAAAGAACTTTCACGAACACATTTGTTCATATGATGTAAATATTCTCATGATATGGCAAGTGCTTAAGCAATTCATAATAAGGTACATGCAAATAAAGTCGTCTAGTGGTTGTGTCAGTCATGAAAGAGATACCAACAAACTAATAACAAGCATCATGAAACACTTCAATAAGCAGGATTGCAATATTCATAGAAAGATATAATAAAGTGGTATCTCGCTTGCATGTATTTGTAAAGCCAAACATAAATGCCCAGGCACCTCTGAAGTTCATAGAAAGACTAGAAATAAATTTGTCAAAGATAAATGCATCAAAGTTATACCACAGCTAATCATATTTTGGGACAAGCATATTATACTAAGAATGACAGTCATGCTCTCAAGAAGGTGCTCAAAGAAAGGATGGTGACTCAACATAAAAGTAAAAGATTGACCCTTCGCAGAGGGAAGCAGGGATTAACATGTGCTAGAGCTTTTCATTTTTCAAAGACAGAAATAAAATTATTTTGAGAGGTGTTTGTTGTTGTCAACGAATGATAGTGGGTACTCTAACTACCTCGCCAACCAGACTCTCAAGAGCGGCTCCCATGAAGGACGTTATCTCTACCAGCAAGGTAGATCATCCCTCTTCTCTTTTGTTTACACATGTATTTTAGTTTCATTATGGATGACACTCCCCCCAACCTTTGCTTACACAAGCCATGGCTAACCGAATCCTCGGGTGCCTTCCAACATTCACATACCATGGGGAAGTTTCTATTTGCAGGTTAAGTTGCTTACTGATGAATCAGAGCAAATCATGTGAAGAGAATTATTAATGAAGGTTAATTAATTGGGGCTGGGAACCCCGTTGCCAGCTCTTTTTGCAAAATTATTGGATAAGCGGATGTGCCACTAGTCCATTGGTGAAAGTCTGTCCGGATTAAATGACAAGGTTGAAAGATAAAACACCACATACTTCCTCATGAGCTATAAAACATTAACACAAATTGAGAAGTAGTTTGAAGGTTTAAAGATAGCACATGAGAATTTACTTGGAATGGTTTGAAATGCCATGCATAGGTATTTATGGTGGACACTTTGGAACAACTTGGTTTTCAGGTGTTTGGAAGCACGAGCAGCGTTCCCGCTCAGTACAAGTGAAGGCTAGCAATAGACTGGGAAGCGACAATCAAGAGAGCAATAACTGTCATAATCATGCTTGCGACAAAATAAAATTAACGGAGGCATAAAAGTGATACAAGAACTCTGAAGCAAAGTAAATCATCGAGGCTTAATTGACTTTTGTTTAGTCATATGCATGCGTGAGCATGTGCCAAGTCGATACGAGTGAATTATTCAGAGGTGGATACCACAATGTCATACCGATCTATGAATAAAACAATGCAAGCAAATATTCATGACATGCTACTCATTATTAATAGATTGGAACTAATCATGAGAGATCATAAACTACTAGACTTTCATTAAATGACATATACCTCACATGAACCAACTAAGCATGCTCACATGGATGAGTATATGTACAAAAATGAAAACAAATAGAGTTCATACCAGCCTCTCACCACAGTCAAGTTGCCGTAGATCGTCATTATTGCCTTTCACTTGTGCAGCTTGAATAATAATATGGAATGAAACCAAGCTCCAACCACCGGAGACCTATGAACTCCCTAATGAACTTTACAAAACCAAAGAAGAACAACAAATATTTTTGGTGTTTTCGGGTTAGAAACAAGAACAAAAGGAAACAAGAAAACAAAGCAAAATCTTTTTGGGTTTTCTCATAGCAAACCAATGATAGCAAATAAAGCAAAATAACAGCAAAGAACCAAATAAACAAATGGTGAAGAGAAACAACAGAAATATTTTTGGTCGTTTTGTGTTTTAGGAAAGAAACAAAACAAAAACAAGAGAATGCAAACTAGCAGAAACACAGAAAAGCAGGATGGCAGAAATCTGCCAAAACCTGACAGCAGTACAGAAATCGAATTTAACAAAAATCTTTCGCTGCTCAGTTCAAAAAGTGTTCAACTAACTAAAGTTAGATAACAACCTGGGGCACATGCTCAAAAATTTTCAACTCAAAATAACGTTCTGGCTGTGCGCACGAATTTTTTTGGTAACAGCCCAGAATCTGTTTTTGGACAGCACTTCCCCAAATATCATCTCCCTCTCATTAGAAAACCACTCTAAGGTATGTACAAGTATCCAGCAACCATAATATGCAAAGAATGGGTGATGCCGGTATACCTCCCCCAAGCTTAGGCTTTTGGCCTAAGTGGAGATCATTCCCATGGTCCCCATGAAGTGGTGTCTCCGTAGTATGACGAAGAACGCCCCGGTTCTGGGTATGTGCTGGAAGAAGCAACAGGGTACGTGAATGTGTAGTCGTAGGAGGGCTCGGCGTCCTCGGAGTCATGTTGCTGGTGGAAGCCTTGTATCTTCAGTTGCTCATCCACCTCCTCCTTAGAGCGCGACCATGGTTTCCTGTCAACACTGAACAAATCTGTTTGGGGCAAAAAGACTTCCCTCTCATCCCCGTCAGCAAATAACATTCTATAGACAATATTATCCATGCTAGAGTCAATTGTAACAAATTGGTGACTCTTCATAGCAGCAATATCTAACCTAGCAGGGGTTAGTTCCACATCGGTAGGGTCAAGAGGAAGATCTAGATGTGCCAAGATGCGCGATGCAATTATTCCTCCAAAAATAGGCCCCTTGTTAGACAAACGGCGAGCAACAAGAGCACCAAGATGATAACGTGTCTCTTCAGTGAGTGCAGCAATTAAGAAAGCAAGATGATAACTAGAAATATTACTAGTATTCTCCCTACCAAGAATGCTAGTAGCAAGGTAATAAGCAAAATACTTAATGGCGGGGAGTTGGATGTTTCTTATCTTGCCACGCTGAATGGTGCGGCAATCGTCATTGGTGATTTCTCGATAGAGCTCCAGCAAAGCCCTGGGGTTGTCTTCGATCTTCCTTGCTGTACCTACAGGGGCAATACCCAATGCAGTACAAAAATCCTTCAACTTCATAGTAACAGGATTACCATAGATCCTGAATGCAACTGTCGGGTGAAAATGCTTGTTGTTGAACTTGAAGCTCTCCACAAAGATTTTAGTGAGCATGAAGTATTGCTTCCTCTCATCCCCCATATAGGTGGTTAAACCCGCCTTACCGACAAGAGTCAAGAAATCATCCAACAACCCTGCATTACTCAAGAAGTTATAACATGGGAAGGATGAAGCGTTAGGGGCTCCATTATCCTCATCGAAGCTTGGTGCAATGACGTCCTCATTATAGGATCGTCTAATCCGAGTGGATGCCCTTGAGGGCCTCCCCGTGCTCGTCGTCTCTCCTTCGAACACCTCTCCAAAGTTGTAGTTGTTCATTTTCCTTTTCTGAAATTTTTCAACAATCATTATAAAATTTGATTTCAAGGTATATAATTGAGAAAAACTACTATAGGAACTTGCTAGAGTACTAATCATGCATCAAAACTAGTTTCTACCACTTAGAACAAGCATGCAAGCTCACTAAACATGTTACCTACAGCAGCAAAATATTCAATATATACTCAACCAAACAAAATTCTAATTGGATAATCAAAGAAGTCACATACCGGAGAGCAAATGTGCCAAATTTCAGACAGAAATCTGGGCTGAGCAAAGAGATCGAGAAATCTCGAGTTCTTGAGCAGAAACGCGAGTGAGAGAAAGTGAGTACGAGTTTTTTCGGGAGAGAGAAGAGAATGGGAGGAAGAAGTGAAAAAGTGGGGCAAGAAGGGGCCCACACCACAGGGTGGCGCGCCTCCCTTGCTGGCCGCGCCGGCCTGTGGGGTGCCACCCTTGGGTGCCCCACTGGTCATCCCCAGGTGCCCCTTCGAAAAATAAGACTACCAGTATAATTTTTGTAAATTTTTGAGAACTTCGAAAAATGCACATTTCTGGGTGTTAAAGTAATTATTACTGCGCAGGAAAATGATTTCCAAAATCTTAAACAACTAAATCATCTTGCAAAACAAAAGTGCTACTACAGCAAGTAAAACAAGTGGAGGAAGAAAGAAAGAAATGTTGTTTAGCTCTCTCATGCATTAAAATATATTTGTTAACAAGGTTGATCAAGTCTTGCTACCAAATAAATTTTATATGACATAAGAAGAAATAAACCTCAAATCAATCATGTTACGTTATATTGAATTGATATGGATCCAATCACAAGAGTTTGATATTCTTCTTTAGGCTCATATATAGGACAATCAAATGATCCCACCTTGATAGTTTTCAAATTACAAATTGTATTAACTCCATATACTTTATCAATCCTCTTGGAAAAATAGACAGTATGTTCCTTGTCATCAACATTGAAAGTTACTTTTCCTTTATTGCAATCAATAACAGCCCCTACAGTATTAAGAAAGGGTCTTCCAACAATAATGGACATATTATCATCATCAGGCATTTCCAACACAACAAAATCAGTCAATATTAAGCAATTTTGAGTAACTTGAACAGGAACATCTTCACATACACCAACAGGAACAGCAGTAGATTTATCAGCCATTTGCAAAGATATATCGGTTGGTATCAACTTATCTAAATCAAGTCTCTTGTAAAGAGAAAAAGGCATCACACTAACTCCTGTTCCCAAATCACATAGAGCAGTTCTAACATAATTATTCTTAATAGAACAAGGAATAGTCGGTATACCTGGGTCTCCCAGCTTCTTTGGAACCTTACCATTGAAGGAGTAATTAGCGAGCATAGTGGAAATCTCCTCGTTGGGAATTTTCCTTTTGTTAGAGACAATATCTTTCATATACTTTGAATAAGGAGGCAATTTAATAGCATCAGTCAAAGGAATTTGCAAAAATAAAGGTCTCATCCAATCACAAAATTTATTATAATGTTCCTCCTCCTTTGATTTTAGTTTCTTAGCAGGAAAAGGCATTTGCTTTTGAACCCAAGGTTCTCTTTCATTACCATTTTTCTTTGTAATAAAATCTTCTTTAGTGTACTTCTTATTTTTAGAATGCTTTTCAGGTTCTTTTTCAATTTCTTCTTTATCAGGAGTATCATTCTTATCATTATCTTCATCATGTTCATTGCCACTTTCAGTTTCAGCATCAGAAATAGAAATACTATTAGGATCATTAACAGGTTCAGAGGATTCTGCAACAGCTTTATGTTTCTTCTTCTTTTTCTTAGAAGGACTATCAGTTTCAGTTCGTTGAGAATCTTGTTCAATTCTTTTGGGGTGCCCTTCAGGATATAGAGGATCCTGGGTAGAAACACCGCCTCTAGTTGTTACTTCATAAGCATGTTTCTCTTCATGAGTATTTTTTAACAAGTCATTTTGCACTTTAGTAAGTTGATCAATTTGAGTTTGAATCATATTAAAATGTTTAACAAGCATCTCATCATTGGAGGTTCTCTCCACAACATCATGCAATTTACTAATAGCTTGAGAATTTTCCATTAGATGATTCTCTACTCTCATATTAAAATTATTTTGCTTAACAATATAATTATCAAATTCATCTAAACATTGATCAGGATGTTTTGAATAAGGGATATCTCCTCTATCAAAGCGTTGAAGGGAATGTACCTCAATTGTGGATGAAGGGGGAATTATCTTACATAGGTCTTCTATTGGAGGTAAATTCTTCACATCTTCAGATTTAATACCCTTCTCCATAAGAGATTTCTTAGCTTCCCTCATATCTTCATCATTTAATTCAATCATACCCCTCTTCTTCAATATCGGTGTCGGGGTTGGTTCAGGTGTAGACCAATCATCATGATTTTTTCTTATGTTAGCCAATAATTCTTCAGCTTCGTCCGGAGTTCTTTTCCTGAAAACACAATCAGCACAACTATCCAGGTATGCCCTAGACTCAATGGTTAGTCCACTATAAAATATATCAAGTAAATCATGCTTTTCCAAATCATGTCCAGGCCGAGCTCTAATAAGAGAGCAAAATCTTGCCCAAGCTTCAGGCAATTTCTCTCCATCTTCTTGATCAAAACTATAAATTCTCTGCAGAGCCATATGTTGAGCACTAGCGGGAAAGTATTTCCGAAAGAAAACATCAAGCAAACAACTTGGACTATCAATAGAATCAGGAGGCAAATTATTATACCAAATCTTAGCATCATCCTTTAATGAGAAAGGGAAAATCTTAGCAACAAAATAAGTACGCATCTTAACATCATCAGAAAACAA
The DNA here is from genome assembly GCF_022539505.1 of Lolium rigidum. NCBI lineage: Eukaryota > Viridiplantae > Streptophyta > Magnoliopsida > Poales > Poaceae > Lolium > Lolium rigidum. The sequence goes on along the minus strand of NC_061512.1, from coordinate 262,006,429 downwards.
GCTACTTAAAGTGGAAAGCTCATTCATATGTTCTATAGCACTCTCTTTTTCAGTACCACAAAAAGGTGTTTTCTCGACAATAGATATATGAGATAAATCAAGAGAAAAGTCATAATATTTATCCTTAATATTTATAGGAGATGTGGCAAATTTAGGATCAGGAGACAGTTTATATCTAACAGCATGTTGTGCAATAAGCTTTTAAAGGTTACTTGTACTAGTAGTAGCATTGCATTTATCAATAAAATCATCATCAAGTTCCACATAATTTTCATCAAGATCATCAATCTCAGGTGAATTAACAGGTGTAACAGTATTTTCATATTGCCTAGACCTAGCAATTGTAGCATCTAGAAAAGTACCTAATGAACCAGTATTATCAAGCACAGTAGAAGCATCATCAAAATTATCAGAGGAATTTTCAGATTCAGCAGAAATACCAACACATGAAGTTTGTGGTGGTGAAACAAGTTGACTTATCACAGATGGTGAATCAAGAGCAGCGGAGGTACTCAGAGTTGTACCTTTTCTTGTAGTGGATGGTAATATGGCGACCTTAGTATCGCGAGGTTTACCCATGATGGAGAATTTGCAGCGAACAATATCAATCCAAGTGAACTTGCAAATAAAGCTATGCTCCCGGCAACGGCGCCAGAAAATAGTCTTGATGACCCACAAGTATAGGGGATCACAACAGTCTTCGAGGGAAGTATTACCCAATTTATTGATTCGACACAAGGGGAGACAAAGAATACTTGTAAGCCTTAACAGCGGAGTTGTCAATTCAGCTGCACCTGGAAACAGACTTGCTCGCAAGAGTTTATCAGTAGCAACAGTTTTATAGCAGTAGGAATAGTGAAATAACAGCAGCGGTGAAATAAAGACAGCAGTAGTGATTATAGTAAACAGCAGGATTAAAATACTGTAGGCACAGGGATGGATGAACGGGCGTTGCATGGATGAGAGAATTCATATAACAATCATGGTAGGGCATTTGCAGGTAATAATAAAACGGTATCCAAGTACTAATCAATCAATAGGCATGTGTTCCATATATAGTCGTACGTGCTCGCAATGAGAAACTTGCACAACATCTTTTGTCCTACCAGCCGGTGGCAGCTAGGGCCTCTAGGGAAACTACTCGGAAATTAAGGCACTCCTTTTAATAGAGTACCGGAGCAAAGCATTAACACTCCGTGAACACATGTGATCCTCACATCACCGCCTTCCCTCCGGTTGTCCCAATTTCTGTCACTTTGGGGCCTCGGGTTCCGGACAGACAACGTGTGTATACAACTTGCGGAGTAAGATCATAAAACAATGCATATCATGATGAAACAATAACATGTTCAGATCTGAGATCATGGCACTCGGGCCCTAGTGACAAGCATTAAGCATAACAAGTTGCAACAATATCATAAAAGTAACATCTACGGATACTAGGCACCATGCCCTAACAATCTTGTGACTATTACATGATCAATCTCATCCAATCCCTACCATCCCCTTCAGCCTACAGCGGGGGAATTACTCACACATGGATGGGGGAAACATGGCTGGTCGATGGAGAGGCCTCGGTGGTGATGGCGGTGAAGATCCCCTCCAATTCCCCGTCCCGGCGGAGTGCCAGAACGGAGTTTCTGGTCCCGAGGCGGAGTTTCGCGATGGCGGCGGCGTACTGGATGGTCTCTGGAAATATGGTCGAACCCCTGGCGTTTTTAGGTCGAAAGGCATATGTAGTTGAAAGGAGAGCGTCGGGGGGCCGCCGAGGCACCCAGACCATAGGGCGGCGCGCCCCCCCTCTAGGCCGCGCCGGCCTGTGGTCTGGGGGCCACGGGCCCCCCTGGTTCGCCCTTTTGGCCCTTCATCTTCACGGTAAAAATAGGCCCATTGCGATTATTTCCGAGGTTTTTCCTGAAAGTCGAATTTCTGTACAAAAACGAGACACCAGTGCAATTCTGCTGAAAACAGCGTTAGTCCGTGTTAGTTGTATCCAAAATACACAAATTAGAGGCAAAACAATAGCAAAAGTGTTCGGGAAAGTAGATACGTTTTGGACGTATCAGCGCTCCGCTCCTTACTCTACTCCGCCTAGCAAACCGGTCTCCAATGTATCTAATGCAAAGAAGTCCGAATCAGCTGCAAGTACGAGTGGTTCTAGCATGTCTACAGCGCGCAACCGTGATATGCTTTGCCATACATGTGGTGGCAAGGGTCACTTCAAGAGAGATTGTCCTAACCGCAAAGTCATGATTATCAATGAGAACAATGAGTATGAGACTGGAGATGATGTTGATCCAAATGCTCCAGACGATGATGACTATGACACCGATGGTGAAGATGCATATCCTTCTGATGCTCGCACCATTGTTGTGTCGCAGCGTGCTCTTAATGTGTTGCCTAGTGCATCTACTCAGCGCTGCAATTTGTTCCAAACCAAAGCTTTAGTTGGTCTTGACAAGGCTTGCAAGGTCATTATTGATGGCGGGAGTTGCCGCAATCTAGCAAGCAAAGAGTTGTGCACCAAGCTGAAGTTGAAGTATCTACCGCACCCGCATCCATATTATATTCAGTGGTTGAGCGACAATGGTGAGATGAAGGTAAACCACATGGTGCGTGTTGAGTTTGAGATTGGACCGTATAAGGATTGCATTGATTTTGATGTGGTTCCTATGACGGTGTGTCACCTACTATTGGGTCGGCCTTGGCTCTATGACCGTTCTGTGCAACACAATGGCCGTGCCAATACATATCACTTGGAGTACAAGGGCAAGAAAATTAACTTACAACCTATGTCACCACAACAAATTGTCAATGAGTCTCGTCAGAAGATTGAAGTAAATTTGGAGGATGCACCTCTAGATAGGCGAGAGAATTGTAATGTCGTGAGTGATATAACGAAAAGTGAGAGAGTGAATTCCTTAGTTTCATTAGCCACCAAAGAAGACATGAGCGAATTTAGTGAGGATCCTACGGCCATGCCTCTTGTGCTTTTGTACAGGGGTACGGTTTTGGTTTCTAACGACATGAACCCGCTTCCTCTTGGTGTTTCTAATGTTTTGCAGGAATTCGGTGACGTATTTCCGAAGGAGGTATCCGCAGGACTACCACCATTGCGAGGTATTGAGCATCAAATTGACTTGATTCCCGGAGCATCGCTGCCCAATAGGGCGCCATATCGCACTAATCCCGAAGAGACGAAGGAGATACAGAAGCAAGTACAATCGCTACTCGACAAAGGTTATATCCGCATAAGCCTTAGTCCTTGTGCTGTTCCTGTTATTTTAGTTCCTAAGAAAGATGGTACTTGGCGTACGTGCGTAGATTGTAGAGCTATAAACAACATTACTATTTGATATCGTCATCCTATTCCCCGTTTAGAGGATATGTTAGATGAATTGAGTGGTGCTGCTGTGTTCTCTAAAATTGATTTGCGTAGTGGTTATCATCAAAATAGGATGAAAGAAGGGGATGAGTGGAAAACAGCCTTTGAAACAAAATTTGGTTTATATGAGTGGTTAGTAATGCCTTTTGGTTTGACTAATGCACCTAGCACTTTCATGAGACTGATGAACCATGTTTTGCGTGAATTTATTAGCAAGTTTGTGGTTGTGTATTTTGATGATATATTGATCTACAGCCGCAATGAATCTGATCATACTATACATATTTGACATGTTTTGCAAGTGTTACGTGATAATCAACTCTATGGTAATCTTGTGCACATTTTGCAAAGATAAGGTCATATTTCTGGGTTATGTTGTCTCTAAGCATGGAGTAGAAGTAGATGTGTCTAAAATTGAAGCTATTCAAAATTGGCCTACTCCCATGAATGTGAGTCAAGTAAGAAGTTTTCATGGTCTAGCTGGGTTTTATAGAAGATTTGTGCCCAACTTTAGTACTATTGCTGCACCTTTGAATGATTTAACTAAAAAGGGTGTTGTCTTTGAGTGGGGCGCAGCCCAAGATCATGCTTTTGATGAACTTAAGAGATTGTTAACTTCTGCACCGTTGCTTGCACTTCCTGATTTCAATAAGCAATTTGAGATTGAATGTGATGCTAGTGGTATTGGAATTGGTGGTGTGTTGATGCAAGAGGGTCGCCCAATTGCATATTTTTCTGAGAAACTTTATGGTGCTAAGTTGAACTATCCAATCTATGATAAAGAATTGTATGTTTTAATTAGAGTTCTTGAGGTTTGGCAACATTAATTGTGGCCAAAAGAATTTATCATACATTCTGATCATGAAGCTTTGAAATACCTGAAAGCCCAATCTACTTTGCATAAGCGTCTAGCTAAGTGGGTTGAGTTCATTGAGTCTTTTCCATACATTATTAAGCATAAGAAGGGAAAAGATAATATTGTTGTTGATGCTCTATCTAGGAATAATATGCTATTAACTCAACTTGATGTTAAAATTCCTGGATTAGAGATACTATGTGATTTGTATGCCACTGATCATGATTTTGCTGAACCATATCGCTTATGTGCTCTTGGTAAAGCATGGGAAAAATATCACATACATGATGGGTTCCTGTTTAGGCCTAACAAACTATGTGTTCCAGAATCGTCTGTGCGTTTGCTCTTATTGCAGGAATCACATGCTGAAGGTTTGATGGGTCACTTTGGGCGTGAGAAGACGCTACTCATGCTAGCTGACCACTTTTATTGGCCAAAGATGAGGCGGTACGTGGATAGATATGTGAGGAGATGCATTACTTGCAACAAGTCCAAGTCTAAGCTGAAGCCTCACGGTTTGTATACTCCTTTACCGGCACCTACTACAGCATGGGAGGATATTAGTATGGATTTTGTGTTGGGTTTGCCGCGTACTAAGAGAGGCCATGATTCTATATTTGTGGTAGTGGATAGATTCTCTAAGATGTCACATTTTATTGCCTGCCACAAGAGCGACGATGCGTCGCATATTGCTAACCTGTTTTTCAGGGAGATTGTACGTTTACATGGAGTCCCGAAGACTATTGTTTCTGATCGTGACGTGAAGTTTATGAGCTACTTTTGGAAGACGCTTTGGAGAAAGCTGGGGACGAAGCTGCTGTTCAGCACTACTTGTCATCCCCAAACTGATGGTCAAACTAAAGTGGTGAATAGAACATTGTCACAACTATTGAGATCCTTGATCAAGAAGAACCTGAAGGAGTGGGAAGAGTGTTTGCCGCATGTGGAGTTTGCTTACAACAGGGCGGTACATTCTACCACGGAGCTGTGTCCTTTTGAGGTGGTGTATGGTTTCAAACCCATTACTCCACTTGACTTGTTGCCTTTGCCCATACATGAGAGAGTCAATATGGAGGCATCCAAGAGGGCAGATTTTGTGAAGAAGATTCATGTGAAGACTAAAGAGTTGATCGAGAAGAAAGGCAAGAGCAATGCTGCAAGGATGAATAAGAAGCGCAAGGAGATGTTGTTCAAGCCTGGTGATTTGGTCTGGGTACATTTTCGCAAGGATAGGTTCCCGAAGCTGAGAAAGTCTAAGTTGAAGCCTCGTGGTGCTGGTCCTTACAAAGTGCTTGCCAAGATAAATGATAATGCATACTCGATAGATCTTCCAGAGAATGAGTTTGGTGTCAGTAATTCTTTCAATGTTGCTGATTTGACACCATATGACGGAGAAGACCTTGGAGCGTCGGGGTCGACGCCTTTTGAAGGGGGGAGATGATGAGGACATCCCTACCTCACTACTACCTCCGTCATTACCAATTGAAGATGAACCTGCTGTGAAGCTCAAGTCCAATGAAGTCAGGATTGGACCAATGACACGAGCTCGTGCGAAGCTACTTAAGCAACATGTGAACTTGTTCCTAAACGATACCTTGATTGATGAGAACTTTATACTACCTAAGTCATATTACTTATGTATCATCAGGTATGAAGAGGAGACAAGCATCGCACGAGGAGGAGAGGAGCAACTGGACGTGAAGATGGACGTGAAGCTGGACAATGAGCTGGAAGATATCTCATGGACGCGCGAGGGAGGAGCGGGAGGAATGCGCGAGAGGAGAAGAAGAAGTCCAGGCCGGTCCAGAACCCGGTCAGACCGGCCTCCACGCCGGGTCGCCCGGTTACAGCACCCGGTCGACCGGGCGCCTGACCGGCCAACCCGGTTGCTGGCCCGGTTGACCCTGCCTCGTATCGGGGCCAAACCGGGCGCTGTTTTGCGAGGTTCCCGGTTGCCGCCCGGTCGACCGGCCCGCCCGGTCACCAGCCCGGTTGACCGGATTCCAGACCGGACATGTCCGAGTCTGTCTCGACCAGATCTATTCTGGATCGGTTTTACTTGTATCTTTCGACCATAACTCGTCTCGGACGCCTATATAAGTGCCTTGGACGACCCCCTAGCAGTTTTAGACCACGTTTAAGATAAACCCTAGTTCTTAGTTGTTTGCTCTGCAAAACTATTGAATTCCCTACACCATATTGCTTGATATTGTGTAGATCCTGTTTAAGTCTTGTGTGATCTGCTGTTCCATTGGGAATTAGACGGTTGCAACTTACCGCTTCGTGGTCGGCGGCTACGTGCGCAAGTGTGTGGAGTTGCGAATATCTTGCATGGTTGAGAGCTGTTGCATTGGCAATAGGGACCAATCGAGAGATCTCGTTGCGTCATACAAGTTATCATCCACTACATCGTCGTGTTTCTCCGCTGCCATCACCCCGTGATCATCATCACCACTGTTGCTTACTGAGAAGATCGGGCCACCCCTTATCACCATGTCTAAAATTTGAGTATAGATTAAGTGTAGTTAGTGTTAATAATGGTCCAAGTAAAAGAGTAACAACTCAAAGACAAAGAAAATGAAAAATAAAAAAATAAAATGAAAAAAGAAAAATAAAACCTTTTGTCCTGGTTGGGCTTACGAGCCGGGACTAAATGTCCTCCAGCCCAAACCCCTGCATCACAGCCACGTGGTGGACTATATGTCCCGGCTGATAAGTAGGCCGGGACAAAAGGTTGGCCCTTTTGTTTCGCCTACGTTGTCCCGGTTTCCCAGGAATAAAAGGCTCTTACGGACCGAGGCAATAGGCATGTTCTGTACTAGTGGAGCCCTGCTTTATAATCACTGTGAGCAGCGGTGGAGCACTGGAGCTTGAACGAAAGAGCTGGCAGGCCAACTAAAAGATATCACAGATTTTCTTTTACTACCTAATAATTTTGGGGAAAATAGTGTGTAAACTATCAAATAGCTAAGAATTTGGATAAAGAAATAAAATTATACGTATAACCAAGATACATGATATTTTAAACTGACTAACAAAATTTTTCTTAGATGGAACTGACTAACAAGGAAGCGGCCTAGCTAGCTAGGACATTTATCTGAGAAAAATCAACGAAGACTCAATATTTGAGAAAAAAAAACCCAAGAAGCCGTCGGAGCAAACGTGTTTTGTCAAGCTATTTTTTATTGGACTTTTTTTCTATTGCGCTTTCTTCTTGCTCACAAGAGCAGTTGGTGCTCACTGCGAGGCATCCAGCCTGCTTGATCGCTAGCTGGGTTTACCAGTCGATTGGGCCACCGATGCTCAGTATAGATAGTTTTTACACAAATCTTGGGCGGGCCACTGTCCAGTTCGGCCCCTGAGTAGCTCCTCCAGTGACCGCGAGAAACTAAGGCACTAATACTCCAAAGAGTTGGCAAGAAGATCCTAACGCTGCCGAGCCCGTGCAGCCAGCGAGCATGCGGTGGAACACTACCTCCGATATGGTGACTTCGTAGAGCTTGAGCTGCTTCAGATGGGGGAGAATTAGTGTCGCAGTAGAATTTATCTCAGGAAAATCACAGAGAACGTTTTAGCCGAGGGGGGCAGTAGAGGTCACGATCGTCGGAGTAAGAGAACTCGAGCTCCTCAAGGCCATCTAGGGCGGGCGACCGGAACCAGACATCAAGCTTGGCATAGACGTCGTAGATGAGAACGATGTTGCGGAGGGAGAGGCAGCGGCAGGGCCATGGTGCGCCGTGAGAATCTTGGAGATGCAGTTGATGTCCTTCCCATTTAGTTTGTCGTCGACAGCGAGGTTAAGTGGAGTTTGGACAAAATGTGGTCGAAAATCACCGTACTTGCTCGAGTGGTTTAGTTAGCCCACCAATTAAAATTTTGCCCGGGTAGTTTGCCCGAGCGCCATAGCCTACCGGACCTATATGGATCCAAGTGGCTTCCAAGCCACGAGCTATTTGAGGATGGACTGGGAGTCATCAATCGTGGATCTGATCGTCTCCAACGATGCCGCCATCCTCTTCATTGCCGCCATGAAGACTATAATATACACAATATAAATTTACGTGAATTACTATGAGCTAAGCTTTTCTATATCATTATGAGATACATGTTTATTTTGAACACGCCGGCCTTTTTTCCTTGTTTCACCCCTGCTCATATGTGAGACTTTGGTGGCGCGGTATAAACTTGGCTTCCTTGCGAGGCTATTCCTAACATTTAGTTTGACCTAGAACAAATAAAAATAATCTCGGGCATCCATTTATACTAAATACTTTTACTTATTCATAGATCATTTGAATCATAAATATAGCATCTTATTTTTGTTTATAGCAACTTCACTATACAGATTAATAGTTATAAAATCAAAACCTCTTTCGCTACACATATATAGTGTGAGATGAGAACCCTATTTGTGCCAAGGATAAGTTATTTTTCAAATTCCTTTGGGGCCGTCTTGGCACCAGCTCAGCATAAAAATATTTTAAATTCTGTTCTACTGAATAGCTTGTGGCACTTAGATGTATTAATGTGTGTCTGTATTATTTCCATATATTTTTAGTATATTTAAATATATTCATAAAGGGTTTTAGTAGGTAGAGTATAAAAAATATCATAACAGAGATTTGTGGAGTACAATGCCATAATGGTCTAGCATGGTTGTAACTAACAGGATATTTTAGAATAGTGCCAACAAATGGATTTGTGGACGAAAATACGTGTTGGAACATGGGTTCAATGCATGGAACTCGAGTTACTGTAGCATCTCAATATCCGTATTTTTTTTGAGAACCAACCCGTGGTTGGATGGTTAGGAGGGCAGTGGCACCCCCAACCCACCAGAATTCAAATCCCAGATTTGACACTTTGGTGTCTCATAAAGGTGGAATATTCTTTAGTGGGAGGCGACGTTCCCGTCGGAAGCGAGGCGCCAGTGGTGACTTCGTCAATCTCAAGACCCGCCGGATCAGCTATTCAACGCAGTCTCTTAGAGGTGCTCATAGGGGTAGGGTGTGCGTGTGTGCGTTCATAGGGGTGAGTGTGTACGCGTATGTATGAGCGTCTTTGATTGTACTGTGTTTCGCAAAAAAAAAATATCCGTATTTTTTGACCACTAAAAATTCTAAATATTTTTGTGCATGTAGAGTATGCACGTATATATGTGCATGCTATTTTTTATATCTAAATTTGAAAATATGTAGGTTAGGCAAAAATCACAAGTTTTAGATGAATAGTCTAAAGGAAACTGCACCTTCCCGAAAATCTTGTAACTTAGAGGTTGGTTAACTATGTAACTTAGTGGTCGGGTAAGTTTAATTGGGATCCACTGAACCTAGGTCACAAAAATTTGCTTCAACTTGTGGAGTATTGTCTAGAATATGTTGTGCCAACAAATGCCATAATAGGGACTTTATAACATTGTTCAACACAAGAATGTACTAGTGTCCACCGTGCTTGCAACTGTTCCTATTAATATAACATTTAGAAGAGGTTTAAATGAAACCAAGTGGATACAATGGTTACACTTGTGTCAAAGACTTATTACTATTGACTTAACATCGGAACCTGATAAGTTCATTTGGAAGCTTTCTGAATCGGGTATCTTTTCAGTAAAGTCTATGTACCTTGACTACATGAATGGGCATGCTACCTATCTTCGTAAATATTTATGGAAGTTAAAAATCCCTTTGAAAATAAAATTTTTTATGTGGTTTATGAGTAATAAGGTACTGTTAACTAAAGACAATTTAGCTAAACGGAAGTGGAAAGGATGTCAAAAGTGTTGTTTTTGTGATTCTACTGAAACCGTTAATCATTTGTTTATTCAGTGCCCTTTTGCGAAGATAGTATGGCGTATGATATATCTCTCATACAACATTCCACCGCCAACTAATATTACTAATATGTTTGGTAGATGGCTTAATGGTGTGAACAAAAATGACAAACAAAAAATTCGTATTGGTGTATCGGCCATTTGTTGGGCTATTTGGCGGACTCGAAATGATTTGGTGTTTAACAAACAAAGTGGAACTAACTTTTTGAAGGTTATCCGGCGAGCTGCTCATTCAATTCAGCAATGGGTTTTCCTTCTCCCGGTGGAGCAGCGGGAGGATATGGTTATTGGATGCAACCGGATGCTACAGGTTGCTCAGGACTTCTTTTTCCAGGCTACTGGGTGGCGGCATCTTAATAGAATAGCAAATGCATAGCTTTTCTGAGTGCCATATTTTTAGTTGGTTGATTCATATATCGACCTTAGCCTTTCCATGATTGTAATAAGTGATGATGAACATCTGGTGACTTGAGACTAAAGATTAATAAAGTAAGCCGTGTGCATCTATTGATGCAGAGGCTGGGGCTAAGCTCCTTTATCGAAAAAAAAATAGGGACTTGAATTGTGTTCTCGTCCTCACTTGTCGGCATTACTCGTTTATGATGTTTTCTTTTATTGTCACGTCTTTCACTTATCGATGGTGGCTGGTGCTACAACCACATGACGCATCGAAAACTGTTTAATTCTAGGCTCGTCGGTGCAAACACTGCTGTGGATGGAGCTTCGATGATCAGCTTCAACGCTTTTCTTTTTAATTTAGGGATTAGGATGTATTAATTCGTGAGTTTAGGCATGCATGAGATGGAAGATTTGCTTGCATCCGGCCTAGCTAAATCGTGAGCCTAGGCATGCAGTGGTTGCGGCGACAGATATCACGCCTTGTAGACTACATGCAAATACTTCAGCGACTCGAGCAGAAGAACAATAATGCAAGGTCCCCCAGGGCTCAGGCGGGCAGCATATCCGTACCATTATTTTCTTCCCTCAAAATGATTCAACAGTACGCCTTCTCGATCCAACTGTTTCTCTTCAGCTTTTGTGGAGGACAACTCCACGTCTCCACCAGCAGATCGACGTAGCAAGCACACCCAATACCCCGTCTGGTAGCAGCGTCGGTTCAGTGGGTTTAAAAGCGTCGGCACTGGTTACTTCCATATTTGAATTCAAAACAAACAGGTGAATTACATTTAGTTTTTAAGAAGTTGTACAGATTTTAAAGTTCATTTACTTAAAACTTATCTGGCCCTAATCCAGCCGAGCCGTGGAACATGTTGTAGTTCAGCTTGGCGCCACCTGGACCGCTGCCACTAGTGCCTTCTTTGTTGTCTTTTCCGCCATGGGGGCAAGCGACGGCTTGTAAGCTATTGAGAGTGCCTTCACAATCGCCGCCTCTGTTGTTCTAGCCGTCGTCGCCGAGGTCGATGAACTTGCCGCTCTCGCGCGGAACACCTCAAGGAAAACGGCTACAGAGCCGCCGTCACGTCATATCATGACTTGCGTAGGGCCATGTTGAGCCCTGACTCGTCATTCGGGTCGGCAGGGTCACGCATCGTCACATGTGCTTGCGGGTCCGCCAACCACGCCCGCTCTTCCTCCTTGACCCACTACTTTGTCAACTATGTTCGACGCTTCCGAGTTGGTCCATATAGGATGAGGCCGGCGTGGGTGTGATAGAAGCTATATTGGGACGTGGCGGATAGAAGAGAGATATTGGGATCACGACCGAGCACCAATTTCATGTCCGTTGGGCTACTGGGGATACGCTAGAGATGATGATTGGCAACCCGGCTATTTAGACTGTGGGAAACAAATTCACCTTTGATAGACATGTCGTGAGGACCCCTTGTGAGATAATTTTCACCGTTTGTTCGTTTGTCAGATATTTGGGAAGGACTAGAATTCAAGAGCGAGGTGTTGCAATGGTAGTTTTATCCAGGGTGCACACTATTGTCGATGGAGCTTCAGTCGATGATGATCATGAGAGTTTGAGTTGTTGCTTCTACAGTTTGTTGGTTGTGTGTTTGACAACGTCGAGGGGCCAATGGGTTTGTCTCGTCATCGGGCTTATGCTCGTGCTTTGTGTGTTGTTGATTTGATTGGCAACCAGTTCACTGGCGGAGCTATGTAGGGGCCGAACCGGGCCATGGCCCGCCCAGGTTTTGGGCCAAAAAAACCAGGTAGTATGCATCCCATGTCCAGCCCAACTGCAACCCACCAAATGACCAGAACGTCCACCCCTCTGCCTCGTTGACTCAGGAATTCTCGCTCGACCTTCCCTCAAAAGAAAAGGAATTCTCGCTCGACCTTCCCTCAAAAGAAAAGGAATTCTCGCTCGACCAAGAAAAGCACTGAGTCAGAGCAAGGCGGAGCTAGGTTTGGAAATTGAGAAGGGCAATCGGGGGAAGTAGGCGGAGGCGAAGCAGGGCGGCACGGCAGCAGCAGCAGCACCGCCCCCAGCAGCGCCGGACCGCCGCCCATCACTGCAGCCCGCCAGCCCGCAGTCACGCACACATTCACGGCCGCACGTGCACGGCGCTCCTTCCAGGCGGTGCTGCCGCGTCCAGCTGCTGAATCAAGCCGATGATCTTCCCAATTTCTATGTACTGGTAGTTTCTTTTTTCCCAAATCCCTAGTTAGCAATAACGACTGTTCTTTGTAATGATAATTCATACTGGGTGGTAATAGCTGTTCTCTGAATTTGTTTTCAGTTTTACAAATTTTAACAGTTATGGGGAAGACAATTCAGAGAAGGATCGGTATTGTTTTGAAAAGAAAAAGGGATGATTATCTTGCCAATAATCTGTTAGTCAATATAGTGGGTGATATTTTGGAGACATATAGCTAAGAAGATGTCATTGCAGATTTTAGTGGTAAAAAATATCGGAAAGCTGATTTGTAGTATCAAGTATGTATGCCTGGCCTGAACATCTGTAGTCTAGCTCCTTAGTTAGTATCTTTTGGTATAGCTTATTTTGCTTGTACTAATATTATATATGTACAATTCGTTGATCTGTAACCAATTCACTGATGTTTAACAAAATGGTGTGTTTGAGAGCAATTTTCTGTGCTCTTTTCTTGCACTGGCCCGCCCATAATTTTCCTCATAGCTCCGCCACTGAACCAGTTGATCTTGTGGACTGTGTTTTCGCCATGTGTAGCTTGTTCCCATCCGTGGTAATTTCATCCATCTTTTAGTTTTTATTTAATCATTGAATTCATCACTCGACTTGACGGACGTACTCTAGGATGATCAGGATGATCTTTCGGCTCCCAACGATGGTTCTATCCCGGTCGACATCACATATTGGGCTCTTCCCCTGCCAACGTGCCATCTTCACCAGATCTACGTCACACGTGGCAAGTGGCCACTGAGTTACTGATGTACCTGCCTTTGTTCTCTCCCAAAACGATGCGCAAAGATCTTGTAGACGGTCTTCTTGGATGTATTTCTAAATTTCTCATGGTCCTATCTATAAACATTAGTAGGATAACTATTTAAAAAAAAACATGAGGATAACTGTTCTTGATCTATACATGTCCTAATTTTTTTTTTGCGAATTTTGATCTTCATTTTCTTAAATATAATTTTAGGCGCTAGGCTGGAAAAAATAAACTAGAGTAATGTGCTTCCACCTGTACTAGCAAGGGAAAAAAATAGCAATAGATAAAATAGTATGGTTCTTCTCTAAATGTTATGCAATTTATAACGTGCTAGTAGCACGCTATTTTTTCAAATAGCATTTTGTAAAATAATAGAAAATTGACAGGTGTAGCATGTATATCAAGGATTTTATCAGATAAAAAATTGTTCAGAGTAATACATGCATGACTAATTAACCAGTTTTTACTAGATATATCGATATATCAACACGTTTTCCCTTCCTCTCATAGAGACAAAACATATATGACGAAGACAAGAACTACGTAACTGAACTGAACTAAGAAGTACATAGCTGAACTAAACTAAGAACTACAGAGCTAAACCATGGTGTTTACGGGATACAGCTACCACTAATGAACTATTTGGCCAAGTTGAAACAGAACCTGCAAGGATGAAACTAGATATGACTGACGCATGAGATCGAGCTCCTAGTCGAGGCACGCGTCCTCCTAGTCATTCTGGTCTGGAGGTCCCACGTGGAGACGTCTGGGCAAAACTGGAGGAGATTGGCGCTGCTGCTGTAGCCGCCACCACCACAGCAGCGGGGGAGTCAAAAGTGGCGACTGATTGTTGCTAACTTAGGATTGAGTTGAGCTAGATTGAAATTGGGGGCTCGTGGGCTAACAAATAGTGAGCTTAGAGCATCTCCAGTCGCGTCCCCCAAAGCGTCCCCCAAAGGGATTTGGGGGACGCCGGCTAAAAAAACGTTCCAGTCGTGTGCCCCAAAGGCCGCTTCGGTCCGGACGTGCTTCAAATATTGTCCGGCGTCCCTAGCCCATCCCCTGTGTATAGAGTCTCTACCGGGGACGCCGGACACAACTTTTACACTTACTTTTTGTTTGGAGGTCGCGTTTGGGGGACGTGGCTAGAAAAGGGACCTTCTCCAAACGGAAATTTTGTCCGGACGTCCCCCAAACGACTAATCCGGCGCTTTGCCCGGACATCGTTTGAGAGACGCGACTGGAGATGCTCTTAGCGCCGCTAATAGCGAGATTAACGCCATAGCGAACAAATTATTCATAGTGTAGCGTTCACCTTCTAAATACGATATAGCCTCGCTAAAACGCTGAAATAGCGTGCTATTTTTTTCCATGTGTACCTCGGGTGAGAACATGACATCACACCTCAATAAGTCATCATCATGCTGCTGAATTCATCAATCCATGCGTGGTGATCACTGATCAATAAGGACAGCTCTACCAGCAAACGCCTTCAGCATGGCTCCATCAGTCCATGCGTGGTGATCACTGATCAAGCTCAACCTCTCACCGCGCGTCCTTATAATGCGCGACGAGACAACTAGCAGAGTATACATAAGGGCACAGCTGGTGCGTGATACACACTTGTAAGTCTAACTGTGCTGCGGCAGCAGAGTACACGGCACACGCCGGCGATGGCTTCTTCCTCTCGCGAGGACGGGCCACGGGAAGATGCGTCCGCGGCGGCGCCGACGTACGCCGGGATGGCGGACCTGGTGCCGGCGCTTCCGCTGGAGACGCGGTGCCCGCCGTTCGCGCTGCGCCAATACAACGGCTTCTGGCTGCCGGAGGCGGCGCTGCTGCGCGGCATCCCGGCGCTACACGCCGGCTTCGCGCCGAGGCCCGACGACGTCCTCCTCGCCAGCTTCCCCAAGTCCGGCACGACCTGGCTCAAGGCCCTCGCGTTCGCCATCGCCAACCGCGCCGAGCACCCGCCGTCGTCCGGCGACCACCCGCTCCGCGACAGCAACCCGCACGACCTCGTCCGGTTCTTCGAGGTCGGTGCCGCGCTCGCGGGCAGGACCGACGACGGCATGGACGCCGCCACGGCCGAGCTCGAGGCGCTCCCGTCCCCGCGCGTGCTCGCCACGCACCTCCCCTACTCCCTCCTCCCTCCGTGCGTCCCCGCCGCCAGCCGGATCGTGTACGTCTGCAGGGACCCCAAGGACGTGCTGGTGTCGTCGTGGCTCTTCACCAGGCGCGCGTCGGCGAGCCTCGGAGTTGACACCGAGTCCTTCACGCTCTCGGAGGCGCTCGAGCTCTTCCGCGAGGGGCGGTGCTTCTACGGCCCGCAGTGGCGGCACGTGCTCGAGTACTGGGAGGCGAGCCGCCGCACCACGAGTGTCGCCGTTGCGTATCAACTCTGACGAGCGACGTCTGACCATGGGTGATAGTGAGTGACACAGCTGCGAGCGTTCCAAACGTAGAAATTGTTAAGCTTCATGCACTGGCCATTTGAACCAAAAGTCCAAACTGATGGAAAGGGGTAGACAATATACTTATACACGTCAACATTCCTCTCACGTGTGACGGGAAGACGAGATACACACGGCAGGAAAGAGGCAGCGCGAGGCCGGATACACACGGCAGGACGCTGCGGGGATTTTTTATTTAGTATAAATTATGAAAGCCATGATTTGAACTCGAGACCTGGGGCTCTGATACCATGTTAAGCTTCATGCACTAGCCACTTGAACTAGAAGTCCGAACTGATGGAAAGGGCTAGGCAATCCACATATACATTTCACAACACCCCCACTCGTGGGAGAAGAGAAAGTCAACACGTGAAAGAAGAAGAGCACACCGAAACAGGACATCAGCGGTGGCTAAAGAGGGGGGCGGGGGGGGGGGGGGGCAACAACAATTTTTAGGCTTAATTGCGAAAATCATGTGAAAGCCATGATTTGAACTCGAGACATGGGCTCTGATACCATGTTAAGGTTCATGCACTAGCCACTTGAACCAAAAGTCCAAACTGATGGAAAGGGGTGATGTGAAGTGTATAAAGTAGATTGCCTAGCCCTTTCCATCAGTTCGGACTTTTGGTTGCGTTGATTAGTGCATGAAGCCTAACAAGGGGTAGGCAATCTACTTATACACGTCAACAGAAATGATATCCGCCGTATCAACAATTCGATGCAAATTGCACCCCGCGACACAGTTAGGCAGAACCTTTGTTGATATGGTACTAGTACAAATGCCCGTGCGTTGCCACGAGAAACAATATAGAAATTTTTACCGCATATGCAATGAAAACACACGGCAAATTCACACGATGAAAAGAGATGGCTAGATAATATTGCAAAAAAAATACTTTGCCTAAAAGATAGATCAATATGAAATGTAATTCTACATCATATGCATGAAGGCAACAACCAATAATTATCTCTGCATGCCAAGATTTCACTTCATTCCTATCTTGCAGCAGACAACTTCAAAAAATAACTTTCATATGCATTTGAAATTAAAGCCGTCTTCCTTTGACTAATTTCGTTTTTAATCCATATACATCTTAACGGTTACATGTTTAGAAAAGACCCTGAAACAAATAAAAATAATATCATGTTTCATACATGATGTAAAGCTTAAAGTGAAAGATTGTTTCTAAGTAGCCTAAGGTTGTCTTCAAGACACATGCAAAGTTGCAAATGCAAAAGAGAATGTATCTAAGAGAATATATGCTTTTTATTTACATAGACAGAGTAATAGAAACATCCATATTCTTGAGATTTCAATTAGGGGCGCAAATATCTCGCTTTTTCTACCTATCATTTAATTATCCTAATTTATCCATCTGGCCTTACTAAAATGCTTTCAATCAAGACGAAAAACATTATTGTTTACCACAATAGCTTAATATAATCAACACTACCAACACATCGAGACCTGCCACTACTGTAACCTGCAAAACTGAACTAAATCAGGGTGCTAATTCGAGGAAGATCATATTTTTCTAGTTCTAAGAGGATAAAAGTCCCACATCGACCATTACATCTAAAATATAATTGACTGCGGAACGGGAACATGGAGAGGTACGTAGCTCTTGCCTTTAGCCCTCTACATGCACACATCCTCACAGCCTTTGTACTTTGACCACGGCCCTAGCATATAGATGTACATATGCAAGCAGAAAGAGGGGTCAGAATGAAGCATAATAAAAAAAGGTCTTCAGTAGAGCTATAATGTTTTTTCCCTTTAATGCTCTAAATTTTTGCACATAAATCGGTAATGTTTATTACTACAAAACGACCTAATATCTATATCTATCATTCGGTTATAGAAGCTAACTACATAATGCTGTCTAAACTTGATCTCACATTCTTTTCATGATAGAAATAGAAATAAAGACAACTTTAAACCTTTGTTGACATAAAACAAAGAGAAAACGCCCAAAGATAATTCATTCATAAAGAAAAAGGTGTTGGCTAGTATAGCAGTATTGAGCCTTATTACCTGAATTCCCCATAGATGTCTAGCATACACCGGTACCTACTCATGATAATCTGGTTGATACCCTTGGCTAGTTACATGAAAAAAAGGAAATGATGTGATTAACCTACAGTTGTACCTTATGTGATGGTTTAGAAAAATACACCATATTTGACTCACCCCGTTGTTGATCTGCTAGTGCTAGACCTATCCTCCCTCCACGCGAGTGATACGTCTCCAACGTATCTATAATTTCTTATGTTCCATGCTAGTTTTATGACAATACCTACATGTTTTGTTCAAACTTTATGATGTTTTGATGCATTTTCCGGCACAAACCTATTAACAAGATGCCGAAGCGCCAGTTCCTATTTTCTGCTTTTTTTGGTTTCAGAAATCCTACGAAGGAAATATTCTCGGAATTGGACGAAACAAAAGCACACGGTCTTATTTTCCACGAAAGGTTCCAGAGCACCGAAGAGGAGACGGAGAAGGGCCACGAGGCGGCCACACCCTAGGGGGGCGCGGCCCCACCTCTGGCCGCGCCGCCCTATGGGGTGGGCCCCTCGGGTGCCCCCCTGCGCTGCCCCTTCGCCTACTTAATCCCTCCGTCGCAAAAACCCTAGTACCGAGAGCCACGATACGAGAAAAGTTACTGAGACGCCGCCGCCGCCAATCCCATCTCGGGGGATTCAGGAGATCGCCTCCGGCATCCTGCCGGAGAGGGCAATCATCACCGGAGAGCTCCACATCACCATGCCAGCCTCCGGAATGATGCGTGAGTAGTTCATCCTTGGACTATGGGTCCATAGCAGTAGCTAGATGGTTGTCTTCTCCTCTTGTGCTATCATGTTTAGATCTTGTGAGCTGCCTGATGACCCACAAGTATAGGGGATCGCAACAGTCTTCGAGGGAAGTATTACCCAATTTATTGATTCGACACAAGGGGAGACAAAGAATACTTGTAAGCCTTAACAGCGGAGTTGTCAATTCAGCTGCACCTGGAAACAGACTTGCTCGCAAGAGTTTATCAGTAGCAACAGTTTTATAGCAGTAGGAGTAGTGAAATAACAGCAGCAGTGAAATAAAGACAGCAGTAGTGATTATAGTAAACAGCAGGATTAAAATACTGTAGGCACAGGGACGGATGAACGGGCGTTGCATGGATGAGAGAATTCATATAACAATCATGGTACAGCATTTGCAGGTAATAATAAAGCGGTATCCAAGTACTAATCAATCAATAGGCATGTGTTCCATATATAGTCGTACGTGCTCGCAATGAGAAACTTGCACAACATCTTTTGTCCTACCGGCCGGTGGCAGCCGGGCCTCTAGGGAAACTACTGGAAATTAAGGTACTCCTTTTAATAGAGTACCGGAGCAAAGCATTAACACTCCGTGAACACATGTGATCCTCACATCACTACCATCCCCTCCGGTTGTCCCGATTTTTGTCACTTCGGGGCCATTGGTTCCGGACAACAACGTGTGTATACAACTTGCAGGTAAGATCATAAAACAATGCATATCATGATGAAACAATAACATGTTCAGATCTGAGATCATGGCACTCGGGCCCTAGTGACAAGCATTAAGCATAACAAGTTGCAACAATATCATAAAAGTAACATCTACGGATACTAGCCACCATGCCCTAACAATCTTGTGACTATTACATGATCAATCTCATCCAATCCCTACCATCCCCTTCATCCTACAGTGGGGGAATTACTCACACATGGATGGGGGAAACATGGCTGGTCGATGGAGAGGCGTCGGTGGTGATGGCGGTGAAGATCCCCTCCAATTCCCCGTCCCGGCGGAGTGCCAGAACGGAGTTTCTGGTCCCGAGGCGGAGTTTCGCGATGGCGGCGGCGTACTGGATGGTCTCCGGAAATATCGACGTACCCCCTGGCATTTTTAGGTCGAAAGGCGTATATAGTCCGAAGGAGAGCGTCGGGGGTCCGCCGAGGCGCCCACACAACAAGGCGGCGCACCCCCCTCCTGGGCCGCGCCGGCCTAGTGTGTGGGGGCCTCGGGCCCCCACCTGGCTTGCCCTTCTGGCTCCGTCAGTATTCTGGGAAAATAGGGCCTTTCGCATAACTTCCGAGGATTTTCCTGAAAGTTGGATTTACGCACAAAAACGAGACACCGAGCAATTCTGCTGAAAACAGCGTTAGTCCGTGTTAGTTGTATCCAAAATACACAAATTAGAGGCAAAACAATAGCAAAAGTGTTCGGGAAAGTAGATACGTTTTGGACGTATCAACTCCCCCAAGCTTAGCTTATTGCTTGTCCTCAAGCAATTCGATTAACAAGCTGAGTGCGATAAAGGAACTTTCACGAACACATTTGTTCATATGATGTAAATATTCTCATGATATGGCAAGTGCTTAAGCAATTCATAATAAGGTACATGCAAATAAAGTCATCTAGTAATCTGTGTCAATCATAAAAGAGATACCAACAAACTAATAACAAGCATCATGAAGCACTTCAATAAGCCAGGATTGCAATGTTCATAGAAGGATATGATAAAGTGGTATCTCGCTTGCCTGTATTTGTAGCAAAACATAAATGCCCAGGCACCTCTGAAGTTCATAGAAAGACTAGAAGTAAATTTGTCAAAGATAAAAGCATCAAAGTCATACCACAGCTAATCATATTTTGGGACAAGCATATTATACTAAGAATGACAGTCATGCTCTCAAGAAGGTGCTCAAAGAAAGGATGGTGACTCAACATAAAAGTAAAAGATTGACCCTTCGCAGAGGGAAGCAGGGATTAACATGTGCTAGAGCTTTTCATTTTCAAAAACAGAAGTAAAATTATTTTGAGAGGTGTTTGTTGTTGTCAACGAATGATAGTGGGTACTCTAACCACCTCGCCAACCATACTCTCAAGAGCGGCTCCCATGAAGGACGTTATTTCTACCAGCAAGGTAGATCATCCCTCTTCTCTTTTGTTTACACATGTATTTTAGTTTCATTATGGATGACACTCCCCCCAACTTTTGCTTACACAAGCCATGGCTAACCGAATCCTCGGGTGCCTTCCAACATTCACAAACCATGGGGAAGTGTCTATTTGCAGGTTAAGTTGCTTATCGATGAATCGAGCAAAACACGTGAAGAGAATTATTAATGAAGGTTGATTAATTGGGGCTGGGAACCCCGTTGCCGGCTCTTTTTGCAAAATTATTGGATAAGCGGATGTGCCACTAGTCCATTGGTGAAAGTCTGTCCGGAGTAAATGACAAGGTTGAAAGATAAAACACCACATATTTCCTCATGAGCTATAGAACATTAACACAAATTGAGAAGTAGTTTGAAGGTTTAAAGGTAGCACATGAGAATTTACTTGGAATGGTTTGAAATGCCATGCATAGGTATTTATGGTGGACACTTTGGAATAACTTGGTTTTCAGATGTTTGGAAGCACGAGCAGCGTTCCCGCTCGGTACAAGTGGAGGCTAGCAATAGGCTGGGAAGCGACAATCAAGAGAGCAATAACTTGTCATAATCATGCTTGCGACAAAATAAAATTAACGGAGGCATAAAAGTGATACAAGAACTCTGAAACAAAGTAGATCAGCGAGGCTTAATTGACTTTTGTTTAGTCATATGCATGCGTGAGCATGTGCCAAGTCGATTCAAGTGAATTATTCAGAGGAGGATAGCACAATGTCATACAGATCTATGAATAAAACAATGCAAGCAAATATCCATGACATGCTACTCATTATTAATAAATTAGAACTAATTATGAGAGATCGTAAACTACTATACTTTCATTAAATGACATATACCTCATATGAACCAACTAAGCATGCTCACATGGATGAGTATATGTACAAAAATGAAAACAAATAGAGTTCATACCAGCCTCTCACCACAGTCAAATTGCCGTAGATCGTCATTATTGCCTTTCACTTGTGCAACTTGAATAATAATATGAAATGAAACCAAGCTCCAACCACCGGAGACCTCTGAACTCCCTAATGAACTTTACAAAACCAAAGAAGAACAACAAATATTTTTGGTGTTTTCGGGTTAGAAACAAGAACAAAAGGAAACAAGAAAACAAATCAAAATCTTTTTGGGTTTTCTCATAGCAAACCAACGATAGCAAATAAAATAAAATAAGAGCAAAGAACCAAATAAACAAATGGTGAAGAGAAACAACAGAAATATTTTTGGTCTTTTTGTGGTTTAGGAAAGAAACAAAGCGAAAACAAGACAATGTAAACTAAAAGAAACACAGAAAAGCAGGATGGCAGAAATCTGCCAAAACCTGACAGCAGTACAGAAATCGAAACTAACAAAAATCTTCCATTGCTCAGCTCAAAAAGTGTTCAACTAATGAAAGTTAGATAACAACCTGGGGCACACGCTCAAAAATTTGCAACTCAAAATAACGTTCTGGCTGTGCGTACGAATGTTTTTGGTAACAACCCAGAATCTGTTTTTGGACAACACTTCCCCAAATATCATCTCCCTCCCATTAGAAAATCACTCTAAGAAACTAAACAAGTATGTACAAGTATGCAACAACCATAATATGCAAAGAACGAGTGATGCCGGTATACCTCCCCCCAAGCTTAGGCTTTTGGCCTAAGTGGAGTTCATTCCCACGGTCCCCATGAAGTGGTGTCTCCGTAGTATGACGAAGAACGGCCCGGTTCTAGGTATGTGCTTGAAGAAGCAACAGGGTACGTGACGGTGTAGTCGTAGGAGGGCTCAGCGTCCTCGGAGTCATGTTGCTGGTGGAAGCCTTGTATCTTCAGTTGCTCATCCACCTCCTCCTTAGAGCGCGACCATGGTTTCCTGCCAATACTGAACAAATCTGTTTGGGGCAAGAGGACTTCCCTCTCATCCCCGTCAGCAAATAACATTCTATAAACAATATTATCCATACTAGAGTCAATTGTAACAAATTGGTGACTCTTCATAGCAGCAATATCTAACTTAACAGGTGGTATTTCTACATCAGTAGGGTCAAGAGGGAGATCAAGACGTGCCAAAATACGCGATGCAATTATTCCCCCATAACTAGGCCCCTTGTTACACAAACGGCGAGCAATAACAGAACCAAGATGATAAGGTGTCTCCCCAGTGAGTGCAGCAATTAAGAAAGCAAGATGATAACACTAGTGTTCTCCCTACCAAGAATGCTAGTAGCAAGGTAATAAGCAAAATACTTAATGGCGGGGAGTTGAATGTTTCTTATCTTGCCACGCTGAATGGTGCGGCAATCATCATTTGTAATTTCTCGATAGAGCTCCAGCAAAACCCTGGGTTGTCCTCAATCTTCCTCGTTGTACCTGCAGGGGCAATACCCAATGCGACACAAAAATCCTTCAACTTCATAGTAACAGGATTACCATAAATCTTGAATGCAACCGTCGGGTTGAAGTGCTTATTGTTGAACTTGAAGCTCTCCACAAAGATTTTAGTGAGCATGTAGTATTGCTTCCTCTCATCCTCCATATAGGTGGTTAAACCCGCCTTTCCGACGAGAGTCAAGAAATCATCCAATAACCCTGCATTGCTCAAAAATTCATAGCATGGAAAAGATGAAGCATTAGGGTCTCCATTGCCCTCATCGAAGCTTGGTGCAATCACGTCCTCATTATAGGATCGTCTAATCCGAGTGGATGCCCTCGAGGGCCTCCCCGTGCTCGTCGTCTCTCCTTCGAACACCTCTCCAAAGTTGTAGTTGTTCATTTACCTTCTCTGAAATTTTTTCAACAATCATTATAAAATTTGATTTCAAGGTGTATAATTGAGGGGAACTACTATAGGAACTTGCTAGAGTACTAAACATGCATCAAAACTAGTTTCTACCACTTAGAACAAGCATGCAAGCTCACTAAACATGTTACCTACAGCAGCAAAATATTCAATATATACTTAACCAAACAAAATTCTAATTGGACAATCAAAGGAGTCACATACCGGAGAGCAAATGTGCCAAATTTCGAGAGCAAATCTGGGCTGAGCAAAGAGATCGAGAAATCGCGAGTTCTTGAGCAGAAACGCGAGTGAGAGAAAGTGAGTACGAGTTTTTTCAGGAGAGAGAGTGCAATGAGTGAAAGAGATGACGAAGTGGGGCAAGGAGGGGCCCACACACCAGGCTGGCGTGCCCCCCTTGCTGGCCGCGCCGGCCTGTGGGGTGCCACCCTGGGGTGCCCCACTGGTCATCCCCAGGTGCTCCCAGGTGCTCCTTCGAAAAATAAGATTACCAGTATAATTTTTGTAAATTTTTGAGAACTTCGAAAAATGCACATTTACAGGTGTTAAATTAATTATTACTGCGCAGGAAAATGATTTCCAAAATCTTAAACAACTAAAGCATATTGCAAAACAAAAAGTGCTACAGCAAGTAAAACAAATGGAGGGAGAAAGAAAGAAAGAAATGTTGTTTAGCTCTCTTATGCATTAAAATATACTTGTTAACAAGGTTGATCAAGTCTTGCTACCAAATAAATTTTATATGACATAAGAAGAAATAAACCTCAAATCAATCATGTTACCTTATATTGAATTGATATGGATCCAATCACAAGAGTTTGATATTCTTCTTTAGGCTCATATATAGGACAATCAATGGATCCCACTTTGATAGTTTTCACATTAAAAATTGTATTAACTCCATATACTTTATCAATCCTCTTGGGAAAATAGACAGTATGTTCCTTGTCATCAACATTGAAAGTAACCTTGCCTTTATTGCAATCAATAACAGCCCCTGCAGTATTAAGAAAGGGTCTCCCAAGAATAATGGACATATTATCATCTTCAGGCATTTCCAACACAACAAAATCAGTTAATATCAAGCAATGTTGAGTAACTTGAACAGGAACATTTTCACATACACCAACAGGAATAGCGGTAGATTTATCAGCCATTTGCAAAGATATATCAGTTGGTATCAAGTTATCTAAATCAAGTCTCTTGTAAAGAGAAAAAGGCATTACACTAACACCTGCTCCCAAATCACATAGAGCAGTTCTAACATAATTATTCTTAATGGAACAAGGAATAGTCGGTATACCTGGGTCTCCCAGCTTCTTTGGAACCTTACCATTGAAGGAGTAATTATCGAGCATAGTGGAAATCTCCTCATTGGGAATTTTCCTTTTGTTAGAGACAATATCTTTCATATACTTTGAATAAGGAAGCAATTTAATAGCATGAGTCAAAGGGATTTGCAAAAATAAAGGTTTCATCCAATCACGAAATTTATTATAATGTTCCTCCTCCTTTGATTTTAGTTTCTTAGCAGGAAAAGGCATTTGCTTTTGAACCCAAGGTTCTCTTTCATTACCATGTTTCTTTGTAATAAAATCTTCTTTAGTGTACTTTTTATTTTTATCATGCTTTTCGAGGTTCTTTTTCAATTTCTTCTTTATCGGGAGCATCATTCTTATCATTATCTTCATCATGTTCATTACCACTTTCGGTTTCAGCATCGGAAATAGAAATACTATTAGGATCATTAACGGAGTTCGAGAGGATTCTACAACGGTTTTATGTTTCTTCTTCTTTTTCTTAGAAGGACTACTAATTTCTTTAGTTCGTTGAGAATCTTGTTCAATTCTTTTGGGGTGCCCTTCAGGATATAGAGGATCCTGGGTAGAAACACCGCCTCTAGTTGTTACTTCATAAACATGTTTCTCTTCATTATTATTTTTTAACAAGTCATTTTGCACTTTAGTAAGTTGATCAATTTGAGTTTGAATCATATCAAAATGTTTAACAAGCATCTTAACATCATTGGAGGTTCTCTCCACAATATCATGATTACTAATAGCTTGAGAATTTTCCATTAGATGATTCTCTACTCTCATATTAAAATTACTTTGCTTAACAATATAATTATCAAATTCATCTAAACATTGATCAGGAGGTTTTGAATAAGGAATATCACCTCTATCAAAGCGTTGAAGAGAGTGTACCTCAATTGTAGATGAAGGGGGAATTATCTTACATAAGTCTTCTATAGGAGGTAAATTCTTCACATCTTCAGATTTAATACCCTTCTCCATAAGAGATTTCTTGGCTTCCCTCATATCTTCATCATTTAATTCAATCATACCCCTCTTCTTCAATATAGGTGTCGGAGTTGGTTCAGGTGTAGACCAATCATCATGATTTTTGCTTATCTTTGCCAATAATTCTTCGACTTCGTCCGGAGTTCTCTTCCCGAAAACACAATCAGCACAACTATCCGGGTATGCCCTAGACTCAATGGTTAGTCCACTATAAAATATATCAAGTAAATCATGCTTTTCCAAATCATGTCCAGGCCGAGCTCTAATAAGAGAGCAAAATCTTGCCCAAGCTTCGAGGCAATTTCTCTCCATCTTCTTGATCAAAACTATAAATTCTCTGCAGAGCCATATGTTGAGCACTAGCGGGAAAGTATTTCCGAAAGAAAACATCAAGCAAACAACTTGGACTATTAATAGAATCAGGAGGCAAATTATTATACCAAATCTTAGCATCATCCTTTAATGAGAAAGGGAAAATCTTAGCAACAAAATAAGTACGCATCTTAACATCATCAGAAAACAAGCTACTTGAAGTGGAAAGCTCATTCATATGTTCTACAGCACTCTCTTTTTCAGTACCACAGAAAGGTGTTTTCTCAACAATAGATATATGAGATAAATCAAGAGCAAAGTCATAATCCTTATCCTTAATGTTTATAGGAGATGTGGCAAATTTAGGATCAGGAGACGGTTTATATCTAACAGCATGTTGTGCAATAAGCTTTTTAAGGTTACTTGTACTAGTAGTAGCATTGCATTTATCAATAAAATCATCATCAAGTTCCACATAATCTTCATCAAGATCATCAATCTCAGGTGAATTAACAGGTGTAACGAGTATTTTCATTAGGAGTTTCAGTAATTTCAATTTGTCTAGACCTAGCAATTGTAGCATCTAGAAAAGGACCTAATGACCCAGCATTATCAAGCACAGTAGAAGCATCATCAAAATTATCGGAGGAATTTTCAGATTCAGCAGAAATACCAACACGTGAAGTTTGTGGTGGTGAAACAAGTTGACTTATCACAGATGGTTAATCAAGAGCAGCGGAGGTACTCAGAGTTGTACCTTTTCTTGTAGTGGATGGTAATATGGCAACTTTAGTATCGCGAGGTTTACCCATGATGGAGAACTTGCAGCGAACAATATCAATCCAAGTGAACCTGCAAATAAAGCTATGCTCCCCGACAACGGCGCCAGAAAATAGCATTGATGACCCACAAGTATAGGGGATCGCAACAGTCTTCGAGGGAAGTATTACCCAATTTATTGATTCGACACAAGGGGAGACAAAGAATACTTGTAAGCCTTAACAGCGGAGTTGTCAATTCAGCTGCACCTGGAAACGAGACTTGCTCGCAAGAGTTTATCGGTACCAACAGTTTTATAGCGGTAGGAGTAGTGAAATAACAACGAGCGAGTGAAATAAAGACAGCGATAGTGATTATAGTAAACAGCGAGGATTAAAATATCGTAGGCACGGGGACGGATGAACGGGCGTTGCATGGATGAGAGAATTCATATAACAATCATGGTAGGGCATTTGCAGGTAATAATAAAGCGGTATCCAAGTACTAATCAATCAATAGGCATGTGTTCCATATATAGTCGTACGTGCTCGCAATGAGAAACTTGCACAACATCTTTTGTCCTACCAGCCGGTGGCAGCCGGGCCTCTAGGGAAACTACTGGAAATTAAGGTACTCCTTTTAATAGAGTACCGGAGCAAAGCATTAACACTCCGTGAACACATGTGATCCTCACATCACTACCATCCCCTCCGGTTGTCTCGATTTCTGTCACTTCGGGGCCATTGGTTCCGAACAGCAACGTGTGTATACAACTTGCAGGTAAGATCATAAAACAATGCATATCATGATGAAACAATAACATGTTCAGATCTGAGATCATGGCACTCGGGCCCTAGTGACAAGCATTAAGCATAACAAGTTGCAACAATATCATAAAAGTAACATCTACGGATACTAGCCACCATGCCCTAACAATCTTGTGACTATTACATGATCAATCTCATCCAATCCCTACCATCCCCTTCAGCCTACAGCGGGGGAATTACTCACACATGGATGGGGGAAACATGGCTGGTCGATGGAGAGGCGTCGGTGGTGATGGCGGTGAAGATCCCCTCCAATTCCCCGTCCCGGCGGAGTGCCAGAACGGAGTTTCTGGTCCCGAGGCGGAGTTTCGCGATGGCGGCGGCGTACTGGATGGTCTCTGGAAATATCGACGTACCCCCTGGCGTTTTTAGGTCGAAAGGCGTATATAGTCCGAAGGAGAGCGTCGGGGGGCCGCCGAGGCGCCCACACAACAAGGCGGCGCGCCCCCCTCCTGGGCCACGCCGGCCTAGTGTGTGGGGGCCTCGGGCCCCCACCTGGCTTGCCCTTCTGGCTCCGTCAGTATTCTGGGAAAATAGGGCCTTTCGCATAAATTCCGAGGATTTTCCTGAAAGTTGGATTTCTGCACAAAAACGAGACACCAGAGCAATTCTGCTGAAAACAACGTTAGTCAGCGTTAGTTGCATCCAAAATACACAAATTAGAGGCAAACAATAGCAAAAGTGTTCGGGAAAGTAGATACGTTTTGGACGTATCACTGCCAATCATGATCAGGATCATCTATTTGTAATGCTAGATGTTGTGTTTGGTGGGATCCGATGAATATTGAATACTATGGCAAGTTGATTAATTGATCTATCATATATGTGTTGTTTATGTTCTTGCATGCTCTCCGTTGCTAGTAGAGGCTCTAGCCAAGTTGATACTTGTAACTCCAAGAGGGAGTATTTATGCTCGATAGTGGGTTCATGCCTCCATTGAATCTGGGACAGTGACAGAAAGTTCTAAGGCTGTGGATGTGCTGTTGCCACTAGGGATAAAACTGTTGGAGATATGCCCAAGAGGCAATAATAAAGTGGTTATTATAATATCTTTGTGTTTATGATAAATGTTTATATACCATGCTATAATTGTATTAACCGAAACATTGATACATGTGTGTTATGTAAACAACAAGGAGTCCCTAGTAAGCCTCTTGTATAACTAGATTGTTGATTAATAGATGATCATGGTTTCGTGATCATGAACATTGGATGTTATTAATAACAAGGTTATGTCATTAGTTGAATGATATAATGGACACACACCCAAATGAGCATAGCATAAGATCAAGTCATTAAGTTCATTTGCTATAAGCTTTCAATACATAGTTGTCTTAATCCTTCGACCATGAGATCATGTAAATCACTTACACCGAAAGGGTACTTTGATTACATCAAACGTCATTGCGTAAATGGGTGACAATAAAGGTGGGATTAAGTATTTGGAAAGTGTGAGTTGAGGCATATGGATCAACAATGGGATTTGTCCATCCCGATGACGGATAGATATACTTTGGGCCCTCTCGGTGGAATGTCATCCGATTAGCTTGCAAGCATATGAATAGTTCATAAGAGATCACATACCACGGTACGAGTAAAGAGTACTTGTCGGTAGCGAGGTTGAACAAGGTATGGAGATACCGATGATCAAACCTCTGACAAGTAAAATATCGCGAGACAAAGGGAATTGGCATCGTATGTAAATGGTTCAATCGATCACTAAGTCATCGTTGAATATGTGGGAGCCATTATGGATCTCCGTATCCCACTATTGGTTATTGTTCGGAGAGGAGTCTCGACCATGTCTGCATAGTTCGCGAACCGTAGGGTGACGCGCTTAAGGTTCGATGTCGCATAAGTAGATTCGGAATATGAGTTGGAGTCCGAAGTTTTTGTCCGGAGTCTCGGATGGGATCCAGGACATCACGAGGAGGTCCGGAATTGTCCGGAGAATAAGATTCATATATGGGAAGTCAATTTCCGGGGTTCGGAAAAAGTCCGGTGTTTTGGCCGGAGCTTCTAGAAGGTTCTAGAGGGCCACCAGTGGGCCCACCACCCCGGGAGAGGCCACATAGGCGCCACATGGCATAGTGGGTCCTACCCACCATGACATGTGGGCCTAGGCCGGCCCCCCCTTAGAGATAAGATCTATCTCTAGTTTTTTTTTGAGATAAAGATCTATCTCTAGTTTAAATGGTTTAAATCTAGAGATAAGATTTATCTCCTAAAATAAATGGTTTAAATTAGGAGATAAGGGGGAAAACTTGGGGGAGGAGTTTGCCCCCCCATGTGGCCGGCCAAAGAGGGTTGGTGGGCCCTAGGGGAAACCCTAGGCTGACCCCCCACCTATATAAAGAGGGGAGGGGGTGGCCGGCCAAGCCCCCACACCATTGCCTCCTCCTCTGGCCGCCTCTCCCTCCACCATACGCTGTCCGGGCTTAGGCGAAGCCCTGCGGCTTTCTTCCTCCACCACCACCACCACGCCATCGTGCTCGCTGGACGTTGGAGGAGATCTACCACACCTCCGCTGCCCGCTGGAACGGGAGAGGAAGGAGCTTCATCGACACCGTACGCGCGACCGAGTACGGAAGTGCTGCCGGATTGCAGCACCGGGGACGATCGTCTACACCAACAACGAGATTAATCTCGTAGGCTTTGGAATCTTCGAGGGTTAGTCTCATCTCCACCTCGTTGCTTAGATCTAGTAGATTGGATCTTGGGTGTTCCATAGATTAGATCTGTTGGTTTTATTCGCTTTGCGGTAGGAAAATTTTTGTTTTCTATGCAACGAACCCCATCAGTGGTATCAGAGCCACGTCTATGCATAGATCTGTTGCACGAGTAGAACACAATGGTTTGTGGGTGGTGATGCTTTTGGTGCTTTAGTTTGTGTACTTTGCTTCTTGCGGGATGGTGGGATGAAGCGGCCCGGGCTAACTTTACATGACCGCGTCTCATGAGACTTGCTCCACGCTTGACATGCAACTTGTATTGCATAAGTGGCTTTGCGGGTGTCTGTCTCTCCCACCATAGTGAAGATTGTAATTTGCACTTCTATTGTTAACACTAGTATCACCGTTGTGGTTCATGTTCGTAGGTAGATTGGATCTTACTCGAAAACCCTAAACCACGTAAAAGATGCAAACCAAATTAGAGGCGTCTAACTTGTTTTTGCAGGGTTTGGTGATGTGATATGGCCATAATGTGATGATGATTATATTCGATGTATGAGATGTTCATTGATGTATTATGGCAACCGGCAGAGCCTAATGGTTGTCTTTAATTTTTGTTAAAGACCTCGCGTGTCTATTCATCATGTAATAGCTTTATTCCAAGTAGTTGTTATAGTAGCTATAAGTGATGGACAACCATGAAGCGGCGCCACCGACCTTGACGCCATCGCTGGTGATGATGGAGATCATGTCCGTGCTTTGGAGATGGAGATCAAAAGCACAAGAAGAAAGGCCATATCATATCACACATTATGAATTGCATGTGATGTTAATCCTTTTATGCATCTTATTTTGCTTAGATCGCGACGGTAGCATTATAAGATGATCCCTCTCACTAAATATCAAGATAATAAAGTGTTCATCCTTAGTATGCACCGTTGCTAAGACTTGTCGTTTCGAAGCATCTCGTGATGATCGGGTGTGATAGACTCTACATGTGCATACAACGGGTGCAAGCCAGATTTGCACACGCGGATACTAAGGTTGCCTTGACGAGCCTAGCATGTACAGACATGGTCTCGGAACACGGGATACCGAAAGGTAGAGCATGAGTCATATGAATGATATGATGAACACTTTGAGTGTTCGCCTTTGAAACTACATCTTTTCTCGTGAAGATCGGACTTGGTGTAGTGGATTTGGTTCGTGTAATCACTAAGACAATGCGAGGAATGTTGTTTTGAGTGGGAGTTCACCTAGTTAATTTAAGAATTAAAACTGAACTCATTTTATCATAAACTTAGTCTAAACTCTTTGCAAATATGTTGTAGATCATGGCGCCCCTCCATCAATTTTAACCAGTTCCTAGAGAAAGAAAAGCTTAAGGGCAATGGTAGCAACTTCACCGACCGGTCCCGTCATGTGAGGATTTTCCTCACTGGCGTGAGCATGCAATTTGTGCTCGAAGCACCGCTAGGTCCCCCACCACCTCCTGCAGTGTCCGAGGACATAAAGAATGTTTATGAGACTCGGGTAACTCGGTACTCCGAAATTCAGTGTGCCATCTTGTGCAGTTTAGAGGCAGAGCTCCAAAAGCGTTTTGAGCACCACGACCCATGTGAGATGATGCGTGAGCTCAAACTTATCTTTGAGACTCATGCAGCCGTGGAGAGCTATGAGGCCTCGAAACAGCTCTTTAACTGCATGATGGAAGAGGGCAGCTCCGTTAGTGAGCACATGTTCGCCATGTCCGGACATGCGAAGAAGCTCAGTGACTTGGGGATTGTGATCCCTAACAAGCTGGGTATTCATCGTGTCCTCTGATGGCGTGTAACTCACACGTTCGTTGGGAAACCCCAAGAGGAAGGTATGATGCGCACAGTAGCAAGTTTTCCCTCAGAAAGAAACCAAGGTTTAATCGAACCAGTAGGAGCCAAGAAGCACGTTGAAGGTTGATGGTCGCGAAATGTGATGCGGCGCAACACCGGGATTCCGGCGCCAACTAGGAACCTGCACAACACAACCAAAGTACTTTGCCCCAACGAAACAAGTGAGGTTGTCAATCTCACCGGCTTGCTGTAACAAAGGATTAAACGTATCGAGTGGAAGATGTTTGCAAAGAAAACAGTAAAACAAGTAGATTGTATGCTATGTAAAGAATAGGACCGGGGTCCACAGTTCACTAGAGGTGTCTCTCCCATAAGATAAAAGCATGTTGGGTGAACAAATTACAGTCGGGCAATTGACAAATAGAGAAAGGCATAACAATGCATATACATGACATGGTAAATATAGTGAGATTTAATTGGGCATTACGACAAAGTACATAGACCGCCATCCAACCGCATCTATGCCTAAAAAGTCCACCTTCGGGTTATCGTCCGAACCCCCTCCAGTATTAAGTTGCAAAGCAACGAGACAATTGCATTAAGTATGGTGCGTAATGTAATCAACAACTACATCCTTAGACATAGCATCAATGTTTTATCCCTAGTGGCAACAGCACAACACAACCTTAGAACTTTCATCACATCGTCCCGGTGTAAATGCGGGCATGAACCCACTATCGAGCATAAATACTCCCTCTTGGAGTTAAGAGTAAAAACTTGGCCGAGCCTCTACTAGTAACGGAGAGCATGCAAGATCATAAACAACACATGAACAATAGATTGATAATCACCATAATCATAGTACTCACTATCCATCGGATCCCGACAAACACAACATATAGAATTACATATAGATGATCTTGATCATGTTAGGCAGCTCACAAGATCTAACAATGAAGCACAACAAGGAGAAGACGACCATCTAGCTACTCGCTATGGACCCATGGTCCAGGGGTGAACTACTCACTCATCACTCCGGAGGCGACCATGGCGGTGTAGAGTCCTCCGGGAGATGAATCCCCTCTCCGGCAGGGTGCCGGAGGCGATCTCCAGAATCCCCCGAGATGGGATTCGCGGCGGCGGCGTCTCAGTAAGGTTTTCCGTATCGTGGCTCTCGATGCTGGGGTTTTCGCGACGGAAGCTTTAAGTAGGCGGAGGGTCAACGCGAGGGGCCACACGAGGGGCCCAGGGGGCAGGGCCGCGCGGCCAAGACCTGGGCCGCGCCGGCCACCCCCGGCCTCCTCGTGGCCCCACTTCGTTAGGTCTTCGGTCTTCCGGAAGCTTCGTGCAAAAATAGGACCCCGGGCGAAAGTTTCGTCCAATTCCGAGAATATTTCTTTACTAGGATTTCTGAAACCAAAAACAGCGAGAAAACGAACAATCGGCTCTTCGGCATCTTGTTAATAGGTTAGTTCCGGAAAATGCATAAATATGACATATAATGTGCATAAAACATGTAGGTATCATCAATAAAGTAGCATGGAACATAAGAAATTATCGATACGTTGGAGACGTATCAGCATCCCCAAGCTTAGTTCCGCTCGTCCCGAGCGGGTAAAACGATAACAAAGATAATTTCTGAAGTGACATGCCATCATAATCTTGATCATACTATTTGTAAACATATGTAATGAATGCAGCGATCAAAGCAAAGGTAATGACATGAGTAAACAAGTGAATCATAAAGCAAAGACTTTTCATGAATAGTACTTCAAGACAAGCATCAATAAGTCTTGCATAAGAGTTAACTCATAAAGCAATAAATCAAAGTAAAGGTGTTGAAGCAACACATAGGAAGATTAAGTTTCAGCGGTTGCTTTCAACTTGTAACATGTATATCTCATGGATATTGTCAACATAAAGTAATATAACAAGTGCAATATGCAAATATGTAGGAATCAATGCACAGTTCACACAAGTGTTTGCTTCTTAAGGTGGAAGGAGATAGGTAAACTGACTCAACAATAAAAGTAAAAGAATGGTCCTTCAATGAGGAAAGCATCGATTGCTGTATTTGTGCTAGAGCTTTTATTTTGAAAACATGAAACAATTTTGTCAACGGTAGTAATAAAGCATATGAGTTATGAAAATTATATCTTACAAGTTGCAAGCCTCATGCATAGTATACTAATAGTGCCCGCACCTCGTCCTACTTAACTTGGACTACCGGATCTTCGCATGCCATGTTTCAACCAAGTGTCACAAAGGGGTACCTCCATGCCGCCTGTACAAAGGTCTAAGGAGAAAGCTCGCATTTCGGATTTCTCGCTTTTGATTATTCTCAACTTAGACATCCATACCGGGACAACATGGACAACAGATAATGGACTCCTCTTAAATGCATAAGCATGTAGCAAAGTTATTATTCTCATATGAGATTGAGGATATATGTCCAAAACTGAAACTTCCACCATGGTTCATGGCTTTAGTTAGCGGCCCAATGTTCTTCTCTAACAATTTTGCATGCTCCAACCACTAAAATGATAGACCTTCAGACAAGACGGACATGCATAGCAACTCACATGATATTCAACAATAGTTGATGGCGTTCCCCAGAAGCATGGTTATCGCACAACAAGCAACTCAATAAAATATAAAGTGCATAAGTACATATTCAATATCACGATAGTTTTTAAGGCTATTTTGTCCCATGAGCTATATATTGCAAAGGTGAATGATGGAATTTTAAAGGTAGCACTCAAGCAATTTACTTTGGAATGGCGGAGAAATACCATGTAGTAGGTAGGTATGGTGGACACAAATGGCATAGCAGTTGGCTCAAGGTTTTTGGATGCATGAGAAGTATTCCCTCTCGATACAAGGTTTAGGCTAGCAAGGTTTATTTGAAGCAAACTCAAGGATGAACAAGTGCAGCAAAACTCACATAAAAGACATATTGTAAACATTATAAGACTCTACACTGTCTTCCTTGTTGTTCAAAACTCAATACTAGATATTATCTAGACCTTAGAGAGACCAAATATGCAAATCAAATTTTAGCAAGCTCTATGTATTTCTTCATTAATGGGTGCAAAGCATATGATGCAAGAGCTTAATCATGAGCACAACAATTACCAAGTATCACATTATCCAAGACATTTTAGAATTACTACATGTAGCATTTTCCAATTCCAACCATATAACAATTTAACGAAGAAGAAACTTCGCCATGAACATTATGAGTAAAGCCTAAGGACACATGTGTCCATATGCAACAGCGGAGCGTGTCTCTCTCCCACAAAGTGAATGCTAGGATCCATCTTATTCCAACAAAAACAAAAACGAAAACAAACCGACGCTCCAAGCAAAGAATACAAGATGTGATTGAATAAAAATATAGTTTCGGGGAGGAACCTCGATGATGTTGTCGATGAAGAAGGGGATGCCTTGGGCATCCCCAAGCTTAGACGCTTGAGTCTTCTTAAAATATGCAGGGGTGAACCACGGGGGCATCCCCAAGCTTAGAGCTTTCACTCCTCTTGATCATAGTATATCATTCTCCTCTCTTGACCCTTGAAAACTTCCTTCACACCAAACTTCAAGCAAACTCATTAGAGGGTTAGTGCACAATTAATAATTCACTCATTCAGAGGTGACACAATCATTATTTTCACTTCTGGACATTGCATAATGCTACTGGACATTAATGGATCAAAGAAATAAATCCAACATAGCAAAAGAGGCAATGCGAAATAAAAGGCAGAATCTGTCAAAAGCAGAACAGTCCGTAAAGACGAATTTTAAGATGGCACCAGACTTGCTCAAATGGAAAAACTCAAAACTAATGAAAGTTGCGTACATATCTGAGGATCACGCTCGTAAATTGGCAGATTTTTTCGAATTTTCTACAGAGGACTGTGCCCAGATTCGTGACAGACAGCAATGCTGTTTCTGCGCAGCGATCCCAAATATAACATCAACTTTGACATAGAAACTTTACTTGGCACAAAAACATGATAAGGAGAGGTTGCTACAGTAGTAAACAACTTCCAAGACTCAACAAAACAAAAAATTGCTGTAGGTAAAAACATGGGTTGTCTCCCATAAGCGCTTTTCTTTAACGCCTTTCAGCTAGGCGCGAAAGTGCAAATCAAGTAACATCGAGAGTAGAAGCATCAACATCATAGCTTGTTCTAATAATAGAATCAAAAGGCAACTTCATTCTCTTTCTAGGGAAGTGTTCCATACCTTTCTTGAGAGGAAATTGATATTTAATATTACCTTCCCTCATATCAATAACAGCACCAACGAGTTCGAAGAAAAGGTCTTCCCAACACAATTGGACAAGATGCATTGCATTCGATATCCAAGACAATAAAATCAACGGGGACAAGGTTATTGTTAACCGTAATATGCACATTATCAATCCTCCCCAAAGGTTTCTTTTTAACATTATCGGCAAGATTAACATCCAAATAACAATTCTTCAATGGTGGCAAGTCAAGCATATCATAAATCTTTTTAGGCATAACGAAATACTTGCACCAAGATCACATAAAGCATTACATTCAAAGTCATTGAATTTCATTTTAATGATGGGCTCCCAACCATCCTCTAACTTTCTAGGAATAGAAGTTTCAAGTTTTAGTTTCTCTTCTCTAGCTTTTATGAGAGCATTTGTAATATGTTTTGTAAAGGCTAAATTTATAGCACTAGCATTAGGACTTTTAGCAAGTTTTTGTAAGAACTTTATAACTTCAGAGATGTGGCAATCATCAAAATCTAAATCATTATGAGCTACAGCAATGGGATCATTGTTCCCAAGGTTGGAAAAAATTTCAGCAGTTTTATCACAAGCGGTTTCAGCAGTTTTAGCAATTTCGAGCGGTTTTGTTCGCTTTGCACTAGGAGTAGAAACATTGCCAACACCAATTATTTTACCATTGATAGTAGGAGGTGCAGCAACATGTGAAGAATTAGCATTACTAGTGGTGGTAATAGTCCAAACTTTAGCTACATTATTCTTTTTAGCTAGTTTTTCATTTTCTTCTCTATCCCACCTAGCACGCAGTTCAGCCATTAATCTTATATTCTCATTAATTCTAACTTGGATGGCATTTGCTGTAGTAGTAATCTTATTATCAATATCATTATTAGGCATAACTTTCAATTTTAAAAGATTAACATCAGAGGCAAGTCTATCAACTCTAGAAGCAATAGTATCAATTTTATCAAGCTTTTCCTCAACAGGTTTGTTAAAAGCAGTTTGTGTACTAATAAATTCTTTAAGCATAGCTTCAAGACCAGAGGGTACATTCCTATTATTGTTGTAAGAATTCCCATAAGAATTACCATAACCATTACCATTAGCAGAAGGATATGGCCTATAGTTATTACCGAGTTGTTCCTATAAGCATTGTTGTTGAAATTATTATTTTTAATGAAATTCACATCAACATTTTCTTCTTGAGCAACCAATGAAGCTAAAGGAACATTATTTGGATCTACATTAGATCTACCATTCACAAGCATAGACATAATCACATCAATCTTATCACTCAAGGAAGAGGTTTCTTCAACGGAATTTACCTTCTTACCTTGTGGAGCTCTTTCCGTGTGCCATTCAGAGTAATTTATCATCATATCATCAAGAAGTTTTGTAGCCGCCCCCAATGTGATGGACATAAAGGTACCTCCAGCAGCTGAATCCAATAAATTCCGCGAAGAAAAATTTAGTCCTGCATAGAAGGTTTGGATGATCATCCAAGTAGTCGAGTCCATGGGTTGGGCAATTCTTTACCAAAGTTTTCATTCTCTCCCAAGCTTGAGCAACATGTTCAGTATCTAATTGTTTAAAATTCATTATGCTACTTCTCAAAGATATAATTTTAGCGGGAGGATAATATCTACCAATAAAAGCATCCTTGCATTTAGTCCATGAATCAATACTATTCTTAGGCAAAGATAGCAACCAGTCTTTAGCTCTTCCTCTTAATGAGAAAGGAAACACTTTCAATTTAATAATATCACCATCTACATCTTTATACTTTTGCATTTCACAAAGTTCAACAAAATTATTGAGATGGGCAGCAGCATCATCAGAACTAGCACCAGAAAATTGTTCTCTCATAACAAGATTTAGTAAAGCAGGTTTAATTTCAAAGAATTCTGCTGTAGTAGCAGGTGGAGCAATAGGTGTGCATAGGAAATCATTATTATTTGCATTTGTGAAGTCACACAATTTAGTATTTTCAGGGGTATTCATTTTAGCAACGGTAAATAAAACAAACTAGATAAAGTAAATGCAAGTAACTAATTTTTTTGTGTTTTCGATATAGAGAGCAAGACAATAAATAAAGTAAAACTAGCAACTAATTTTTTTGTGTTTTGTTTAGGTGCAGCAAACAAAGTAGTAAATAAAATAAAGCAAGACAAAAACAAAGTAAAGAGATTGAGAAGTGGAGACTCCCCTTGCAGCGTGTCTTGATCTCCCCGGCAACGGCGCCGGAAAATTATGCTTGATGGCGTGTAACTCACACGTTCGTTGGGAAACCCCAAGAGGAAGGTATGATGCGCACGGTAGCAAGTTTTCCCTCGGAAAGAAACCAAGGTTTAATCGAACCGAGTAGGAGCCAAGAAGCACGTTGAAGGTTGATGGTCGCGAAATGTGATGCGGCGCAACACCAGGGATTCCGGCGCCAACTAGGAACCTGCACAACACAACCAAAGTACTTTGCCCCAACGAAACGAGTGAGGTTGTCAATCTCACCGGCTTGTCTGTAACAAAGGATTAAACGTATCGAGTGGAAGATGTTTGCAAAGAAAACAGTAAAACAAGTAGATTGTATGCTATGTAAAGAATAGGACCGGGGTCCACGGTTCACTAGAGGTGTCTCTCCCATAAGATAAAAGCATGTTGGGTGAACAAATTACGGTCGGGCAATTGACAAATAGAGAAAGGCATAACAATGCATATACATGACATGGTAAATATAGTGAGATTTAATTGGGCATTACGACAAAGTACATAGACCGCCATCCAACTGCATCTATGCCTAAAAAGTCCACCTTCAGAGTTATCGTCCGAACCCCCTCCGGTATTAAGTTGCAAAGCAACAGACAATTGCATTAAGTATGGTGCGTAATGTAATCAACAACTACATCCTTAGACATAGCATCAATGTTTTATCCCTAGTGGCAACAGCACAACACAACCTTAGAACTTTCACATCACTTGTCCCAGGTGTAAATGCGGGCATGAACCCACTATCGAGCATAAATACTCCCTCTTGGAGTTAAGAGTAAAAACTTGGCCGAGCCTCTACTAGTAACGGAGAGCATGCAAGATCATAAACAACACATGAACAATAGATTGATAATCACCATAATCATAGTACTCACTATCCATCGGATCCCGACAAACACAACATATAGAATTACATATAGATGATCTTGATCATGTTAGGCAGCTCACAAGATCTAACAATGAAGCACAACAAGGAGAAGACGACCATCTAGCTACTGCTATGGACCCATGGTCCAGGGGTGAACTACTCACTCATCACTCCGGAGGCGACCATGGCGGTGTAGAGTCCTCCGGGAGATGAATCCCCTCTCCGGCAGGGTGCCGGAGGCGATCTCCGGAATCCCCCGAGATGGGATTCGCGGCGGCGGCGTCTCTGTAAGGTTTTCCGTATCGTGGCTCTCGGTACTGGGGTTTTCGCGACGGAAGCTTTAAGTAGGCGGAGGGTCAACGCGAGGGGCCACACGAGGGGCCCAGGGGGCAGGGCCGCGCGGCCAAGACCTGGGCCGCGCCGGCCACCCCCCTGGCCTCCTCGTGGCCCCACTTCGTTAGGTCTTCGGTCTTCTGGAAGCTTCGTGCAAAAATAGGACCCTGGGCGAAAGTTTCGTCCAATTCCGAGAATATTTCTTTACTAGGATTTACTGAAACCAAAAACAGCAGAAAACAGACAAGCGGCTCTTCGGCATCTTGTTAATAGGTTAGTTCCAGAAAATGCATAAATATGACATATAATGTGCATAAAACATGTAGGTATCATCAATAAAGTAGCATGGAACATAAGAAATTATCGATACGTTGGAGACGTATCATCCTCCAATCACTGCCACCAAGTTACAAGAACTTCGTGATGAACTACAACATGCAGAACATGAACAAAGAGTTACCTGAACTCTTCTCCATGCTGAAGTCTGCTGAAGTAGAAATTAAGAAGGAGAACCAAGTGTTGATGGTCAACAAGACCACCGAGTTTTAAGAAGCGAGGGCAAGCCTAACAAGGGCAACTTCAAGAAGGGCGGCAAGAAAGTTGCGGCGCCTCTCGAGAAGCCTAAGGCTGGTCCTAAGCCCGAGGCCGTGTGCTACTACTGCCGGGGGAAGGGGCACTGGAAGCGGAATCGCACCAAATACTTGGCCGATCTGAAGAGCGGCCATGCCAAGAAGAAAGGTATATTTGATATACATGTTATAGATGTCTATCTTACTGGTTCTCGTAGTAGTGCCTGGGTATTTGATACTGGTTCGGTTGCTCACATTTGTAACTCGAAACAGGAGCTGCGGAATAAACGAAGCCTGGCAAGGGACGAGGTGACGATGCGCGTTGGAAATGGATCCAAGGTCGATGTGATCGCCGTCGGCACGCTCCCCCTACATCTACCTTCGGGATTAGTTTTAAACCTCAATAATTGTTATTTGGTACTGCGTTGAGCATGAACATTATATCTGGATCTTGTTTGATGCAAGACGGTTATTCGTTTAAGTCCGAGAATAATGGTTGTTCGATTTATATGAGTAATGTCTTTTATGGCCATGCACCTGAGATGAATGGTTTATTCTTGTTAAATCTCGATAGTAGTGATACACATGTTCATAACATTGATGCTAAGCGAATTAAATTGAATGATAATTCTACTTATATGTGGCATTGTCGTCTTGGTCATATTGGAGTGAAGCGCATGAAGAAACTCCATTCCGATGGACTTCTTGAGTCACTTGACTTTGAGTCACTTGACGGATGCGAAGCATGTCTAATGGGAAAAATGACTAAGACTCCATTTTACGGCACAATGGAGCGAGCTACGGACTTATTGGAAATCATACATACCGATGTGTGCGGACCAATGAGTGTAGCATCGCGCGGTGGTTATCGTTATGTTCTAACCTTCACGGATGATCCGAGTAGATATGGGTATATTTACTTTATGAAACACAAGTCCGAGACTTTTGAGAGGTTCAAGGAATTCCAAAGTGAAGTAGAAAATCAACGTAACAAGAAGATTAAGTTTACTGCGTTCGATCGCGGAGGCGAATATCCGAGTTATGAGTTTGGCATGCATTTAAAGAAATGCGGAATACTTTCACGATTGACACCGCCGGGAACACCACAGCGTAATGGTGTGTCCGAACGTCGTAATCGAACTCTCTTAGATATGGTTCGTTCTATGATGTCTCTTACCGATTTGCCATTATCGTTTTGGGGCTATGCTTTAGAGACAGCCGCATTCACTTTAAATAGGGCACCATCTAAATCCGTTGAAACGACACCGTATGAATTATGGTTTGGGAAGAAACCTAAGCTGTCGTTCCTTAAAGTTTGGGGTTGCGATGCTTATGTAAAGAAGTTACAACCTGACAAGCTAGAACCCAAAGCGGAGAAATGCGTCTTCATAGGATACCCTAAAGAAACAATTGGGTATACTTTCTATCACAGATCCGAAGGCAAAATCTTTGTTGCCAAGAATGGATCCTTTCTTGAGAAGGAGTTTCTCACTAAAGAAGTGGCTGGAAGAAAAGTAGAACTCGACGAGGTTGATGAACCTTCTCTCATAGATCAGAGTAGCGCAGTGCCGGAAGAAGTTCCTGTGCAGCCTACACCGATAGGAGAGGAAGCAAATGATGATGATCATGAAACTTCGAACGAGGAAGCTACTGAACCTCGCAGATCGACGAGGGAACGTACCACTCCTGATTGGTATGATCCCTATCTAAATGTCATGATTGTGGACAACAATGATGAGGACCCTGCGACGTATGAAGAAGCGATGATGAGCCCAGATTCCAACAAATGGCAAGAAGCCATGAAATCCGAAATGGGATCCATGTATGATAACAAAGTATGGACTTTGGTAGACTTACCTGATAGCCGCACGGCTGTCGAGAATAAATGGATTTTCAAGAGAAAAACAGATGCTGATGGTAATATTACTGTCTATAAAGCTCGACTTGTCGCAAAGGGTTTCCGACAAATTCAAGGAGTTGACTACGATGAGACTTTCTCACCTGTAGCGAAGCTAAAGTCCGTGAGGATTTTGTTAGCAATAGCTGCATTTTTCGATTATGAGATTTGGCAGATGGATGTCAAAACGGCGTTCCTTAATGGAGACATTGAGGAAGAGTTGTATATGGTACAACCCAAAGGTTTTGTTGATCCTAAAAATGCTGACAAGGTATGCAAACTTCAGCGTTCCATTTATGGACTGAAGCAAGCATCCCGGAGTTGGAACCTACGCTTTGATAGAGTGATCAAAGACTTTGGTTTTATACGGACTCATGGTGAGGCCTGTATTTACAAGAAAGTGAGTGGGAGCTACGTGGCGTTCACGATATTATATGTAGATGACATATTATTGATTGGGAATGATATAGAACTTTTAAGCGAGCATTAAAGGTTATTTGAATAAGTCTTTTTCAATGAAAGACCTTGGTGAAGCAGCATACATTTTAGGCATCAAGATTTATAGAGATAGATCAAGACGCCTAATAGGCCTTTCATAAAGTACATATCTGGACAAGATTCTAAAGAAGTTTAGAATGGATGAAAGCAAGAAAGGGTTCTTGCCTATGTTGCCAGGTAAGGTCTTGAGTAAGACTCAAGGTCCGGCTACGACGAGATGAAAGAGAGAGGATGAGCAAGATCCCCTATGCTTCGGCGAGTAGGCTCTATCATGTACGCCATGCTTGTGTACTAGACCGGATATCGCACATCTTTGTTAGTTTGACCAGCGGATATCAAAGTGATCCGGGGATGGAACATCTGGACAGCGGTCAAGAATATCCTGAAGTACTTGAAAAGGACTAAGGATATGTTTCTTTGTTATGGCGGTGACCAAGAGCTCGTTGTAACCGGTTACACCGATGCAAGTTGGAACACCGACCACGATGACTCTAAGTCTCGGTACTGGGTACGTGTTTATATTGAATGGTGCGGCGATAGGCTGGAGCGGTTCCAAGCAGGTGCACGGTGGCGAAATCTTCAACAGAATCTGAATATATAGCGGCTTCAGAGGCTTCATCAGAAGCGGTATGGATGAAGAGGTCCATTGTTGAGCTTGGTGTGGTTCCTAGTGCATTGGACCCGCTAGTCATTTATTGTGACAACACGGGTGCCATCGCCAATGCAAAGGAACCAAGGTCACACAAGAAGCTGAAGCATATCAAGCTGCGTTTTCATTCGATTCGCGAGTACATCGAAGATGGTGAAGTAGAGATTTGCAAAGTACACACGGATCCGAATGTTGCGGATCCGTTGACTAAAGCTCTCCCAAGGGCAAAGCAAGACCAACACCGAGAATGCCATGGGTGTTAGGTACCTTACAATGTAATCTAGATTATTGACTCTAGTGCAAGTGGGAGACATGTTGGAGATATGCCCAAGAGGCAATAATAAAGTGGTTATTGTAATATCTTTGTGTTTATGATAAATGTTTATATACCATGCTATAATTGTATTAACCGAAACATTGATACATGTGTGTTATGTAAACAACAAGGAGTCCCTAGTAAGCCTCTTGTATAACTAGCTTGTTGATTAATAGATGATCATGGTTTCGTGATCATGAACATTGGATGTTATTAATAACAAGGTTATGTCATTAGTTGAATGATATAATGGACACACACCCAAATGAGCATAGCATAAGATCAAGTCATTAAGTTCATTTGCTATAAGCTTTCAATACATAGTTGTCTTAATCCTTCGACCATGAGATCATGTAAATCACTTACACCGAAAGGGTACTTTGATTACATCAAACGTCATTGCGTAAATGGGTGACAATAAAGGTGGGATTAAGTATTTGGAAAGTGTGAGTTGAGGCATATGGATCAACGAGTGGGATTTGTCCATCCCGATGACGGATAGATATACTCTGGGCCCTCTCGGTGGAATGTCATCTGATTAGCTTGCAAGCATATGAATAGTTCATAAGAGATCACATACCACGGTACGAGTAAAGAGTACTTGTCGGTAGCGAGGTTGAACAAGGTATGGAGATACCGATGATCAAACCTCGGACAAGTAAAATATCGCGAGACAAAGGGAATTGGCATCGTATGTAAATGGTTCAATCGATCACTAAGTCATCGTTGAATATGTGGGAGCCATTATGGATCTCCAGATCCCACTATTGGTTATTGTTCGGAGAGGAGTCTCGACCATGTCTGCATAGTTCGCGAACCGTAGGGTGACGCGCTTAAGGTTCGATGTCGCATAAGTAGATTCGGAATATGAGTTGGAGTCCGAAGTTTTTGTTCGGAGTCTCGGATGGGATCCAGGACATCACGAGGAGGTCCGGAATTGTCCGGAGAATAAG
The DNA here is from genome assembly GCF_022539505.1 of Lolium rigidum. NCBI lineage: Eukaryota > Viridiplantae > Streptophyta > Magnoliopsida > Poales > Poaceae > Lolium > Lolium rigidum. The sequence goes on along the minus strand of NC_061512.1, from coordinate 261,961,443 downwards.
ATTCATATATGGGAAGTCAATTTCCGGGGTTCGGAAAAAAGTCCGGTGTTTTGACCGGAGCTTCTAGAAGGTTCTAGAGGGCCACCGGTGGGCCCACCACCCCGGGAGAGGCCACATAGGCGCCACATGGCATAGTGGGTCCTACCCACCATGACATGTGGGCCTAGGCCGGCCCCCCCTTAGAGATAAGATCTATCTCTAGTTTAAATGGTTTAAATCTAGAGATAAGATTTATCTCCTAAAATAAATGGTTTAAATTAGGAGATAAGGGGGAAAACTTGGGGGAGGAGTTTGCCCCCCCCCTCCCCATGTGGCCGGCCAAAGAGGGTTGGTGGGCCCTAGGGGAAACCCTAGGCCGACCCCCCACCTATATAAAGAGGGGAGGGGGTGGCCGGCCAAGCCCCCACACCATTGCCTCCTCCTCTGGCCGCCTCTCCCTCCACCATACGCTGTCCGGGCTTAGGCGAAGCCCTGCAGTTTTCTTCCTCCACCACCACCACCACGCCGTCGTGCTGCTGGACGTTGGAGGAGATCTACCACACCTCCGCTGCCCGCTGGAACGGGAGATGAAGGAGCTTCATCGACACCGTACGCGCGACCGAGTACGGAATGTGCTGCCGGATTGCAGCACCGGGGACGATCGTCTACACCAACAACGAGATTAATCTCGTAGGCTTTGGAATCTTCGAGGGTTAGTCTCATCTCCACCTCGTTGCTTAGATCTAGTAGATTGGATCTTGGGTGTTCCATAGATTAGATCTGTTGGTTTTATTCGCTTTGCGGTAGGAAAATTTTTGTTTTCTATGCAACGAACCCCATCAAAAACATCAATGCTTTGTCTAAGGATATTTGTGTTGATTACATTGCGCACCATACTTAATGCAATTGTCCGTTGTTTGCAACTTAATACTGGAAGGGGTGCGGATGCTAACCTGAAGGTGGACTTTTTAGGCATAGATGCATGCTGGATGGCGGTCTATGTTCTTTGTCGTAATGCCCTGGTTAAATCTCATAGTAGTCATCATGATATGTATATGAATCTCTATTTGTCAATTGCCCACCTGTAATTTGTTCACCCAACATGCTATTTATCTTATTGGAGAGACACCACTAGTAAACTGTGAACCCCGGTCCATTCTTTTACATCTGAAATACAATCTACTGCAATCTCTGTTCTCTGTTGTTCTTCGCAAACAAACATCATTCTCCACACCATACGTTTAATCATTTGTTTTCAGCAAGCCGGTGAGATTGACAACCTCACTGTTAAGTTGGGGCAAAGTATCTTGATTGTGTTGTGCAGGTTCTACGTTGGCGCCGGAATCACTGGTGTTGCGCCGCACTACACTCCTCCACCAACAACCTTCACGTGGCCTTCATCTCCTACAGGTTCGATAAACCTTGGTTTCTTTCTGAGGGAAAACTTGCTGCTGTGCTCATCATACCTTCCTCTTGGGGCTCCCAACGGACGTGTGCTTTACCGTCATAAGGAAGTTGTTGCCTCCACACACAGCAACTCTTTTTCTGGCGTCGTTGCCGGGGAGATCAAGACACGCTGCAAGGGGAGTCTCTCACATCCAATCTCTTTACTTTGTTTATTGTCTTGCTTTACTTTATTTTATTTTCTGTCCTGTTTGCTTTCTTATATCAAAAACACACAAAAAATTGTTACTTGTTTTTACTTTATTTTATTCTGGTTGCTTAGTTTACTTTTATTACTGCTAAAATGAATACTCCTGAAAATACTAAGTTGTGTGATTTCACTAGCACAAATAATAATGATTTTATATGTACTCCTATTGCTCCACCTGCTACTACAGCAGAATTTTATGAAATTAAACCTGCTTTACTAAATCTTGTTATGAGAGAGCAATTTTCTGGTGTTAGTACTGATGATGCCGCTGCCCATCTTAATAATTTTGTTGAACTTTGTGAAATGCAAAAGTATAAGGATATAGATGGTGATATTATAAAACTGAAACTATTTCCTTTCTCATTACGAGGAAGAGCTAAAGATTGGTTGCTATTTTTGCCTAAAAATAGTATTGATTCATGGACTAAATGTAAAGATGCTTTTATTGGAAAATATTATCCTCCTTCTAAGATTATATCTTTGAGAAGTAGCATTATGAATTTTAAGCAATTGGATAATGAACATGTTGCCCAAGCATGGGAGAGAATGAAATCTTTGGTAAAGAATTGCCCTACCCATGGACTAACTACTTGGATGATCATCCAAACCTTTTATGCAGGATTGAATTTTTCTTCGAAGAACCTATTGGATTCAGCTGCTGGAGGTACTTTTATGTCCATCACTTTGGGTGCTGCAACAAAGCTTCTTGATGATATGATGATCAATTACTCTGAATGGCATACTGAAAGAACTCCTCAAAGTAAGAAGGTAAATTCTGTTGAACAAACCTCTTCTTTGAGTGATAAGATTGATGTTATTATGTCTATGCTTGCAAATGGTAGATCTCATGTTGATCCTAATAATGTTCCTTTAGCTTCATTGGTTGCTCAAGAAGAGCATGTTGATGTGAATTTCATTAAGAATAATAATTTCAACAACAATGTTTATAGGAATAATTATGGTAATAACAACTATAGGCCATATCCTTCTAATAATGGTAATGGTTATGGTAATTCCTATGGTAATTCTTACAACAATAATAAGAGTGTACCCTCTGGTCTTGAAGTCATGCTTAAAAAATTTATTAGTACACAAACAGCTTTTAATAAATCTGTTGAGGAAAAGCTTGGTAAAATTGATGTTCTTGCTTCTAAGGTTGATAGTCTTGCTCTTGATGTTGATCTTTTGAAACTGAAAGTTATGCCTCATGAAGTTAAAGATACTAAGTTTGCTAAAAAAATGCTATCGAAGTTCGAATTAATGACAATATTAGAATGATGGCTGAATTGCATGCTAGGTGGGAAAGAGAAGAAAAAGAAAAACTTGCTAAAGAGAATAATGTAGCTAAAGTTTGGACTATTACCACCTCTAGTAATGTTGATGCTTCACATGTTGCTACACCTCCTACTATCAATGGTAAAATAATTGGTGTTGGCAATGTTTATAATTCTACTGTAAAGCGTGCAAAATTGCCTGAAACTGCTGAAACTGTTTGTGATAAAAGTGCTGAAATTTTTCAGAATGCTGTAGATCATAATGGTTTAGACTTTGATAGTTGTCATATTTCTGAAGTTATTCAGTTCTTACAAAAACTTTCTAGAAGTCCTAATGCTAGTGCTATAAATTTAGCCTTTACAAAACATATTACAAATGCTCTCATTAAAGCTAGGGAAGAGAAATTAAAACTTGAATCTTCTATCCCGAGGAAGTTGGAAGATGGTTGGGAGCCCATCATTGAGATGAAAGTCAATGATTTTGATTGTAATGCTTTATGTGATCTTGGTGCAAGTATTTCTGTTATGCCTAAGAAACTTTATGATATGCTTGACTTGCCACCTTTGGAAATTGTTATTTGGATGTTAATCTTGCTGATAATTCTATAAAGAGACCTTTGGGGAGGATTGATAATGTTCGCATTACGGTTAACAATAACCTTGTCCCCGTTGATTTTGTTGTCTTGGATATTGAATGCAATGCATCTTGTCCTATTGTTTTGGGAAGACCCTTTCTTCGAACTGTTGGTGCTATTATTGATATGAAAGAAGGAAATATTAAGTATCAATTCCCTCTTAAGAAAGGTATGGAACACTTCCCTAGAAATAGAATGAAGTTGCCATTTGATTCTATTATTAGAACAAATTAAGATGTTGATGCTTCTTCTCTTGATGTTATTTGATTTGCACTTTACGCGCCTAGGCGAAGGCGTTAAGAAAAGCACTTCTTGGGAGATAACCCATGTTGTTTTTATTTTTACTACTGTTTTTTTTAGTCTTGGAAGTTGTTACTACTGTAGCAACATCTCCTTATCATGTTATTGTGCCAAGTAAAGTCTCTAATAGAAGGTTGATGCTAGATTTGGATTTCTGCGCAGAAACAGATTTGCTGTCTGTCACGAATTCACGTTTTTCTCTCTGTAGAAGAATCAAAAAAATCAGCGAAAATTCATGCGTGATCCTCAGATATGTAAGCAACTTTCATTAGTTTTGAGTTTTTCCATCTGAGCAAGTTAAGTGCCTCAGAAAAATTCGTCTTTACGGACTGTTCTGTTTTGACAGATTCTGTCTTTTTATTTCGCATTGCGTCTTTTACTGTGTTGAGTGGATTTCTTTGTTCCATTAACTTTCAGTAGCCTTGGGTAATGTCCAGAAGTGTTAAGAATGATTGTGTCCTCTCTGAACATATGAATTTTTGATTATGCACTAACCCTCTAATGAGTTTGCTTTAAGTTTGGTGTGGAGAAAGTTTTTAAGGGTCAAAAGAGGAGGATGATATAATATGATCAAGAAGAGTGAAAAGTCTAAGCTTGGGGATGCCCCCGTGGTTCATCACTACATATTTCAAGAAGACTCAAGCATCTAAGCTTGGGGATGCCCAAGGCATCCCCTTCTTCATCAACAAACTTATCAGGTCACTTCTAGTGAAACTATATTTTTATTCCGTTACATCTTATGTGCTTTACTTGGAGCGTCTGTTTGCTTTTATTTTTGTTTTTGTTTGAATAAATTCGGATCCCAACAATCCTTCTATTGGAGAGAGACACGCTCCGCTTTTTCATATTGAACACTGGTGTTCTTAGCTTTACTTTAATATTCATGGCGAAGTTGAAAGCTGCTTCGTTGATTGCTATTTGGTTGGAATCAGAAAATGCTTCATATGGTCTTGAATAATTTGATACTTGGCAATTGTTTTGAGCTCTCATAGATCATGTTTAAGCTCTTGCATCATGTAGTTTAAATCTATTAGTGGAGAACTACGGTAGAGCTTGTTGAAATTTGGTTTGCATGATTGGTCTCTCTAAGGTCTAGATATTTTCTGGTAAAAGTGTTTGAACAACAAGGAAGACAGTGTAGAGTCTTATAATGCTTGCAATATGTTCTTGTGTAAGTTTTTGCTGTACCAGTTCATCCTTGTGTTTGCTTCAAACAACCTTGCTAGCCAAAGCCTTGTACTGAGAGGAAATGCTTCTCGTGCATCCAAAAACCTTGAGCCAAAACCCATGCCATTTGTGTCCACCATAACTACCTATATGTGATATTTTTCTGCCATTCCAAAGTAAATTGCTTGCGTGCTACCTTTAAAATTTCATTCCTTTGTCTTTACAATACATAGCTCATGGGAAAATAGCCTAAAAAACTATTGTTGTGATGAATATGTTGCTATGTATCTTAGTTCTTATAAGTTGCTTGTTGAGCGGTAACCATGTTTCTGGGGACGCCATCAACTTTTTACACCTTTGTTGTATATCATGTGAGTTGCTATGAATGTTCGTCTTGTCTGGAGTAAGGGTGATTTCTCATGATTAAATGGTTTGAGTATGCATATTGTTAGAGAAGAACATTGGGCCGCCAACCAAAGCCATGTATCATGGTGGAAGTTTCAGCTTGGACATTAATCCTCAGAATCTCTTATGAGAATATTATCTGTTGTTGAATGCTTAAGCATTAAAGAGGAGTCCATTATCTGTTTTCTATGTTGTCCCGGTATGGATGTCCTCAAGTTGAGATTTATTAAAACTGAGAAATCAAATGCGATCTATCTCCTTGGACCTTTGTACAGGTGACATAGAGGTATCCATTTGTGACACTTGGTTGAAACATATGTAATGCAGTGATAATCCATGGAAATCCGAGCTAATTAGGACAAGGTGCGGGCACTATTGGTATTCGATGCATGAGGCTTGCAACTTATAGGAAGTTTTATGCATAACTCATATGAATTATTACTACCGTTGACAAAATTGTTTCCATGTTTTCAAAATAAAAAGCTCTAGCACATGAGTAATCCCTGCTTCCCTCTGCGAAGGGCCTTTCTTCTACTTTATGTTGAGTCAGTTTACCTACTTCTTTCTATCTTAGAAGCAAACACTTGTGTCAACTGTGTGCACTTGATTCTTACATGTTTACTTATTGCACTTGTTATATTACTTTATGTTGACAATTATCCATGAGATATACATGTTACAAGTTGAAAGCAATTGCTGAAACTTAATCATCCTTTGTGTTGCTTCGAAACCTTTTACTTTGAATCTATTGCTTTATGAGTTAGCTCTTATGCAAGTCTTGTTGATACTTGTCTTGAAAGTACTATTCATGAAAAGGTTTTGCTATATGATTCAGTTGTTTAGTCATTATCTTTTTTGTTAGCAATCTATTGCTTCGAATCACTTCATTCATCTCATATGCTTTACAATAATGTTGATCAAGATTATGTTGGTAGCATGTCACTTCAGAAATTATTGTTTTTATCGTTTACCTACTCGAGGGCGAGTAGGAACTAAGCTTGAGGATGCTTGATACGCCTCCAACGTATCTATAATTTCTTATGTTCCATGCTAGTTTTATGACAAATACCTACATGTTTTGTTCAAACTTTATGATGTTTTGATGCATTTTCTGGCACTAACCTATTAACAAGATGCCGAAGCGCCAGTTCCTGTTTTCTGATGTTGTTGGTTTCAGAAATCCTACACAGGAAATATTCTCGGAATTGGACGAAACAAAAGCCCACAGTCTTATTTTCCACGGAAGGTTCCAGAGCACCGAAGAGGAGATGGAGAAGGGCCACGAGGCGGCCACACCCTAGGGGGGCGCGGACCCACCTCTGGTCGCGCCGCCCTATGGGGTGGGCCCCTCGGGTGCCCCCCTGCGCTGCCCCTTCGCCTACTTAATCCCTCCGTCGCGAAAACCCTAGTACCGAGAGCCACGATACGAGAAAAGTTACGGAGACGCCGCGGCCGCCAATCCCATCTCGGGGGATTCAGGAGATCGCCTCCGGCACCCTGCCGGAGAGGGCTCTACATCACCATGCCCGCCTCCGGACTGATGCGTGAGTAGTTCATCCTTGGACTATGGGTCCATAGCAGTAGCTAGATGGTTGTCTTCTCCTCTTGTGCTATCATGTTTAGATCTTGTGAGCTGCCTATCATGATCGGGATCATCTATTTGTAATGCTACATGTTGTGTTTGGTGGGATCCGATGAATATTGAATACTATGTCAAGTTGATTAATTGATCTATCATATATGTGTTGTTTATGTTCTTGCATGCTCTCCGTTGCTAGTAGAGGCTCTAGCCAAGTTGATACTTGTAACTCCAAGATGGAGTATTTATGCTCGATAGTGGGTTCATGCCTCCATTGAATGCGGGACGATGACAGAAAGTTCTAAGGTTGTGGATGTGCTTTTGCCACTAGGGATAAAACATCAATGCTTTGTCTAAGGATATTTGTGTTGATTACATTACGCACCATACTTAATGCAATTGTCTGTTGTTTGCAACTTAATACCAGAAGGGGTGCGGATGCTAACCTGAAGGTGGACTTTTTAGGCATAGATGCATGCTGGATGGCGGTCTATGTTCTTTGTCGTAATGCCCTGATTAAATCTCATAGTAGTCATCATGATATATATATATGAATCACTATTTGTCAATTGCCCACCTGTAATTTGTTCACCCAACGTCCTATTTATCTTATTGGAGAGACACCACTAGTAAACTGTGGATCCCGGTCCATTCTTTTACATCTGAAATACAATCTACTGCAATCTCTGTTCTCTGTTGTTCTTCGCAAACAAACATCATTCTCCACACCATACGTTTAATCCTTTGTTTTCAGCAAGCCGGTGAGATTGACAACCTCACTGTTAAGTTGGGGCAAAGTATCTTGATTGTGTTGTGCAGGTTTCACGTTGGCGCCGGAATCACTGGTGTTGCGCCGCACTACACTCCTCCACCAACAACCTTCACGTGGCCTTCATCTCCTACTGGTTCGATAAACCTTGGTTTCTTTCCGAGGGAAAACTTGCTGCTGTGCTCATCATACCTTCTTCTTGGGGTTCCCAACGGACGTGTGCTTTACCTTCACAAGGAAGTTGTTGCCTCCACGCACAGCAGCGAGCACGTGTCATCAGCTCCTCCGACCAATTCGCCCTCCTCGGGTCCTGGGACGGCAAAATTCGGTGATGTCGCGGCCCGTGGCCATTAGTGGGGTCTGGGCGCATCGACTGATCTCCTCCTCGCCGACCTCCTCGAGGAAGCCGGAGGAGGAAGTGGCACCGGAGGAGGAAGTGACACAGGATCGCGAGCTAAAGAGCACCCCAGCCGATACTTTTGAATTCCATAGTATAGATCATAAAGACAACTCAAGTAACAATCATGATTACCAGAAAATCACCATTCCAGGATTTGAGTTCCTCGGAGAGGATTGCCCATTTGGCTATCGTAAAAAATGAGATGTTACAAAAGTATCAGTGTCCAATAAATTAATTGGAAGCCTATGTACTCCTCTAAACCTGACCCAAATTATTAAATAATCTTAATAGAGAAGTAGTTCTCACACTTGAGAAATAAACCCAAAATATCTTCAATTGCCGAGTAGACCAAGTTTATCAGATATACTCATGTGGTGATACTCGCCTACTCAAGTAGACGAATCATCTATGCATAGCATATGTAAAACTACACGCTAGTGTGAAACGATTATAGATAGATGAACTATTCAGATTACCCAAAATAATAGCGGGTGCTTCCTGATTAAAAATGAGAAGAGAGCATATGTAAAATGGTAGGATTGTTATGTACCTTGCAAATTTAGGTAAGCAGATTATTATGTCTCTCATGGTTACGAGCCTAGTTAGATTCTGAAACATTACAATGCACAGCCCCAAAGTTCTTCCGTTCACGTGAATCAAAAGCAGTATTGGACCATGTCCTTAGCAATTATAAAAGCCTTAATAGTCAAAGCTGCACAATGGTCACGCAGAACAACAAATACACCAGAGAGGCATTAAATCAAATACTTGAAGAGCAATCGACTTGACCTTATTAGAATGTCGTGGATACGATCTGGGGCAGGGTGTGGATGTATCCCGTGTCGGCGGCCTACCTGAGCACGATACAACCCACGCATGGATGCTCCCTTACAAGTATCTAGAGCTTGAATTCAATCTTCGTTCTAGGATCCACAAATATCCAGATCGAGAAGAATTTGAGGGCCACGAGTACTACCTGTAGAACTTGAAGGGGACGACAATGACGAGGCAGAGCGTGAGTTTGAAGTTAAATCGGCCTGACGAAGTTAGAAATTGGCGAGCGATTCCTCGCTCCCAACGCTCCGTGCATGGCCTGGCAGAGGGGAGGAGGACGGGGATGGAGGCGGAAATGCATCTAAGGAGCATCGAGGTTCCAACCTGTGAGAACGAATTTGTTGTCATCGGAGGCATCTCTGGAGCTTGTCAATGTAGCGAAAACATTTACCATCAGCCATCGTGGTCTCTGATCAGGTCGACATGTTGCGGTACATAGAGGCGGCCTCGTGTGCTGGCTCGTGGATACCGACGGCGTTGATGGTCGATGCGGTGGCGCCGTTGGGACTCGCGCGACATCAGCAGGTAGGCTCGAATCGAGGTATCGCTTACTGGCTCGCGGAGGACGACAGCATGCTGGATCGAGGCGGCGGTGTCGCGGAGACTCGCGCGGCGGCGATGAGCAGCGTGTGTTTGGCGGCCGACGGCGCGTGCAGGATCGAGGCGGCGGTGCCGGAGAGACTCGCCCACTACGACTGACAGGCTCGTGTAGCGCGCCACAATGTGGCAAGGACATTTCGGAGTCTGGGAGATCAAAGCGATGGTGATTTTTGGGGAACAAAAGGAGAAATAATTGTCTCCGGGGCGTCCCATTTTATTTTCTAAATATGTGGAGGTGATGTATTAATGAGATTTATGTAGGCTGAAATCATGGAATCTTCCTAGACGTCCTATTTTATTTTCCAAACATGTAGGCTGAAATTATGGAGTCTTCCCATTCTATTTTTCAAATATGTGGATTCCAGCGGTGTGTTAATGAGATTTATGTAAGCTGAAATCATGTAGTTTGGGTGCACGTCATTTTTTTTTGAAAACTTTCTGAAATCTTGTGGTTTTGTGGGAGGACGAAATGGTCTTATGAAATTTAGGAGTTTATTATGTAAATGCCTGAGAAAGGTAATTTGTGAGATTACCATAGCATGATTTCTGGGTTGATGATTCCTAAAGCGGCCCAGGCTGATATAATGCGCGAGTTGATATTCTGGGAAGGTTAGGATGATCAAAGTGCTGGATTGCAGCGTGAGTTAGTTATATTGACTGATTGATTGCTGGATTGGCGCGTTAGACTTTCCCTGTTTAGGTGGGACGGACGACCAAAAGGACGACGAAAATAGGGGAGAAGGGGGAACACGTTCGTTCTTTTTAAGTAGTAGAGATAGAGATAGAGATTTTCCAAATATGTAGGCTGAAATTATGGAGTCTTCCCATTCTATTTTTCAAATATGTGGATTCCAGCGGTGTGTTAATGAGATTTATGTAAGCATCATGTAGTTTGGGTGCACGTCATTTTTTTTGAAAACTTTCTGAAATCTTGTGGTTTTGTGGGAGGACGAAATGGTCTTATGAAATTTAGGAGTTTATTATGTAAATGCCTGAGAAAGGTAATTTGTGAGATTACCATAGCATGATTCCTGGGCTGATGATTCCTAAAGCGGTCCAGGCTGATATAATGCGCGAGTTGATATTCTGGGAAGGTTAGGATGACCAAAGTGCTGGATTGCAGCGTGAGTTATATTGACTGATTGATTGCTGGATTGCCGCGTTAGAGTTTCTCTGTTTAGGTGGGACGGACGACCAAAAAGACGACGAAAATAGGGAAGAAGGGGAAACACGTTCGTTCTTTTTAAATAGTAGAGAAGAGATAGAGATGTCTCAGGAGACCGGCCATTGTACCGTGCACAGGACCTCCCTTGCACAATGTTATTAGCTGTCGTTATGTTTTAATGTGTGTGCCCAAATTAAAACATAATATCAATGAACCTTGGCGCAATAGGTCGCCATTGAATCTTAAAGCGGAATATCAACGGCACAAACATGCACAGGACCTTCCGTCCATGGGGCAAACACATTTCTCCATGTCTCGGCTCGATCGCTAAAATCATGATGATAGAAACTCTGCAGGTAGTCAAATCAAGTGAAGTCACATCACTAGAACCAAAGTTTTAAATAGTTGGATATTGTGTGAATATGGTGTTTTGGCTCATAGGTCTAAATACGCCTATTATAAAAAAAATATTTTAAAATGTTTAAACATCCAGATATACTATGTTAGTACACAAAATTTTGTGGGGAAACGACATTTTTTCTTGGCTGTGTAAAAAGGATAAAAAAATGTCTCGTAAAAAGCTATTTTGGAGCACCAAAAACTATCTTTTTACAAAGTCCAAAAAATGTCATTCTTTCGTGAAACTTTGTGTGCAGACATAGAATGTGCAGATGTACATCGATAATTTTCATCCGTTTTTTTTAGCATTTTGAATATGTTTTTTTCTAATTGGTGTATCCGCACCTATAAGCCAAAATGCGGCTATAACCTAGTTATGGCCTTTGGGGAGACCCCCTCTAAGGGTATGCCATTTATAGGCTAAATGAGGAAAACCGTTGATAACCGGATATATATGTATATAGGACTAGTTAGCCCCTAATTAGCCTCTAGTTAAGCGCTAAAATCCCTCTTTTCTGAATTTCTCATCTCTTCTCCTTTTTATTTCATATTTTCTAAATTTTATTCAATATAACCCAACAAAAATTGTGAGTTGAATAGTTAAATATTTGTTCGTGTTGAATAGTTGAATGAGTTGTAGACTTGTAGCTCAAATCATGTTTGAGTTATAGTTTTGCTATTCATTTGCAAGATATAACTGAAATCTCTCCTATTTTTGAAAAAATGCTAAATATATTAGCCTGCTATATCCTGGCTAGAGCTTTTTTAACTTCTGAAAATATCGTGGCTAAATGAAATAGCCCGCTATTTTAGGCAAGGGTACAAACTTGTTTTGATGCTACCACTAAACAAAATCTTATAGAATATAAAAGAAGCTTACTCTAATTCGTCCGTCTATGCACTTGAAATTGAAGGCTTTAGCCACTGCCAGTTTCGCTATCGGCATGACGGGGCCTAAACTAAGTTTTGACGCTAGCTGCAACTAACCCACTAAACAGAATCTAGTGCGTAACCTCTCAAAATGATAGTGAAAATAAAACCTAAAAATATGATCTTCCAAAACATATTCCACAGAAGGTGTTGCACTATCATCTTCAATCTATGTGCATCGTGTCTCCTCGCTCCTTAGTTTCTTTCAAGTGCGTCTATGGGAACTACAGGAGAAAGGCTGGGCGGGCTAGAACAAAGATATTAAGGTGATTAATCTGAAATTGGATTGGCCTGAACCAATCCATAGGCACAAAAATCTTTTTCCTGATACGCTATGCGGGCCATGGCCCAGGCTTGCCCCAGTGTAGCTCTCCGCCTCTCCTAGTGGACGAAAGCATGGTGGAACATTCGGAAAATCGGAACGAGCTTGTCTCCTCCCGCGGTCACTCCACAACGGTTAATCCTGGTGTTGAAAAGGACACACACCTCCCTTAGGGCATCTCCAACCGGACGATCCATCCCGCGCCCACGTGTCCGGTTGGGTCGAAACGGACAAAACCGCGGCCCAGCGCGCGGACCCTTCCCTAAAACGGATGGCCGCGGCGTCCGGGACGACCCAAACCCGGCCCAAATCTTGGACGAGTTTGCGTGGCCGCGGACGCGAAAGGCTGGTCGCTCGCGTCCTCCCCTTGTCCGCCCCTGGCCCGCCTGTCTGCCTCCCAAAACAGAAACACTCCACTGTACTCCCAAAACCTAGAGATGGCCGACGAAGCGACTGCCGCCGCCACCGCCACCACCGCCACCATCGGAGAGGAGGCACTGCTCGCGGCCGTTGCCGCTCCTGCCGTGGAGGCGGCTCCTGAACTGGACGCTCCGGTGGTCGTGGAGCCCGGGCCGCCGACGAAGAAGGCGAAGCCCGAGCTCACCGCGGAGCAGAGGGCGATGGAGACCAAGAAGCGGGGGGACCGGCGCAGGGCATCTGATCAACGGAAGAAGGAGGCCGCCGCCGCGGAGGAGCGGGTGCGGGCGGCGGAGCAGCTCCTCGAACTCCAAACGCTGGCGAAGAACACTCTCCTTCAAGAGCAGCAGGCGCAGGCCATGCTCTTTTACGGCCATGCAGCGCTCGGCCAGCACATGATCGTCCCCGGCACCGGCACGGCCTCGGGGGGGGGGAGCTCGGCCTCGTCCGTGACCCGGCCCCTTCCTCCAAGGTCAACTGCCCCACCGACTACCCCGTTTGCGCTCGAAATGGGGGCGCGTTCAGGGCGGCACGCGTACCAGTCACGGGATGGGTCACCGAAGGTGGGCGAGTCCACTACGGGGCCGTCACCTTCGTCCATTGACCTCAACCGTGCGCCGGCAAACTCCAAAGGCCCCAAGCACCTGGGAGCAGCTGCGATGGCCGGTGCACGCAACCTGTTCGACGATTTGTCGGCCGCGCGCACGCAGTCACTGTCCACCGTGCAGGCCCTCCGTCTTTCGCGCAGACAATGCCGACCACCCTGCCATATCCTTCGACACAGCAGGCTCCCCAGCCACCTCCCATTGACACACAGGAGGGCACAACTGCCTGACCCGGCAGCATAAACATCGAGGAGGAGCCGTTGTTCGTTGAGGGCCTCACACAAGCCGCAGCTGCACAAGCTAGAGCTCGCCGGGTAAGCAAACGAACCGCCAACTACACGGAGAAGGAGGACAAGGTGCTCGTCCAAGGATGGTTGACCATCGGGCAAGATGCGTTGACAGGTGCCGAGCAGAAGGGGACCACATTCTGGCGCGGATCTATGAATACTTCCATGAACATCGCAAATACGGACAAGAGCCATTTGAGAGCGACCGCAGCGAGATATCGCTCCAAAAGAGGTGGGGAGCAATTCAAACGAAATGCAACAAGTTCCAGGCGGCGTATGATCACGCGAAGCGGATCCCCGTTAGTGGCATGGGTGTGAAGGACTTGGTATGATTCTTAACCTGAACTTATTCATCCGATGTTCGCACATATGTTTATCGTTGTTGTCTCGCTTTGCTCTAGGTGTGGCGAGCTTTGGAATTCTACAAAGTCAACAATGGAGAGAAGACCTTTGCCTTACCTCATTGTTGGAAGGAACTCCACGGCACCCCCAAGTTCCAGGAGGGGTACGAGGGGTACATGGCGACCTTAACTGGCAACAACCCCGCCAAAGATGCCACGGTCATTGACCTTGAGGGCATCTCCAGCGGCGCGACGCAAATGGTCGCTGAGCGACCGTTTTCGTCCGCCGTGACCGGATATGCGCAAAGTGACCGGCCCGTCCGCGGAGACGCAAACCTGGCCCAAATATGCGACAGGTTTGCGTCTCCGCGGACGCTTGGCGGACGCGCCGAGTGACCGCCGAAAAAGACGTAGGACCCGCGCGTCAGTGGCAGCGAGGCCGATATAATTCCCGCCGCTGGCCATTCCCCGCGCGAAAAAGCAAACTAGACCGGCGCGAAACATTCCAGAAGCGATGGACGTCCTCGCCGCCGCAGCCACCGCAATGGATGCGGATCAAACCCTCGCCGCCGCACCCGCCGCCGCCCCACACACTCCCCCGTAGCCACGACCGTAGCCACAATGGAGGGTCCGCCGGAAGCAAAGCGGGCCGGCACCGGCGGCGGCCGGGAGGCAAAGGCGAAGGCTACAAAGAAGGTGCTCTCCCCGGAGGAGAAAGTGATCGAGGCCGCGAAACGTCGCTGCCGGCGACGGAACCAGAAGATGAAGATTTCCGCGGCCGCCAACCAGCAGGCATGGCAGATGCAGATCAAAGCCGGCGTCGCGCAAGTAGCCCTCCATCCGACCTTGGCGGAGGGCTACATGCTCGTCAAGAGAGAGGGGATCGCCGACGTCGCTCCTCCGTCCTCGTCGGTTAGCTCGGTAAGTTCCCAGCTGCGTCCTGGAACTCCTGGTCACTTGCAGGGCCACCCGGCGTCGCGGTTCGCGTCCGGCTTGCCGCCGATGGAGTTGACCGGGGCGGCGGAGCAGTTCAACGGGGCGGCTGTTCCCGACCTCAACCGGACTCCTAGAAGCGGTGACTCCACCTCGGGCGCGACACAGAAGACGCGCCAGGTGCCGGAGGAGAGCATGCCACAGTCCCGCATCCTGTTCGACGAAATGGCGCCGGCTGCCCTGACGATGGACGACCCGGTACGTGAGCTCTCTCAATGTCTGCGTTCGCCGTGTTTCATGCATCTGACGTCCGGTGATTCGTAGGACTATTGGAAGGACCGCCGTGAGGCTGACATCCAGGAAATTATCTTCGGCGGCGGCTTCGTTCGCGGTGATCTGGCCGGGACCCCGCTGGATGACTGGGAGCCAACGGCAGATGAACGCGCGGAGGACATCGAAACCGCACGCCTGTTCGCCACCCAGCAGACGCAGCCAACACCCGTGTTGGTGGACGACTTCGACGACGCGCCAACAAAGCCTACGAAGAAGAAGGGGGAGAGCCACAGGACACAAGGCTTCGTCGACGAAGAGGACAAGTGCTTGTGTGAAGCATGGCTTGCATCGAGCAATGATTGCATTAATGGCGCGCAGCAAAAGGGCAAGGTCTATTGGGCCAAGGTCTCGCAGCAGTACAACGAGACCAGGCGGCACCCGCCCTACAATATCACAAGCCCTCGGACGTTAGAGTCCCTCCGAAAAGATGGAACTACATCAAGCAAGAGACAGCCAAGTTTTGCTCGGCGGTCGAACATGCTATTAACAACCCCGTAAGCGGCGCCGGCGTCATGACGAGTGGTAAACAAGATAGAACCATCATCATTCAACACTATGTGCATCATTGTATGTACATCATTGGCGGCTATGAATGCAGGTATCCCGCGCCTTGGAGAAGTTCAGGGCCACGCATAAGAAGGGCTTCCATATGGTCCATTGCTGGGACGTGCTGAAGAACGCCAACAAGTGGATGACAAGCTATGCGGCCTACAACGAAGCGGTGAGGAATGGGACAGAGATCAACCTCGACGGCGAGGACGACGATCAAGGCCGTCCAGCCCTTCCACCTCGTCCCCGCGGCCACAAGGCTACCAAGGCCGATCTACAGCTGGAGGCGCAGGCCCTTGCGTTCACCATGAGCATGGAGAAGATGATGGCCGACAATCGTGCCGCCTTGGCTGCAAGGGACGAGAAGAGGCGTCTGGAAAAAGAGGCCGCAGCTGCCATCTACCACAACCTCGCCAAAGAGGTAATTGAGGTCCAAAAGGCAGACGCCGAGGCCAAATTGCTTGACGCCGAGGCTAGGAGGATGGAAGCCCAGGCCAAGATCCTTGCGGAGGACACTAGGATCATGCTAGCCGACTTGAGCAGCGTCGACGACGACACCAGGGCCTGGTTCATGAAGAGGCGCGCCGAAATCCGCGCGCGAGACGCCTGATCGCCGGCGCCATGCGCCCAGCACCTTGGCCTCCTTTTGGACATTTTTATTGCTGCACATGCCTTGTTGTGCCCCTTTTGGTCTCCACTTTGCGCAGTCCGATATGCAAAGTGGGGTGAACTTGTTTCAGCCCTCAAAATGCGGCTGTAAATTTGGTGCAAAAGTTTATGCTTGCTTCTATTTTTTGAATTCTGGCCTCCGCCCAAAATGCGTCGCCCCGCTGGAGCCAGCCCCAGACGCAAACGGACACGCGACCATTTCCGCGTCCGCCTCGCGACGCAAACGGACGCCCGCGGACATTTTGGGTGTCCGAAATGCGTCGCGCCGCTGGAGATGCCCTGATGGTGGGCAGCCTTGTGGTAGCTCCGCTTCTCGTGCAAGTCGTCCACGCGGCCACAAGTCAACCAAAGCCGACATGAAGCGTGATGCTTCGTCCATGCTATTGTATGGCACTTTGAAGGAGATGCATGCGGACAGAGAGGTGTCCACGGACAAGAGGGATGAGAGGAGGCGCCGGGAGAAAGAAGAGGACGGGAAGAAATTCTTTGATGTCCAGCAGAAGAAGCTTGAGATTGAAGAGGTCAAGGCCAAGACCAAAGCTAAAGAATTTGAGCTTAAAGAGAGAGAACTTGAGCTCATAGCAATGGCAAGGGCCAAAGAGGTGGAGGTGAAGGCGAAGGAAGTTGAGCTCACACTAGTAGAAAACCTCTCATCCATCTAAGCCATTGGTACCGGTTCCCTTACGAACCGGTACCAATGGCGTCATCTGTACCGGTTTAAGGGGTCTGGCGGGCGAGGACATTTGGTACCGGTTCGTGAGGAGCTTTCGTACCGGTTCGTGTGAGGAACCGGTACGAAACGTCTTCGCCCAAAATTCAGACGCGTGGTGGGGCCCGGGCTGGACCTTTGGTACCGGTTCGTAACACGAACCGGTACCAAAGGTACCGGCTATATCAAATCGCCCCAGATCCTCCCGAGCCCCTGCAGGGCTCTCATTTTTCTCTTCTCCTCGCACTCTAAATTTTGCTCCACCTCTCACACTCCATTAATCTTCATTTTTCTCCACCATTTTAACAAGATTAACGGCACCCATCTATCTAAGGGTTAGCAATATCATCCTTCCTTCCGGCGTTCCTAATTTAGCTAATTTCTTTGGTAGTTTTAACTCGTACTATTTTGTAGTGCAAGCAAGGTGTTCGATGAAATGCCTAAGTTAGTGATTTTATTTTTTTTATATGCAATTTGAGCTGAAATTATGGTATGTTTTGTAGGTTTTAATTAGTATCATATCCCCGTCCTTACCGCCGTCGATCGCCAGCGTCGTCCCGTAGCCGGCACGGTACCACACCTCGGTGAGCCCCTCTTCTTTTTTATAAAAAAACAATTAGTTTTATGTGATGAACTTGAATATTAATTAAGTTGGTCACTCATATATCCATGATGTTGTGTACTTAATGATTTTTGATATACATATATATAAAATGCAGATGAGTCGACAATGGATGTACGGTGACCGGTGCCATCCCGAGTTCATTACTGGCATGCATTATTTTCTCAACGTGGCTGAGGCAAACAGGCGGTCGAATGGTTTCATGTATTGTCCATGTAGTTCCTGTAAGAATATGAAGGATTACCCTACCTCGAAGACCCTTCACATCCACCTGCTGGAGAATGGTTTCATGCCCAGCTATAATTGTTGGACCAAGCACGGAGAAAGAGGGGTTATATTGGAAGACAACGAAGAAGAAGAGGATAGTGACAACTATCCCTTATTCACTGAAGACGGTGGTAGTAGAATGGGGGAAGACGAAGCTGAAGAAGAGCCCATTTTCGATGAGCCGATTTTTGATGACCCGGATGACGATTTGGGTCGGGCCATTCTTGATGCGAAGATGAACTGCGGAAATGAAAAGGAGAGGTTGAAGTTGGAGAAAATGTTAGAGGATCACAACAAACTGTTGTACCCAAATTGCGAAAATGGTCGAAAAAAGCTGGGTACCACGCTGGAATTGCTGCGAGTGGAAGGCGAGAGAATGGTACTTCGACAAGGGATTTGAAAAGTTGCTGAAAATAATAAAGAAGATGCTTCCAGGGGAGAACGTGTTGCCCTCTAGCACGTACGAAGCAAAGAAGGTTGTCTGCCCTCTAGGATTAGAGGTGCAGAAGATACATGCATGCATCAATGACTCCATCCTCTACCGCGGGGAGTACGAGAATTTGAATGCATGCCCGGTATGTAGTGCATTGAGGTATAAGATCAGGCGAGATGACCCTGGCAATGTTGAGGGTGAGTCCACCCCCAGGAAGAGGGTTCCTGCGAAGGTGATGTGGTATGCTCCTATAATACCACGGTTGAAACGTTTGTTCCGGAACAAAGAGCATGCCAAGTTGTTGCGATGGCACAAAGAGGACCGTAAGAAAGATGTGATGCTCGAGACACCCCGCCGACGGGTCGCGGTGGAGAAAAATCGACAGAGAGTTCAAGTCATTTTCGGATGACGCAAGGAACTTAAGATTTGGTCTAAGTACAGTATGGCTTTAATCCTTTCGGGAGCGAGCTCCAGTCCATAGCACCTGGCCGGTGACTCTATGTATCTATAACCTTCCTCCTTGGTTGTGCATGAAGCGGAAGTTCATTATGATGCCGGTGCTCATCCAGGGCCCGAAGCAACCCGAGCAACGACATTGATGTGTACCCGAGGCCATTGGTTGAAGAACTTTTAGAGTTGTGGCGTGTCGAAGGTGTACCTGTGTGGGATGAGCACGAACAAAAGGAATTTAACCTACGAGCGTTGTTATTTGTAACCATCAATGATTGGCCTGCTCTTGGTAACATTTCAGGGCAGTCAAACAAGGGATACAATGCATGCACACACTGTTTAGGTGAGACTGATAGTAATTATTTGGGAAACAAGAATGTGTACCAGGGCATCGTCGATTTCTTCCAAAACAACATCACGTCGAAAGAGAGGAAAGCATTTCGGAGGTGAGGCAGATAACCGAACGAAGCCTACCCGCCCTAATGGGGAAGTTATATATGATATGGTCAAGGATTTAAAAGTGATCTTTGGAAAGGGTCCCGGCGGACAATCTGTTCCGCATGATGTTGACGGACACGTACCCATGTGGAAGAAGAAGTCGATATTTTGGGAGCTACCCTACTGGAAATTCTTAGAGGTTCACTCTGCAATCGACGTGATGCACGTGACGAAAAATCTTTGCGTGAACCTGCTAAACTTCTTGGGCGTGTATGGGAAGACAAAAGATACACCGGAAGCACGACAGGACCAGCAAAGTATCCACGAAGGAAACAACCTGAATCCTGAGAAGTATCAAGGTCCTGCCAGCTATGCTCTTACCAAAGAGGAGAAGGAGATCTTTTTTGAAGTCCCGAGTAGCATCAAGGTCCCGTCTGGCTTCTCGTCGAATATAAAGGGAATAATAAACATGTCGGAGAAAAAGTTTCAAAACCTAAAGTCTCATGACTGCCACGTGATTATGACACAATTACTTCCGGTTGCATTGAGGGGGCTTCTGCCGGAAAATGTTCGAGTACCCATTGTGAAGCTATGTGCGTTCCTCAATGCAATTTCTCAGAAGGTGATCAATCCACTTACTCTACAAAATTTACGAAGGATGTGGTCCAATGTCTAGTCAGCTTCGAGTTGGTGTTCCCACCATCCTTCTTCAATATTATGACACATCTCCTAGTTCACCTGGTCGAAGAGATTGGCGTTCTCGGTCCTGTATTTCTACACAACATGTTCCCCTTTGAGAGATTCATGGGAGTCTTAAAGAAGTACGTTCATAACCGTGCTAGGCCAGAAGGAAGCATCTCCAAGGGCTATGGAAGAGAGGAGGTCATTGAGTTTTGTGTTGACTTTATTCCTGACCTTAAGCCGATCGGTGTTCCTGAATCGCGCTATGAGGGGAGACTGCGTGGAAAAGGCACGCTAGGAAAGAAATCAGCAACGTGTATGGACGGACATTCTTTCACTCAAGCACACTACACAGTTCTACTTAATTCCATCTTGGTGGCTCCGTACAAACAGGAACACAAGGAGATCTTACGCTCTAAATACCCGGAGCAACGTGAAGATTGGATTGATGGAGAACACATGAAGACTTTCGGCGGTTGGTTGCAAACACGTCTCATGAATGTCACCGATGACGAGCAGCTGTACTTGTTGGCCAAGCAACCATCTTCTACTATATCGACTTTTCAAGGGTACGAGATTAATGGGAACACATTTTACACTTTCGCCCAAGACAAAAAGAGCACCAACCAAAACAGTGGTGTCCGCTTTGATGCGAGAAGATGGCAATGGGAACAAGGTCACATATTATGGATACATAGAGGAGATATGGGAACTTGACTATGGACCTAATTTCAAGGTCCCTTTGTTCCGGTGTAAATGGTTCAACTCTGAAAGACGGGGTACGAGGTAGACCCGCGATACGGAATGACTACAGTGGATTTCAAGAATCTTGGGTACGACACCGAACCATTCGTCCTAGCTAGTGAAGTGGCTCAGGTTTTTTATGTGAAGGATATGTCTAGCAAACCGAAAAAAAGAAAAGAAAGGCAAGAGGACACATCATACGATGAGCCAAAGCGGCACATAGTTCTTTCAGGAAAAAGAAACATCGTGGGAGTAGAGGACAAGACGGACATGTCAGAAGATTATAATAAGTTTGACGATATTCCACCCTTCAAGGTAAAAATTGACCCAAGCATCATCTTAAACAATGAAGATTGTCCATGGTTGCGTCGCAGTAAGAAGAAAGGGAAACGGGTGAAGAAAACTCAGAAGACTAGAGCAGATGGAGTATAACTTGTGTATCTCAATATGGAAATCACTTTTGTGTAATGATGTAACTGTATGTAAGATATTAACAATGGAGATGGTTGGCTTGTTTTACTAGTTAAGTCACGGGCTTGCAGGGAAATTTTTCCGAGGCGGAACTTCCGAAGATGCCATAGGGCGTGTGCACCAAGGGCATCTTCGAGAAGTTCCGCCACGGGAGATTTCCCAACCCTTTCCCCAACATTGTTAGAGGAGATGAAGTCTTCCA
This sequence comes from Lolium rigidum, assembly GCF_022539505.1. NCBI lineage: Eukaryota > Viridiplantae > Streptophyta > Magnoliopsida > Poales > Poaceae > Lolium > Lolium rigidum. Next base: position 261,939,880 of record NC_061512.1, on the reverse strand, counting down.
CGGGCTTGCAGGGAAATTTTTCCGAGGCGGAACTTCCGAAGATGCCATAGGGCGTGTGCACCAAGGGCATCTTCGACAAGTTCCGCCACGGAGATTTCCCAACCCTTTCCCCATCCATGGTGATGAAACTCTCCATCCATGTTGGCTTGTTGAGCTGCTTCCCATGGTCTACCGATGCTCCTTTTATAGGCAGAGCGTCCTTATCCTGCCGACAGCTTTAGTACCGGTTGCAGACACCAACCGGTACTAAAGGTTACCCACGCGTCCTTATCCCACCGACAGGGCGTCGTGCGCTACATACTTTATCTCATCGAGCAGAGCGTCCTTATCCCACCGACAACTTTAGTACCGGTTGCACCCACCAACCGGTACTAAAGGTTTGCCTCGATCTGTCTTCCCGCCTATTTTCTTCCCGCGCTTTCCACCGGTTCCCGAAATAATTAGAAAAGAATTAGAAAATATATAGAAAAGAATTAGAAAATATATAGAAAAAGAAATATAAAAAAGGATATAGAAAACAAATAGAAAAGAAAACAAACGAAAAAAGAAAAAGAAATAGAAAACAAATAGAAAAGAAAAGAAATAGAAAATAAAAAGAAAAGAAAAGAAACACAAAAGAAAAGAAAAAAAACAGAAAAGAAAAGAAAGAAGAAACATAAAACAAAATAAATAGAAAAGAAATATAAAAGAAAAGAAACACAAAAGAAAGGGGAACGAAAATGAAAAGAAAAGAAATAGAAAATGAAAAGAAAAGAAAATGAAAATGAAAAGAAATAGAAAATGAAAAGAAATAGAAAATGAAAAGAAAGAAGAAAACAGTAAAAGAAAAGAAAAAACAGCAAAAGAAAACAAAACAGTAAAAGAAAAAAAACAGAAAAGAAAAGAAAGAAGAAACATAAAACAAAATAAATAGAAAAGAAATATAAAAGAAAAGAAACACAAAAGAAAGGGGAACGAAAATGAAAAGAAAAGAAATAGAAAATGAAAAGAAAAGAAAATGAAAATGAAAAGAAATAGAAAATGAAAAGAAAGAAGAAAACAGTAAAAGAAAAGAAAAAACAGCAAAAGAAAACAAAACAGTAAAAGAAAAAAGAAAACAAAAAAAAACCTTTGGTACCGGTTGGTACCACCAACCGGTACGAAAGACCTTTCGTACCGGTTGGTGCTACCAACCGGTACCAAAGGTGGTTCCCCTAGTTAGGGACTTAGCGCGCGCGGGGCGCAGTTTTCCTTTCTTCCCCAATTCCATCGCAGAGAGAGCTCGCGCGCCAGAGACCTCGCAGCCGACGCTCCCTGGCCGTCATCGCCGTCGCCGTAGCGGCCGCCCTCGCCGTCGCCCTCGCCGTAGCCGCCGCCGTAGCCCTCACTGAAGCCGCCGCCGTCGTCGCCGCGTCGCCCGCGCCGCTCCACCTCTCCCCGCCGCCGTCGCCCGGCCCTCACCGAGGTGAGCACCCGCCGGCCCCTCCTCTCCCTCCCTCGCCTCCCTCGCCTCCTCGCCTCCCTCGCGTCGGCTCCCGGCCGGCGCGCCTCGCCGGGAGGAGCCCGCGCGCGCGTCGGCTGCCGCGCCACGGTCGCCGCCGGCCTCCCCCTCACGCACGCCCGCAGGGTGTTCGACGAAGTGCCCTGCCCGTGCCGCTGTGCGCCTGCCGTGCGCCTGCCCGTGCCGTGCGCCGTGGCCGTGCCGTGCGCCTGCCCGTGCCGTGCGCCTGCCCGTGCCGTGCGCCGTGGCCGTGCCGCTGCCCTGCCCGTGCCGCTGCGCTGCCGTGCGCCTGCCCGTGCCCGTGCCGTGCGCCGTGGCCGTGCCGCTGCCCTGCCCGTGCCGCTGCGCTGCCGTGCGCCTGCCGTGCCCGTGCCGTGCGCCGTGGCCGTGCCGCTGCCCCTGCCCTGCCGTGCGCCGTGGCCGTGCCGCTGCCCTGCCCACGGACACCGCCGCCTGTAGCGCGAGGACACGCCGCCGCCTGTAGCGCGAGGACGCCGCCGTAGGGGTGTCGTCGTTAGCGCGAGGACACGCCGCCGCCTGTAGCGCGAGGACACGTTTTTTTTTGGTCGGCGGTGTCGTCGTCGTCGTCGCTGAAGGCATTGGCCGAGGAGTGGCTCATGGTGTGGTGATATAATAATAGTGATATAACTTTTCAAAACCAGCGACACCCGAAGGACTGATCCTCTTACAAAACAAATATGGAAAATCTATTTGTCGGGGTCATGGCTCTCATAGCGTCGTGAGCCGGCGGTGATCCTGCCGACTGGCCTCATGTTGGAATTTTTCTAGTTTGAAACACTATGGTAGTTTTATATTGGGAAGTTTAGTGAACCCTTTCTTAATTTTGCAGTGACATTGAGGTATGGAGGACGACACCTTCGTCCGAGATGAGGAGGGGGAGAAGCGGTGCAGCAATTGATCTATGAGAGTGCCCGTGGTCCGGAACCCGAGGATGGAGATGACAACGATTTCCAAGATTTTCTGAATGATTTCGGCGAGGGACTTGAGTCTGAACAAATTAGAAGAGACAACGAAGTGTCCATCACAAACTCCGGCGAGGTGTATATCTATGTATCAATTAGTCTATATGTTCATCCCTAGATGCATTCATTTATTTGTATTGCACTTATTAACAAATAAATTTTTCTTTTAGCCTTCTGGATCATCGAGCAAGTCTGTTAGATCAAAACGAGGCCCGACGCGGGTGCTAAAGGGCGAGGGCAGGTTAGCCCTCACGGCATTCAAGGATAGTGGTGAACCAGTGGAGCCCAAGGAGTTTTGCCGCAAATTTACAAGTCAATCCGGAGTTATTGTTAGGGACCATGTACCGATCAGCATTCAAGAGTGGCATAAGCCGAAGAACCCGGAGAGTGGTGCTAGTTATGTCAACGACGCGATGAAAAATTTACTTTGGGACACGCTCATGACAAAGTTCAGCCTACCGGAAGACATGACGGAAGGCCAGAAGAATAAAGTCAAGGAATGGACATTGAAGAAGATGGCCATACAATTCCAGACCTTCAAGAAAAATTTATGGGACAAATATAAGAATGAAGATCCAGTATTCGATGATACTCTAGTGAAGATAAAAGATCACTGGGCCGCATTTAAGGACTATAAGAAATCGTCTACTTTTGTGTCCCGATCGAAGAAAAATACCGAAAATGCTGCAAAGAAGAAACTTCCGCATCATTTGGGGTCGAGTGGCTACAAGAGTGCCATTCCGAAGTGGACAGCGTTTGAGAATAAAGCTGATGGATCATGGAATCGTTCCACGAGACATGGGACCGGCCCGAACGGTCCAAGTTCGGTTGTTCGCTCATGGGGCAGGGTTGGACCCAAAGACGGGGCTGATCGTTGCGAAGGGAAAATGGAAGGAAAAAATTGAGGATATCGTACCGAAGCTTGTAGATGCAATTGAAAAGGTCGGAAAGGGAGAGTACATTCCCGATCGAGAGAATGACGAGCGACACTCGCTGCGGGGAACCCCGAACATGTTGGACGGGTACGAGCTCGCCCAGGTCTCACCATGAAGGAAGCGTGGCCGGACAGCGCTGACACTTATAGAAGCCGTTCGCGAAAGAAGAAGAAGGACGCCGACATTGTAACGGAATTGTTAACTAGGGTGGAGGCTCTTGAGAGAAATCAGAGGGCACCTGACCAGCCGGCTGTTTCTACGGGATCCACAAGCCGATGCTGCCCCATCTCGGCGAAGAAGCGGTGTCGGTTCCTCGCATCTTGACGGATGTGGAGGAAGCTACCCCGTGGATTATGTCACGGAGAAGACGGATTGCGAGCTACATATGTTAATCAGGACCGCGTACTGTTAAGGTGGCGGTCGGCTATGTGTACCCAAGTGAAGATGGAGCAATGCACCATCATATGCCCATTCCACCTGGTTGTGTTCGTGTCGGGGTGGATGAAGTTGTTTCGGGTTTTGAAAAAGTGGAGCTTGATATTCCTAGAGGTGAAGATGAGAGGACAACGGCCGATGTCAAGCACGGTTTCGCCCTATGGCCGAAGAAGTACGTCGTCCTTTTGCAAAGGCCACCGACTCCTACACATGAGCAGCAAATGCCATCGACTCCTCCTGGTGGCAGTCCTGGTGAGCAGCAAAGTCCACACCTACCTGAGAGGGACCCCAGCGTGAGTCCACCATCTCGAGATCCTCCGCGTAAGACAGCGTCCGTTAAGCGGAACGGTACGCCGCCTAGGAAGAAAGCTAGAAAGGAGAAACAACTGCCGCCTACGAGAAGTTACCTTGGGATAAAACTCCGGAGGAAAGAGCGGAGGCCGTTCGAGGCCGAGGTGAAGAAATTTTTGCACCAAAAGTGCCGGAGATACCTTTCGAGAAGACACTAGATCCGGTGAAAGTTGTGCGTACCGTTGAGAATCTATATGACCCTGTACCATCGCCGCCATCCGACTATAGGCGTTCTATTGAAAGGTCGTATGACAAGATGATCGAGGCGACAAAACCCGTTAAATCGGGTATCAGGGAGATAAAAGGGATACACCAAGTCTACCAGCTCGGACAACAACCCGTTCAATCGGTCGAGCCTCTCAAGGTGTTTGACGGGAAGGCCGTTCAAAGTTCTCGACAAGACACAACCGATTACGCCTTGGGTGAACGAGCATATCAATTTGTTCAAGGGAAAGATTTGGTCGAGAATCTCAGGAAGCTACCAACACGTATGCGTAACTTGCATTCGTGGTACCTTGATGCCTCAAAGAAAGGGATCGAGACTATCATGGTGCGAGTTGGGGAAGAGCACTACTTCCGAGAATACTGTGTGAACGTTGACTTCAACGAGCTTTTCCAGTTATACAATCTCCGGGCCCTCGACAAATCTATCATCAGTTCCTATTGTCTGTAAGTGATTTATTTAATTTGAGAAGTCTTTAGCTCAGCTCGTTCATTGTCTGCAGATTATAATCCTTTGTGCGCTATATTATGCAGATCGAAGATACACGAATGCAAAAGGGATGAAATCACGCACATTGGGTTCATTGACCCGCACACAATGCATGTTAAAACCATAGAAGATCCCGTCTATAACAAGGATACACCGGAGACTTTGCTAAGGTTTTTGAAGCGACAACGTGACAAAAACCTAATAATTTGGCCTTACAACTTCCGGTGAGTCTTACTCTGTCTTATAACACATTATATTTTGCTCACCGTATGTCAAAATTTTAACTAATGACTTATATATATGACACTACATATTTAAACGTGCGTAGGTTTCACTTTATTCTTCTCGTCATCAATATGCAAACTGGAGAAGTTGAAGTCTTTGACTCACTAAGCAAAAAACCGGAACTATACTTGTCTTGTTATTTAATGCTCAAAAGGTAATTTTAATTGTTATCGGTTTGTTTCGTTAATTTCCTGCTATGAACTAATTGATAACTCTTTTATGCATTTTCTTTTGTCGGGCAGCGTATGGGCAACTTTCATCAAGGAAGATACCTCCCATGAATGGCCACAGAGGCTGCGATGGAAGGCGAAAGTAAGTAGTACTACCTAGGTCCACACACCTTTTATTATCATACTTGACTATTGTTTGATTGACTTATATTCTTGTAAAGAAATGCCCGCAACAACCACAAGGGACTGATCTCTGTGGATTCTACGTTTGCGAGTACATCCACAGAATTGTCAACGAGAGAATGAATAATGCAAGAAATAAAGAGGTACGAAAACAATATTCACAAATTTGTTTTCTTATCATAAGTTGTGCTGAGTTTAAGTAATAGTTGTTTCATTGTGGTTTGAATATATATACACACACACACACATATCTCATGTACTCATTTGTATCTTATTCTTTTATAGTTGGCAACAAAGCGGAACAAGCTCTCAATCGATGACCGCTTCATAGCAATAGGCGAGGAATTGGCGGGATTCTTCCTTCGGGACGTCATACCACCATTCGCAGAGTTCCACTATGAATGAAGATGTACATGTTACATATATAGTTGGCTCGAAGAGTACCACTATGCTACATGTAATATATAGAGTACGGCTCGGAGAGTACCACTACTATGCATGAAGATCGATCTTCATGCATAGTGCTTCTTAATTTACGATCTTATGCAATTACATGTGTGTTATATTATATGCACCAACTTGCTATGCATCATATTGATCTTCATGTACTACCTAAACCCAAACACGTTTCTGGTGCATCGACGCGATATGAAACAAACCGATATCCCTAAACCCCTCCAAAAACCCTAAAACTTCAATTCTCGCCGCGGCGAGAGATTCGAGCAAATTCCCTGCCGTGGGTGGGAACCTTTGGTACCGGTTCGTATTACCAACCGGTACCAAAGCTCCTTGGCCCTGAGCTCTCCTGGGCGCCCACGTGGAGGCGCCATTAATACCGGTTCGTAAGCAACCGGTACGAAAGGGGGGGGGCCTTTAGTGCCGAATAATTTATACCGGTTGAGAAACCGGTGCGAATGGCCCTTACGAACCGGTATAGATGAGCGTTTTTCTACTAGTGTCAAACGCCAAGCCGAGGACAACCTCATCATGAACGCCGACTTGACCAACATGAGCGAGACGAAGAGAGCTTGGTTCGAGAAGAGACAGAAGGAGATCCTCGAGCGCCCAAATTGAGTTAGACAATCTCAATTGTAATTTTTATATTTTTCTCAAACTATGGCACATTTTATTTGATTTATCATGGTACATTTGATAATATTTTATGCCATTTGATATTATTTTATGTTTGTTATATATTATTCTATGTTTATGAGATATTATTCTATGTTTGTTAGACATTGTTTATAAGGATCTGTGGTCAGATGGCCTATTTCCTAAAGAAATAGGCCAAATGGTCAAATGAGTGGCCGTTGCGTTGGGCGCAGCGTGCGACCCAAACGGACGCGCGGACGCGGGGCTCCGTCCGTGCGTCCGCTCGGCCACGCAAACCGCCCAAAACGGACGGCCCAGCGGCGTCCGTTTAGGTCGCTGGGTTGGAGATGCCTTACCCCCTCCTCTCCCGATGTGTCATGTCAGCAGTGCGGCGGAGACCTCCCAAGACCTCAGTGATGTAGAGTAAACACCGGGTCATTTTTGTTGCACGAGGCGTTCAAGCACCACTAGGGCCGATACATCTATAGCCTGCAATGGCCACACGTGCTCGAGGATTGGGAGCCAAGATGAGCCACCGCCGACATATGCAATTCGATATTATGAGCACATATCCATGCCAATCAGATGTTTGAACCACAAGAACATGGAAATATTTGCTGTTATTGAATGCGAAAATACGAGGACACTTTACACATCTATGTATTCATAATATCGAAAATAGATATATTATATAAGTCTATGTCAAGATTTTGGGACACATACGCTCTAGTAATCTAGTGTTATCTACCAAGATATTGAAGAACACAAACTACACGAACATATGAAACTGCACGATAACACTTACAATAATATATATAGAAAACAAATCTAGGTGTTAGCTAAAGCAAATTATTAATCCAAGAAGGAATATGATTTCCATTCCTTTTTTATCTTTAAGGGAGACTAAATTTAACAAAACATATTAGCAATGTTAGAAATTGAAATGAAATATAGAAAAATATTCTGATGTGAAATTGTTCGGATTTAACGCAAATGCGTTTGACATGCAACATTTAACATTCCATATAAGTATTTTGCATCATTGGGGCACAGTTAATCATGCTATGAAAAAGAGAAATTATGGAAGGTACATTTAAATTGAACGAATAAGCTATATACAAGTAAAACAAATTAGTATAAATAAGTGAATATTTATTCCAAACTTAGCTTACATCTGTCGGATCAGCTTTTTTGATTGCAAATATTGCATATGAATAAATATGGTCCACGTACCAGGTTAGTATCCTAATCGTGCCCTCCCGTCACTGCGAAATCTCAGTCTCCGCCAAGACCCCATGAACAGTGTGTAGCTCGATGGTGCCTGTAGCACCTGCTCCCACACCACCGCCTCTCATGCTGGTGGATCTGCTTCCATGATAACCACAAGATAGAGGACCTCAAATGGCGAGGGCCTGCCTTTAGTGCTGCACCGTGAATCTTTGGCGACAACATTTTAATTGAACCAGAAAATGTGTATCATCTTAACATATATGGAGAAAATGTGTATCAGCTTAACACATCTGGAGATTGTGTAGATAAAAATGGATTTGTAAAGCAAAGATCAATCGCAGATAGTCAAATTCAATATCAAAGGAGTTCAGGCAATTTTCTATCAGGATCAGCCTTTGGAAGGTTCGTTGTAATCCTTGGTCTATTTGAAGGATTTTGGATAATTTCTTTGACTTCAGGGACTCAATGTTCTACAGAAGAAGACAGATCCAATACCGAAGATTAGGAGACTTCAGAAGTTTATAGATTTAGAAATCGGCAAATTTTACATGTGGACGGATAGGGAAAGAGGGGATGCGAATGATTTTCTACTTGCTAATCTGTTCAGCGTTCAGATATACAAACACTTTTGCTTTGAATGATTGTGTGGATGCAAACAGTTCTGCTTGAGTCCTTTGCCTCTTAGGTATAGATTGATGTCCACAAAATTAGTAATGAAACAGATGAACCGTAGTTATTTCCTTTGCCTTTTAGGTATAGATTGATCTCCAATGGATGAAGAATTTCAGTTTAGTTTATGAAAAAATTTCAGTCGAGTCGAGTGATGAGAGAAGATAACTTCTACTATGTTCCTTTCTTCATTCAGTCCAGAGATTCTTTATAACTGTGCAAACAATGCTCCTTTTTGGGTGAGCTAACACGGTTACTACAATTATCAAGATATCGCACCTGCAGATAGGCAGAATACTAGCTGAATGTCATGGTGGCGGTGCAACCATTACTGGAACAAGTTATGTAAGCATTTTTTTTTCTTCCATAGCAACGCACTGGCATATGGGGTAGTTATATATCAAGAAACTAGTGTTTTCACTGGTAGAAAAATGGCCTTTAGTCGCGGTTCGCAACTGTCATTAGTCGCGGTTGCGCAACCGCGACTAATTAAGCGCGACTAAAGGCCCCCCCCCTTTAGTCGCGGTTGCTTACGAACCGCGACTAAAGGCCCGTCCACGTGGGCAGCTACCATGCGCCTGGGCGAAGGACCTTTAGTCGCGGTTGGTGTCCCCAACCGGGACTAAAGGCTATTTCGTTATTTTTTTTTAATTCATTTGGATTTCTAAATTTTTTTCACTCCGTTTTTTTTTCTTTTTTTTTTCAGAATTTCTCTTATTTCAGTTATTTGCATAGCTTAGTCTCTATCTCTAACTACACTTATCTCTAGTCAAATTACTTACTCTTGGTCAAACTTCCCGCTCGGTCACCCATCCTCCCACTACTCCACCTCTAGCACGCTTAACATCCGAGTTCCATTCCGTTCGCATCCAAGTGCTTCACGCGCATGTATGTGATAGTAGTATCATATCAATCCTATTAACATGTTGATCGATGTCACATTTCTTTAGTGTTTGAATTTCAAATAATTCTTTTAATAAACAAAAGTAATGATGTAATAATAATATTGAATAAATAAATAAACATTAACTTTTTAATTTGTATTATTTTTAATTTTATTAATTAATTAAATATTTTTTTGCCAAACCTAAAATCTAAAAATTTGAAAATCTAAAAATTGGGTAAAAATGATAGTAATCTTTATGCAGAATGAAATTATTAATTTTAGGTTTTAAAAAATTAAAAAAATATATAATACTTAATTTATAGAAAAAACTAAAATCTTCCTGCTTTTGTATTTTCATTTGGAATTTTGAGAATCTAAAAATTAGCTAACCGGGTAAACCCTGGTGAATTCGGATGTAACTTTTTCCCAGGATTTTTTTGATATATTATACGTTTTTTTTCGACGTCGTATGCAAAAGTTATTGCGGTTTTACCATTTTTTAAACTTTTTTTGCAAAAAAAGTGGAAATTCAAATTTCTTAATTTCTCCGAATAGTAGGTTGCATAACATACAAGAATCTGAAAACAATTTTTTTTTTGAATTTTCTATCATTTTCTTTTGTATTTTACAAACCAAAAAGGCGATCCACGGGGGGGGGGGGTGCAGGGTGCGTGGGAGTACAAAAACTCGGAAAAACCTTTAGTCGCGGTTGGGGACACCAACCGCGACTAAAGGTATACTTTAGTCGCGGTTGGTGTCCCCAACCGCGACTAAAGATTTTTCCGCCGGCCGCATCCTTCCATAGCCCTTTAGTCGCGGTTGGTGTTACCAACCGCGACTAAAGGGGTACCCTTTCGTCGCGGATGGAGCATTAGTCACGGGTTGCCTCCCGAACCGCGACTAAAGCCCCCTTTAGTCGCGGTTCGAATATTTCCGGGACTAATGGGGGTGGACGGAAGCCTCTTTTTCTACTAGTGTTTGTATAGTATCAGATCTCCAATGAAACTTGAAAGGGAAATTTAACAAACCTATTCAAAACATAAAACCACTATGAGAGCACACTGACACGAAGAACAGACCACGTGTATCTCTGGGGTACATTCTTCCATTATCACAAAACATAATCTCTATAGAACGCATGCCCATTAGCATGTCTTAGTAGTTCAACCTAGTTACCACAGAACGCTCACAGACATGATATAATGTTGCCGTAGTTCATTGGAGAGGAACATGGGGCAATGGTCGGAGCAATGGCTAAGGACTGGGAGTGCCTAAGTAGAACGCTAATGGAGCATTGCACACTGTGGGGGTGTACCCAAACGTGCTTCCATAATATTGTTCGCTCGGCCTCGGCGGACCTCCTGCTATTGGGAGCTGCCGGTGATGATAAGCCGGAACGAACGACGCTCGACCATTGTAGCTGTAGACAGGCGACTGACCCTTGCTCACCTCAAACAGCACCTTCCTCGGGCCAAGTTCTAGGCTGCTTTTCATGCTGCGAAGGTACAGGCCGTCGCCGCCGCTGCCGCTCGATCAGCAACACGCACCCCCCAGGGAAGCAGCCGGCACCTCCGTCTTCAGCTTCAGGAAACCACACGTCCCACTCGCATTGTCGGCCAAAGGTCATCATGCAAGGCGTGGAGTCCACGAGCCTGCAGAACCGTGCCGTCTCCAGCGTCGGAGCATCCAGACGCATGCGCACGGCCGCCTCCACCGTGATCTTCTCCGTCGCCATATCGAAGCGCCGGAGCTTGTCGTCTCGGCTGCGCACCCCATATGGCCACTCGTGGGCCAGTACACAGCCCCGTCAAGGCACGAAGGGTCGCCGTATGACTCTCCGTATACCTCGTGGCCCAGGTGCACCCTCGTCCAGCCCTTGCCCGTCCCCACCGTGTACACGTGCAGTTCTTCGTCGTCAACGGACTCTCCCTCTCGCGGGCTGCTGTCTTCGAGGTAGCCATGGTGTACATGAACTTTTCCGATTTTTTCATCAGATTGTAGAAAGGCAAAGCTTTTTCTCCCAGCTTGGCAATGAACCTGCTGAGTGCTGCTAAGCGTCCTGCCAACTGCTGCACTTGGTGCAGATTCTTTGGCGGCTCCATGTCGAGAATAGCTTTGATTTTCAAAGGGTTGGCTTCGATCCCCCTGGCCGAGATGAAGTATCCTAGTACTTGCCCTCCTGGTACTCCGAAGAAGCACTTTTTGGGGTTTAACTTGATCTTATACCTGTCTAGGTTATCGAAGGTTTCCCGCAGATCATCGACGAGTGTGGCAGTGTGCTTTGTTTTTACCACGATATCGTCGATGTAGACCTCGATGTTTCGTCCGATCTGCTCTCCAAGGCAAGCTTGCATGCAGCGTTGGTAAGTTGCTCCCGCATTTTTCAAACCGAAGGTCATGACGTTGTAGCAGAAAACGCCGTGTGGGGTGATGAACGCGGTTAGCTCCTGATCTTCCTTCTTCAGTTTGATCTGATTATACCCAGAGTAAGCATCGAGAAAGGAGAGGCGGTCGCATCCGGCTGTGGAATCAACTATCTGGTCAATTCTAGGCAGCGGGAAGTGGTCTTTCGGACAGTGTTTGTTGAGGCCGGTGTAATCGATACACATACGCAGAGCGGTGGTGTCCTTCTTGGGTACCATGACAGGGTTAGCCACCCACTCTGATTCCTTGAGCTCTCGGATGAATCCTGCTTTACGAAGTCGATTGATTTCCTCACCAATTGCTCTCCTCTTGGGTTCAGAGAATCGACGCATCGACTGCTGCACTGGTTTGGCTGTCGGGTCAACATTAAGGGCGTGCTCAGCGAGTTCCCTGGGGATACCTGGCATGTCGGATGGTTCCCATGCAAATATCTCCCAGCGCTCACGGAGGAACTCGATGAGCGCGCCTTCCTATGCGACCGTGAGGTCAGCCGATATATTGACCGTTTTCTTCGGGTCAGTGGGGTGCAGCTGCAGCTTCTTGGCTTCCTTTGCAGCGTCAAACTCGTCGGATCTTACGTTTCGGTTATCGGCTGGTGGCTGCGTATGATCCACAGCTGCGTCGATCGCATTGAGTTCCTCCTTTTCGCCGAATTTTGAAGCGATCTTCTGGAATTCCCTGTCACAGGTGTCTGACCGAGCAAAACTCCCGTGAACGGTTATCGGGGTTCCGTTGTTGCCTGGCATCTTCAGTTTTAGGTATGCATAATGAGGTATGGCCATAAACTTGGCGAACGCCGGCCTGCCGAGGATGGCATGATATTGAGACTCCCAGTCGACAACTTCGAACTCTCTCTTTTCTCTTCTGAAATTGGTGGGCGTGCCGAAGACCACATCCAATGACGTTTTTCCAAGAGAGTAAGCGGGTCGAGTCGGTATAATGCCGTGGAATCTGTGTCGGACTCCCTCAGCATATCGACTGTTAAACCCATAGCTTTCATTGTGTTGGCGAACAGTAGGTTTAAGCCGCTTCCTCCGTCCATGAATACTTTACTCATGTTGTACCCTCCGATCTGCGCCTCGAGGACTAGAGCTGCGTGGCCTGGTCTAGGGACAGCTTTCGGGTGATCTGACCTGTCGAAGGAGATACTTTGCTCTGACCAGTCGATGAATTCAGGTGTATCGACCATAGCGACTTCTGCGTACTTCACTTCTCGTGAGAATTTCTTGATTTCCCTTTTTGAGAAGCTGGTTTTATGGATCATGCTGACCTGCCCGCGCGGTTCTAGGAATACCTCGGCTGGCACGTACTCATCCTTCTTCATTGGTTCGTACGGTTCCGGGATATATGGCTCCACCTGATAGCTGTAAGATCTTGCCTTTTTCTCCATTATGTGAACTCTCGATATAGCTTCACTCCTGAGGTCATCACAGAACTGTCGAATTTCCAGGAAGTGTCGGCAGTTCCTTAATAGGTGACTGGATTTTTCCCGCCCGTCCTTCGGGTCGATATAGGAGTGGAGGTAGCATGGCGCATCGAGTTGCTCCGTGGCTGATAGGTGCGGTGAACGGGCGCGGCCATGGATCGATTGCATGCCCTCCTGTTCCCGGTCTCCATAGTATGATTCCCTTCGCCTTTTCTTTCTCCCTGTTGCGTGATCGAGGTTCCCTCGGTTACCTCCATGCATGCTTCTGGGCGGAATTTCCAAGGTTGTTGTCCAGGTATCTTCTGTTGAGACCGAGGGGCCCAAACCGGACGTACCTGTCCTTGGGAGGCGAAGAAAGCCTCCGGAGTCGATGATGAAGTGGACGCCTCCAAAGGTGGTGGTCATGTCGTCACTTGATTCTGAAGGGGCCGGGTGCGACGGCTTGAGGTGTGATGCGAATTCGAAGGGCTCGCAGTAGATCAGATCTTTTGGTCCTGGAGGTGTTGGTGACTCGAGCACGAACGCTGCGGACGTGATTGGTACTGCCGATGCCCTGCCTTGTACCGGCAGGTTTCCCACAGACGGCGCCAATTGTCGAGGGTGCTCCTCGGTAATGCCCTCCGATTGGGGCTTAGGGTTGATGGAATCCTGCAAGCTGACACGAGATATCGGTACGCAGACAAGCGGGGAGAGCGATTTACCCAGGTTCGGGGCCCTCGATGAGGTAAAACGCTTACGTCCTGCTTGTCTGTTCCTTGATTATGAAGAAAACCGTGTTACAATGGGGTGCCGAATAGTTCGGCTGTGATCTCGTCGAGATAGCTAATCGCTAGCGTAACCTAGTTCTAAGCTTCTGTTGGCTAAGATCGCTAAGATTGATTGTGTCCCTCGATAGCCCCTCTCCTGGCCTTTATATAGGTGGCCAGGTCCCGAGAGGTCTAATCGAGTACGAGTAGACTTACAATAGATCTATCTCTAATCTTTCCTTGTTCGGCTTCTTCCGTGTCTTGTACTTCAAGTAATCTTCAGCTGCACCGCCTTAGTGGCCCAACTTCCCTTCGGGTACCTTCATGGGCCTCCATCTGGACCGTATAGGGTAGTGCAATATTGGTTAACCGAAGGGTAATGCCCACGTCAGTAGCCCCCGAGTGTCTAGCCGAACATAGTTCGGGTAGAGACTGAAGCATATTTTCTTCTGAAGTTCTTCTCCTTGATCATTTTTGCTTTCCTTCTGTCTTCTATCGGGTGCGCGGCAGCGCTCCCGATGGGAGTAGCCCCCGAGTCTAGGTACGGATGCTTGCAATCCGTGCGTAGACTCAAGTTGTACAACTCGAACATCTTCTTCTGCCGAAATTTTTCCTGCAAGTCTTTGCGGACCATCCGATACATTTTCTTTATACAAGGGATACCGAATAACGTGCCCAACTTTTGTTGGTTAACTGCCGATGGCAAAACAACGTTACCCTACACAGAATCAAGTCCCCGGGCATGATCCTGGAGTGCGAAAAAAGTTCTGTCGGGTGCGCGTCCGGCGCTCCCGATGGGAGTAGCCCCCGAGTCTGTGCACGGGCGTTTTACGCCTGAGCGCAGACTTGAATCAAATATTTCCTTCGAATCCTCATTCTGTCGGGTGCGCGGCAGCGCTCCCGATGGGAGTAGCCCCCGAGCCTAAGTGCGGATGCTTGTAATCCACGCATAGGCTCAAGTCGATCACCCGACACTTTCTTTTCTCTTTGTATGCAATCAACAATGCCCATGATGTCACTGATGACACGCTGCTGTTGTGACCTGATTGACAAGACTTGACCCTCCGGGCCCACCCTAGTTCTGTGCAGGCAGTTTTTAGGTTTTGACCAGTGCACGCGCAGCGACCGAGGCGTTTCCTCGATTTTCGCGCGACGTGGGAATAATGGGCCGCCGGTTCCATCCTGTTTTCTGGTGCCACGTGTACAGCTGGATTCGCTCCACCTCCCACGACGCCCACGGAGTTATGGCCACGATCTGATGTCAATCCTTGCGGTATAAATAGAGGGCTTCCTCATTTTTACTTTTTTACATCTCCTACTGCTCATCTTCCTCGCGCATCCTCTCCTTCTTCCTGCATCGTTCTCTCAGGAGCTTCAAGCGCCATGGGTAAAAAGAAGGGTACTAGCACTTCAGGCGCGGCCAAAGTTAGCCGCGATTGGTGTGCCTCCGCCATTTCCAACCGCGACATCAATAAGCTGCGAGCCCTTGGATTCATCTCTGCATCTGAGGATGATATCCGTCTTCCAGGTGCGGTTTCTCGCCCAAAGCCCCCGAAGGGCTTTACTGTTATGTTTTCTGCCTTTCTGTTCCGTGGCCTCTCCCTTCCGGCGCACGAGTTCCTTCGCTCTCTTCTTTTCTTCTACGGGATCCAGCTCTGGCAGCTGACCCCGAACTCTATTCTCCACCTATCCATCTTTGTCGCTGTCTGCGAGGCCTTCCTCGGCATTGACCCTCATTGGGGTCTTTGGAGGAAGATCTTCTACATGAAGCGCCATAACGACAGCAACGGCCCCCCCGTAGTCGGTGGCGTCGGCTTTGTTGTCAGGAAGGAGGTTGACTACTTCGATTACCCAATGAAGGAGTCTGTCCAGGGCTGGCGCAACAAATGGTTTTATCTACGAGATCCTTCAGTATCTGGGCGATGCTCAAACCTTCCTCCCTTTGAGGACAAACTGATTGCTAAGCCGAAGAAATCCTGGCAAAACACCCTTTCTCCCGACGAAAGATTGACAGCCGACAGGCTGTTTGATCAAATAGTTACTCTGAAAAACACGGGAGGCTTGACAATGTGCGGCACCGAGGTTGTCTCAGTGTTCCTGCAACGTCGAGTGCAACCGTTAATGTCTCGCCCCCATCAACTGTGGCTTTATTCGGGCAATGATGATGAGTCCAGGGTCAGCTCTGCCGATCTTTCGGCTGACGATCTCCGAGACGAAGTCCGCCGCTTGACGTGCCTTAGCAAAAATGACAATATCGTCCTGATATCAGCTCGTCCTCCTTATGATTCCGACCATCCTCCAACCGAGGTAATCCTTCGTTTGTTTTTACTGTCATCATCCTTTTTCCGTTGTATCTCATCAATCTCTTTTTCTTTGAAAGGCGCTTGCAGCTGCCCGATGCTATCCTCCTACACCCGAAAGCGGTGTGGTATTAGAGGATGATGACGAAGATTCCGATGGAACCGAGGATGCCCCTCATGTCCTTGAGGACAGCGATGTCCAAGGGGAAGAGACTACTGAAGATGACGCCTTCGTCAGGAGTAGGCGTCGGAAGCAGGTACACGATGACCTTATCACTTCGGCTGAATCAAGTCCTCGCGGAGGAGATAATGATGCCGACGACGCTGCCGCGCCTCCCCCTGTCCAAAAGAGCTCAACAAGCATTTTCGCAGGCGAAGATGACCTTGACCTGTGAGTATTTCTTGCTCCCTGCTTGATTTATTCCTCGTCATCTCGTATGCTAACCGCGCACTGTTTTTAAGTAGCTCTGATGACGATGATGATGAAGTCCCTCTTGCGAAGAGGGCGAAATTCGTTTCTGAGAGAGCCGTATCGGCAAAAGAATCTAATCCTTTACCCGCAAAATCAACGCCTCCTTCGCGAACGGCCGTAGAGAAGGTTCCAGTGTCGACAGTTATCCCTCCTGGTGACGTTCCTGCTTCATCGGCTAGCCGCGATCATGTAAGTATTTAACTTGCTTCATTTTGCTGGATTTCCTTTTATTGACTGAATCCTTATGATCTTATCTCGTCGCAGCCGATCTATGCCACAGTCGATGCTGTAGTGGAGTTCGCCGAAGAGTTCACCCGACTAGAGATTGAAAACTCCCAACTTCGAAAGACTGTTAGGTCTTCGGCTGATCAAGTGCTGGAGGCCAACAGGCTTGCCACCGATGCCAAGAACGAGAACGTCTTGCTGAAGGAGGAGGTGAAGAAATTGAAGCAGCGGCTAAAGGATGAGCAAGATGCCAGGCACGCAGCAGCGGCTGTAATCGACAAAAAGGAAGGCGCTCTTCGCGAATCCATCAAGAATTTATTAGGTAAAAACCCGTAATTTGCCGTTTTCTGTCTTGGTGTTTCTGTTATTGATTACTGATCTGTCTTTTTCTCAGATGCTGCCGACTTAACTGTCACCCGACGTCATCAGCTTCGAGAGGACTCCATAGCCGACGCCTTGTCGCTTGCTGCCGAGTCTAACATCCAAGTGCTTGGTCTTTTGAAAAAGGCCAAAGGGGCGCTGTCGAGGTTATACTCGATGATCTTCCCGAAGATGAAGGAGGACAAGACTCTTGACGATATGGCGGCTTCTTTCCTTGTTGATCCTTCCGAGCCTGTGGAGGTACTGAAACGCCGCAGCCGTTTATTTGGGGCGGTTCTCACTTTTCAATTGCTCATGGGTCACGGGATGGGATCAAATTTGGAGGAGTTGTCCAAAACGTTGCCTGTCGATGATGACCATAACTTAATCGATCTTGAATCTTACAAGCGATCAGCAGTTACTTGTGCAAACCGACTTCTGAAGCTGGTGGATGAAGCTCAAGCCAAGCCTGCTCCCGAATCCGCCCCTGGCTCGTCATCAGCGGCCCCTTGAACTTTTTATTTGACTTGTTGTAAATAAGACTAGTCGCAACTTCGTTGTAGTTCAACTTTATTTCGGCTCTGTTGCCAATTTGAACATGCTTTTGAATGTATCATATATACCCAGTGCTCCCGATGGGAGTTTTACTTTGATACTTAGTCTGAATTAAGGATTGCACTGCAGATTCCTCCGTCTTCTTCTTGTCCTGGGCTTTTTCCGAATCCTTCAGGTAATGAAGAATCATGCCTCGTTCGCCGCTTGCGTGACCAGGTGTCTAGTTTAGACAAAGATATTACTTCTCTTCGTGCGATGGCGGCCTTGGTGAAGAAAAAAGGGGAGATGGCGACAGCTATCGAACAGTATGCTCTTGATGGTCTCCATATTGCTACCGAAAGTTTGGGCTGTAAGTATTAGCCCATGTTTCTGCTTTTCTGCAACAGTTTCAAATATTCCCTTAACTGGTTCTTATTCCTTTCCAGTTGTAGCTTCAGATGCGGCTGAGGAGAACAAAAAGATCCACGAAGAGGTTGAAGCAATGACTGACGTTGCGCACCCGAATCATGGCTTGTGGCTGCATCGTCCGAAGGCTGTCGTCATGGCGAAGTTCAAGTATCGGGTGGGGAAGGTGCATTATTACTTTGATAAGTTCCACGCTCATCTCACGATGGTTTGGAACACCTTGTTTCCCCTAGACCAAGCACCTGAAACCTTATCTGCTTTGTTCACCCGATTCAAGTCCCCCGAAAGGATTCGGCAGTTGGTGCGGAAGGAACTCTTGGCGGGTGCGGAGCTTGCTCTTGCTTCGACATTGGCATGTCACCCGTCTCTAGACTTGGAAGCCGTAGCAAATACTGAGAAGAACTTGGGCCAATATTATGATGCCGCCAGAGGTCCTGCATACACCATCGTTTCCCGAATGGAGTCGTGCCTTGAGAAGGATCTGAAGGCTCATTGGGACCAAGGAGCTCGACTATGAATGTGATAGCTTTAATTCCTGCATAGGATTATTTTGTATAATCTTATCGCGTACGTTGTACGCTATGTTAATTCGATTGATATTTCATTTGTCGGGGCCGGCTGAGTGATCAGTTCAACCTCGCTCTCCCGACGACTTCGTTGAATTATGCAATGTTATTGCGAAGCCTTTGTGTAAGTTTTGTAAGAGCGAGACCCGTCGACTTAGTCGAGGGAATTAGACGCTTGGCATCGTCACTCGGTGCACCGGTTTGAGCCTTATTTTGTGATAATGTAACCATCGACGGCAGCACTCGCGTATTTTCTCGAGGCTTGGATTGGTTGTTTTCTTTTTGTGTGCCACTAATCTTAGCTCTCGTTGAGAGTATTTAATTAATGACACTGCGTGTTTTATGGGCCAATGCTCCCGATGGGAGTAAGAGCCGAAGGTAAGGGCCGCAGTCGACCTGTTCAGGTGGTGGGGCCTGAATTGAAGAAAAGGAGGCAGAGAACCTGATTAAAACTTTATTCATAAAGAAAAATCAACCTTAAAGGCTATTGAAATAATAAAAACAATTGCGCCCTATGTATAGAACCGTCGCAGGTGTGCGATATTCCATGGGTTTTCGACATCTTTTCCCGAAGTTGGATTTTTGAGCCTGTACGCTCCTCCTGGTATCACTTCGGTGACGACGTAAGGTCCTTCCCATGGAGACTCGAGTTTCGAGGGTCTTTTTGTTTCAGCCTGCAGTACCATATCTCCAACGCTGAAGCATCGATTGCGTATTCGCCGACCGTGGTAGTTCCTCGCGCCGCCGATATACCGTGGTCCCGGCTAAAGCAATGTCTCGAGCTTCATCTAGTAGGTCTACGGCATCTTGCGAAGTGCGATGTTGGAAGAAGGTTCCGTGTATGCCGTCACTCGAGGTGCTTCGAATCGAACATCAGCCGGTAGGACTGCTTCGGCTCCATGTACCAGAAAAAATGGGGTGTACTGCGTCGACCTATTAGGCGTGGTACGCAAACTCCATAGTACTGATGGTAATTCTTCGACCCAAGCTCCCTCTGCGCCTGTAAGGCGTTTCTTGAGGCCGTCCCCTATTAGACCGTTGATCCTTTCCACCTGTCCGTTTGTTTGCGGGTGAGCCACCGATGCAAACTTCAGTTTTATGCCCCCGTCATCACAGAATTCTCGAACTCTTTGGAGTCGAAGTTGGTTCCATTATCTCGTGACGATACTGTGAGGTACGCCGAACCGACATGTTATCTCCTTGAAGAACTGGACTGCTGTTTTTGCCTTCTGGTTTCGTACTGGTACTGCCTCGATCCACTTTGTGAATTTATCGACTACGACTAATAGGTACATGTGTCCTCCAGGCGATGATCTCGGCAGTGGCCCGACTTGATCGAGTCCCCATTGGGCGAACGGCCATGCCATTGGTATTGTCATTAGGTCTGTTGCAGGGGCGTGCGGTTTTGGAGAAAACCGTTGACAAGGGTCGCACTTCATGACCAAATCTCGAGCATCCGATGCTGCCGTTGGCCAGTAGAATCCTGCCCTGAAGGCTTTTGCTACGAGAGCCCTACTTCCCGCATGATGCCCGCAAGTTCCGTCGTGTATCTCGCGCAGCAGTGCTCTTCCGTCGTTGATGGCAATGCACCTTTGGAAAATACCGGAAATGCTACGCTTGTAGAGTTTGCCGTTTACTATGGTGAAAGATTTTGATCGCCTGACGATTCGTTTTGCTTCTACTGGATCTACCGGCAGTTCCTGCCTTGTCAGGTACGCCAGGAGCGGTTTAGTCCATAATGGCTCGAGGAGGAGAACTTGTTCGGCTGGGAGAGCTGGAGCTTCACCAGTAACTTGCTGTGGGTTTGCCTCTGCTTCTTCAGTCGATGGTTTTAAAGGTGTCGGCGCCTTCTCTTTTATTGATCGCTGAGTGATTACTTCGTAAAATACTCCGTCTGGGATGGGAGAACACATGGAGCCGATGTTAGCTAAGGTGTCGGCTTCCTCGTTGCTGGCTCTACCGATATGTTTGAGCTCACACCCCTCGAACTTGGCTTCCATGTTTTGATACAGCTGTCGATAGGCGATCATGTTGTCGCTAACTGCGTCACACAGGTTCATCGACTGTTGTACCACCAAGTTCGAGTCCCCGTAGATTTCCAGGCGAGTCGCCCCACACGCCTTTGCCATCTTCATTCCATGTAGCAGTGCTTCGTATTCTGCTTCATTGTTTGTCGGCAGAGGGAAGTTCATACGCAATATGTACTTCATCTTATCTCCTTGTGGTGATATCAGCACTACTCCTGCCGCAGCGCTCCGTGCTTCGTTTTGACCCGTCGAAATACATTATCCATGATCCTGACATGTCGGGTGCCACCGGTGTCTGGGATTGAATCCAGTCTGCCACGAAGTCTGGGAGGATTTGGAATTTTATGGCCGTTCGATTGACATAAGTTATGTCGTGAGGTGCTATCTCGATAGCCCATTGGGACACACGACCAGTGGCCTCTGGATTGGTCATTATATTTTTCAACGGCGCCTCGCTCACAACGACAATCGGATGCTCGGTGAAATAGTGCCGCAGCTTGCGGGCCGATCTCCATACTGCATACGCCAGCTTCTGATGATGGGGGTACCTTTGTCTTGCAGGGGTGAGTACTTCACTGAGGTAGTAAACGGGCCTCTGTACGCCATGGACTCTCCCTGCTTCTTCTCGTTCAACAACCAAGACGTTGTTGAAGACTTGGGCTGTCGCAGCTATGTACATGAGCAACGTTTCCTTCTCACGGGGGGTTACAAGGACTGGAGATGTCGACAAGATCTTCTTTAGATTGTCGAAGGATTCCTGCGCCTCCTTTGTCCACTCGAACTTTTCCGATTTTTTCATCAGATTGTAGAAAGGCAAAGCTTTTTCTCCCAGCTTGGCAATGAACCCGCCGAGTGCCGCTAAGCGTCCCGCTAACCGCTGCACTTGGTGCAGATTCTTTGGCGGCTCCATGTCGAGAATAGCTTTGATTTTCAAAGGGTTGGCTTCGATCCCCCGGCCGAGATGAAGTATCCTAGTACTTGCCCTCCCGGTACTCCGAAGAAGCACTTTTTGGGGTTTAACTTGATCTTATACCTGTCTAGGTTATCGAAGGTTTCCCGCAGATCATCGACGAGTGTGGCAAGTGTGCTTTGTTTTTACCACGATATCGTCGATGTAGACCTCGATGTTTCGTCCGATCTCGCTCTCCAAGGCAAGCTTGCATGCAGCGTTGGTAAGTTGCTCCCGCATTTTTCAACCCGAAGGTCATGACGTTGTAGCAGAAAACGCCGTGTGGGGTGATGAACGCGGTTAGCTCCTGATCTTCCTTCTTCAATTTGATCTGATTATACCCGCGAGTAAGCATCGAGAAAGGAGAGGCGGTCGCATCCGGCTGTGGAATCAACTATCCGGTCAATTCTAGGCAGCGGGAAGTGGTCTTTCGGACAGTTGTTTGTTGAGGCCGGTGTAATCGATACACATACGCAGAGCGGTGGTGTCCTTCTTGGGTACCATGACAGGGTTAGCCACCCACTCTGATTCCTTGAGCTCTCGGATGAATCCCGCTTTACGAAGTCGATTGATTTCCTCACCAATTGCTCTCCTCTTGGGTTCAGAGAATCGACGCATCGACTCGCTGCACCGGGTTTGGCTGTCGGGTCAACATTAAGGGCGTGCTCGGCGAGTTCCCCGGGGATACTTGGCATGTCGGATGGTTCCCATGCAAATATCTCCCAGCGCTCACGGAGGAACTCGATGAGCGCGCCTTCCTATGCGACCGTGAGGTCAGCCGATATATTGACCGTTTTCTTCGGGTCAGTGGGGTGCACCTGCAGCTTCTTGGCTTCCTTTGCAGCGTCAAAATCGTCGGATCTTACGTTTCGGTTATCGGCTGGTGGCTGCGTATGATCCACAGCTGCGTCGATCGCATTGAGTTCCTCCTTAGCGCCGAATTTTGAAGCGATCTTCTGGAATTCCCTGTCACAGGTGTCTGACCGAGCAAAACTCCCGTGAACGGTTATCGGGGTTCCGTTGTTGCCTGGCATCTTCAGTTTTAGGTATGCATAATGAGGTATGGCCATAAACTTGGCGAACACCGTCCTGCCGAGGATGGCATGATATTGAGACTCCCAGTCGACAACTTCGAACTCGATCTTTTCTCTTCTGAAATTGGTGGGCGTGCCGAAGACCACATCCAATGACGTTTTTCCAAGAGAGTAAGCGGGTCGAGTCGGTATAATGCCGTGGAATCCTGTGTCGGACTCCCTCAGCATATCGACTGTTAAACCCATAGCTTTCATTGTGTTGGCGAACAGTAGGTTTAAGCCGCTTCCTCCGTCCATGAATACTTTACTCATGTTGTACCCTCCGATCTGCGCCTCGAGGACTAGAGCTGCGTGGCCTGGTCTAGGGACAGCTTTCGGGTGATCTGACCTGTCGAAGGAGATACTTTGCTCTGACCAGTCGATGAATTCAGGTGTATCGACCATAGCGACTTCTGCGTACTTCACTTCTCGTGAGAATTTCTTGATTTCCCTTTTTGAGAAGCTGGTTTTATGGATCATGCTGACCTGCCCGCGAGGTTCTGGGAATACCTCGGCTGGCACGTACTCATCCTTCTCCATTGGTTCGTACGGTTCCGGGATATATGGCTCCACCCGATAGCTGTAAGATCTTGCCTTTTTCTCCATTATGTGAACTCTCGATATAGCTTCACTCCTGAGGTCATCACAGAACTGTCGAATTTCCAGGAAGTGTCGGCAGTTCCTTAATAGGTGACTGGATTTTTCCCGCCCGTCCTTCGGGTCGATATAGGAGTGGAGGTAGCATGGCGCATCGAGTTGCTCCGTGGCTGATAGGTGCGGTGAACGGGCGCGGCCATGGATCGATTGCATGCCCTCCTGTTCCCGTTCTCCATAGTATGATTCCCTTCGCCTTTTCTTTCTCCCTGTTGCGTGATCGAGGTTCACTCGGTTACCTCCATGCATGCTTCTGGGCGGAATTTCCAAGGTTGTTGTCCGGGTATCTTCTGTTGAGACCGAGGGGCCCAAACCGGACGTACCTGTCCTTGGGAGGCGAAGAAAGCCTCCGGAGTCGATGATGAAGTGGACGCCTCCAAAGGTGGTGGTCAAGTCGTCACTTGATTCTGAAGGGGCCGGGTGCGACGGCTTGAGGTGTGATGCGAATTCGAAGGGCTCGCAGTAGATCGGATCTTTTGGTCCTGGAGGTGTTGGTGACTCGAGCACGAACGCTGCGGACGTGACTGGTACTGCCGATGCCCTGCCTTGTACCGGCAGGTTTCCCACAGACGGCGCCAATTGTCGAGGGTGCTCCTCGGCAATGCCCTCCGATTGGGGCTTAGGGTTGATGGAATCCTGCAAGCTGACACGAGACATCGGTACGCAGACAAGCGGGGAGAGCGATTTACCCAGGTTCGGGGCCCTCGATGAGGTAAAACTCTTACGTCCTGCTTGTCTGTTCCTTGATTATGAAGAAAACAGTGTTACAATGGGGTGCCGAATAGTTCGGCTGTGATCTCGTCGAGATAGCTAATCGCTAGGGTAACCTAGTTCTAAGCTTCTGTTGGCTAAGATCGCTAAGATTGATTGTGTCCCTCGATAGCCCCTCTCCTGGCCTTTATATAGGTGGCAAGGTCCCGAGAGGTCTAATCGAGTACGAGTAGACTTACAATAGATCTATCTCTAATCTTTCCTTGTTCGGCTTCTTCCGTGTCTTGTACTTCAAGTAATCTTCCGCTGCACCGCCTTAGTGGCCCAACTTCCCTTCGGGTACCTTCATGGGCCTCCATCTGGACCGTATAGGGTAGTGCAATATTGGTTAACCGAAGGGTAATGCCCACGTCATCTCTCTTATTGATTCTCCATATATGTGCAGCCAAGTTCAATTAAGGAAAGTAAAACATTGCTGCCCAATTTTAAGGAATCGTTGGGCCATGCATTATGAATCTCAATTAATTGTTTCTAATTTTGTATGGATTTTTTCTCACGCATATTTTGTGGGAGCTGAACGGGGGAGGGGTAATTGAAAAAAAATCCAAGCTACAACCTTATATTCTGAAACAAATGCCAAAAATCTATGGGCACTATAGAAAGGAACGGAGGGAGTAACAAATAATGAATGGTTCCAAGGAAAAAAATAAATAGTTCATCTTAATCATAAATAAATAGAAACAAGAAGCATCTTCAATGTTTGCCATGTAGCTGCCTATAGTGCTGGATGAGATCAAGCAATGCTACACAATTATAGTCAACCTTTTGAATTCGGCAAATCATTCGTTGCGACAAATCAAGCTTTATGTATTTCTTGAAATTTCATTTCTTCTAAGAAAAATCAAGTAACATCATTACTTAATAAGATCAAGTATCACAATACCTTGTAATCTCAAATGTAACTCAATATAGGATTTCATGATTCTTAAGTCAATTCTCGTATTTTAGGTCTACCATCACTTCTTGTAGTCCGTAAGTATGTCTTATACTAAGACAAGTGAATCATAAATATTATTCAGTAATGCGGCAAAATGTATTCTTGACTCCTAACTTCAGTAAAACTTTAATTGAGATGCCATGATCATAATCATTAATCTCTCTTCTACTTGCGGAGTTTGGTTCCGGAACACATTCCGTTGCGCTACACAATATATGGAGGTAAGGTCAACAACCTTGGTTCAGTTTCACTTTCCTCCATCAAAACCTTTGCGGAGAAAATCTTTCTCGGGAAAGCACCATGTTTGGCAACATAAACTTTTGCCTCTTTGGTTTTGTGGAAGATGTATTCATAGCTACTAAGGATACATTATAAATAATTATTCATTTTAATTTTGAATTATACCATAACTTAAAATTTCCATGAATTCTTTAGATGGTTCCCTTATTTAATATGAGTGTTTGCTACTCTTTAAATGATAATTCTAAATATTAATAATGGTAATACGGTAAGAGATAATTTAGACCATACAATTTTCAATAGAGTGTGATTGCAATATTTTAGACATGTCAACACATTGATGTGTTCCAAGCATCGCAATTTGTGAAACATCTTTCACAAGTCCGTATGCAGAAAAAATAACTCAAATACTTTGTTACTTTGGTCAAATCATAGAGATTTGATTTTCTTGCTAATTTAATAATCTTCTTTATTCTGAAATTCTTTGAGCACATCAAGTAGTTTTAGACTTATGTTTCATTTACTAAATACACATATTCACTTAAATCAATAATGAAATTTATAAAACAATGGTATCCACTACTTGCTGAAATCCAATACATCATAATGTATGATACTCAATAATTTAATCGCATATTCTGTTGTATCAAAACACGGAGTTTTAATCATGTGGCATAACTTTCCTGCGTCAAAAGATCAAGTGTCTAAAGACCTTGCGATTCATCAGAATGAAGCACATAATACCAACATGATTTAAATTGGTAGTATCATTCGAAAATGATGTCATTATCAAGTTTAGATATCTTTCAGCATTTTTTATGTTTTATAATTGGTCAAGCTACTATTATCGATACTAAAATAAGAATAACTCATTCATAACCGAAATGTGACCACACGGAATATTTTATTCATAGAAATAGAACAACTAACTTGTCTCCAACTTATATAAATAACCCATTTCAGCACTAGGAAAGTAAACAATGAGTATTTTTGTTGCTACAAATGAAAATTCATAAAGAGAATATTGCTTCTCGTCCCAAGTCCCACACCTGTGCGCTATATAAGTGTCCTTTTCGCGCAATTTACTATGATGTGCTCCAAAGCGATCATCCCCACCATTTTTACCATATTTTGGAAACAACACAAAATATTCCCAAAAGAGGTTTCAAAGGCCGTTTTTTTAGGACGGAGGCTACTCAACAATGCTCTGGTCTCCCGTAGTGACAGCACGCCGGTCTCCATGTGGACCTTGTCACTCTGCGATGGTAACATCACACCTGACGCTGAAAGAATCGTTTTTCAGGTAGCCCGTTCCCTCCAAGACCTTCCTCTCGACGAGTTCACCTCCATGTTCTTCTTTGACGGAGAATTCGCATGGAGTCTCGCTAGCCGTGATGCACGACGGCACTGGGTTCCCGTCAAAGTCGAGCAAACTGATCTGATACCTCGCTTTCACAGTGACTCCCTTGTTCACGGTGTAACCAAGTGCGAGAAAGACGGATATCCAGCCGGCGTGCTCTGAGCTATGGCCGTCAGGATAGTACTTGATATACCAGTGATGGCCTCCCACAACAAACATAATGGACATGATGCAGCTGTCGTTGACGAGCCTTTTGGTTCGGGAGTAGCCCTCAATCTTGAGAACGTGGGACCCGGAGACGGCCGCGGCCTGGTCGACGATGTCCTTGACGAGAGAGGGGCAGCTTGCCTTCAGGTGCTGGCTCGCCATGACCGCCTTCAGGTTGCTCGGAATCCACCGGAGGAAGTTGAAGCAGGCCTGCTTGAGCCCGGGGTGTCCATGCTGCTCGGCTAGCGCCAGGATGGTCGCCACCGTGTGCCTGTCAATGTTGTCACTCAGAATCCCCTCACAGATCAACTTTAGCCTTTCCAGGTTATACCTGTCCGCCGCCACGAGCAGGTGCTGGGCCATCTCCACCGTCTCACCGGCGTCTATCACCTCAGGCCACGAATCAGTGTAGATAAACTCGAGCATGGCCTCGAAGACTCTCGGCTCCATGTCGTCCACCCGCACACGCGCTGCTACGGCACTCTCCGCCATCGGGCCGAAGAGCTCCGCCATGAACACCGAGGAACGAGCAGCGAGCATGCACCTGTGCGCCGCGAATATTTCGTCGCCGACCTCGAACGAGACGTCCCCTCCCCGTCCGCTCCTCAGGAGGTCACGGAGGTGTCGCTGCAGGTCGGACGGCGGCAGGGCAACGGTTTCCGAGCCGACGGCGGGCTTCCCACGGATCTTGTGGACGAAGAATTGGCATTTCAATCTGAAACAGTCATCTCGTAGGTATCTCTGCAAGACATGGCCCGCGATGAATCGGCGATGGCCCCATTGCTCTTTGGAAGCGTAGGCACGGATTTCTCTGCTGCTTTTCCTGTACGAAGGCACCGGCTCCCCATCGTGGCCGAGCAGGCTGATCTTGAACTGCGCCATGACGGCCTCGCCCTCTACGCCGTCGATGTCATCTTGAAGCTGTAGGTAGAAGGAGACCCAACCGGCCTCGGACGAACTCTGTCCATCAGGGTAGATCTTCAGGCGCCAGCGGTAGCCCCCCACCACGAACTTGCAGATGTGCATGCCTCTGTCAGATCGCTGGATCCGGCGGGAGTACCCGTCGACCTCGGCGATGAACGAGACGATGGAGGGCCAGCCGGCCGAAGCCACAATGTGCGACGTGGTCTGCGCGCGGCGGCACGGCGGCGGCACGGGTATCACTGCCACCACCGACGGCAGATGACGAGGATGGAGACAGTGGACATAACATCGCGCGCCACGGTAGAAGGAAAACCAAGAACCGGACGGGTAGAGGAAACGGATCATTCTTATGCGCTATGCGTGGTAAGTTGCAGCTAAATCACGAGAAACATGGAAACAATCAACGCCATTTGATCCCGTGAGATCTGCCTTAGACTTAGCATACTTCTCTCCAATTTTCACCCTGAAAAAAATTAGGGCTAAGAGAAGATTTTGGTGTTCGCCCAATTCCCTGCCATCTTCTAAAATACTTTTGTCCAAAAATACACTAATATGTGGGAGAGTTTTTAATGTAGGCAAAAATAACAGGATTACCGGGAGAGGTAAAAAAACTAGGGACCCTGCTACACAGTGCTATAGCACTATATAGTCTACCGGAGTGCCCCCCCCTGTCCGAACCGTTTTCTTGTCGAAAATAGAAAGTGGTCCCGCCCGTGGTCCCGCCAGCTTTTCCACTTTGGACCGGCGGGCCAGGACAAACCGCTAGGCTCCAAAAAAAGGACAGCTGCCCGTTGGCTGGCTTGCAGCCAACAAAAATCGTCCTGTTGCCCAGGCCCAATCCCATCGCTTATACATCCTGTCCCCCAAACCCTACCTGTGATGTTCTTCCTCCTCCAGCCGCCAAACAGCTCCAGCATACACAATCCAGCATAAAAATTACATCTGAAGTTCAGCAACGTACCAGGAGACAAAAGCATCCGACCTGGGAATCATCATCTAGGTACACCATCTGCTGGCCATTAAATCTGCAAGTTCCTATTCTCTGTTCAAGCTCCTGAAGCTCTCATCTTTTTACATCTACAAAATCCTATTACCAGTTCCTGCTATTTCTCTTCTCTGATGGATTTCTACTCAAACTCTCAATCCCAGAGCTGCTTCTGTACACCTTTGTACATCTAACTCATGCTTTTCTAGCTCAAAACTTCAGCCAGAAAATTTTTATGGCTGCAATTTGTTATGCTGTCATGAACTGGTAGATCTAGAGTAGTAGTTTTGTACAAAAATATGAAAGAACACAGATGTATAAAAAACAGATGTTATGGGGGAAAAGTATGGA
This sequence comes from Lolium rigidum, assembly GCF_022539505.1. NCBI lineage: Eukaryota > Viridiplantae > Streptophyta > Magnoliopsida > Poales > Poaceae > Lolium > Lolium rigidum. The sequence continues at coordinate 261,910,512 of NC_061512.1, read as the reverse complement.
TCTGGGGCATGTAAAAAAACAGGATTTTGCAAAACACAAAGTATTTTGAACCTGTACATGCATAAATGTTAACATTTGTTTCTGGAAAAATGCTGCCTTTGCAGTATTTCAAACGGGTTCCAATATGCAGGGACCAAAACATGGTGTTTCCCTACAGAAGATGCACATGCATGGTCTGATTACATGTGCATGTAGAACTGAATAACTGATATGCTATTTTGCATGTAGAAAGCATCATAACTGCCAAATAATTGATGTAATTTTGCACAAACTTGTAGAAACGAATCATAACTTGAAAATATACATGCACAACTGATGTAAATTTCAACATGCATGTAGAATTCCAACTTCATTGTCACTGGAAGGACATCGACATGCCACTGATAAAGTTTTTTGCATGGATACATGTGCATTAATACCAGAACATGGTAGCTAAAAACACAACTAGAGTAGATACCAAACATTGTTGGTTCTGAGTGCATCCAAAATCCATGGAACTTCATTGTCTAGAACCTAAAAGACAAACCTAAAAGAAGGACTTTAAACCTTGTTCTTTCCAGCTAGTAGTTGTTGGAGAATGACATCAGTTGGGTGGACATCCAAAACATCAGTTGGTGTTAGCTGTGCGGAAAAAATGAAAGTTACTGTTAGTTCTCAAGTAGATTCCTGTGCAAACTAGTATACATAAGAAATTTAAAATCATAAGATTTAAAAAACAAAACATTAGTTTTGTACATGTGTTACTAGTACAAAAGCACACTGAAAAACAAAACAAACTCATATGTATGTAAATGTTTCTACATTTGTATTGTAGCATCTGGCTAGTTTTTACAAGTGCTAGTTTGGTTTGCTTAAGGAACCAGTAAGTTGAATTACATCTTACTCTCTATTTCAGATATGGCTGGAAGAAGTTCTGGTGTTGGACTAGATCTTAATGAACCATTCATGGAAGATGTTTCAATGCTTGATGATTTGGATGAACAACCATGCAGCAGCAGTAAACCAACATACAGAGCAGAAGGATCGAAAAATTCAGAGCAAAGCAATACCGCAGCAAATGCAAGTACAGAGCAATGCAAAACAGGAGACAATTCAAATCCAGAACATAGCAAGCATGTGAATCCAGAGCAGAGCAATATAGGAGCTTCTGCTGACACGGAAGCTACAACCGGTCAGACACTGTCAAGTGATGATTCAGCAGGTGATGATGATGAAGAAGTTCAGTCGACACCGTGCAGTCAAACTGAAATCCAAACACCTTTCCCAGGGATGAAATTTGATACATGGGAGGAGGCAAAGATGCACTACAACAAATACGCCCATAAGATTGGATTTTCCATCAAATGTAGTACATCGAAGAACTCGACTCGTGATGGCCAGAAGGACAAGCAACTGTTTGTTTGTAACAAGAATGGGAAAAATGAGGACATTAATCAGCTAGAAGCTCCTCCGGTTCGTCAGAGGAACCGTACCATCACTAAGAAAACAGATTGCAAGGCTAGGTTGAGAGTAAAGAGGAAAGGGCAGAAGTGGCATGTGACATACTTCATAGAAGAGCACAATCACAAATTGGTTCGGAAGTTCTCCCCGAAGAAGTACTTAAGGTCTCATAAAGGAATTCCCAAGGAAGAAAAGGATTTTGTTAGGATGTTGCACAAGGTAAACCCGTCGACCTGGTAGGATTCTGAGGATAATGGGAGAAGTGTATGGCGGGCTAGCTAATGTACCGTATGACAGCAAAGATGTAAGCAACTTCATGGCTACCATAGATGAAGAACATAAGCACAAGGACATGTCAATTTTGCTTGCTCATTTTGCGAAAATGAAGAAGGAAGATCCAGACTTCTACTTCAATCTACATACAGACCATGCTGACAAGGTTGACCGCATCTTCTGGGTTGATGGTGCTGCAATAGCGGCTTACAAAAACTACAGTGACTGCCTCTCATTTGACAGTACCTACATGACAAATGAGTACAACATGCCGTTTGCTCCTTTCATAGGTATCAACCGGTGACATAGGCATCCCAAATGGGCCTGCCATAGATGGTACCCGGGATTTACTGAAGGCCCATCATCCGAAGAATAAGAAGATTCGGGAGCCCAAGATATATTAAGGAAACATAGAGTTGTAATAGGAAATGTTATTTGTAATCCGGCGGGATGAGTTAGAAACCATCCCGGACTCCGTAACTTGTACAATACGAAACCCTCGGCTCCACCTCCTATATAAGGGGGAGTCGAGGGACAAAGAAAGGGATCGAATCTACTCGTCAACATAACCCTAGTTTTCATAATCGCCGAGTACTTTTCGCCTAAACCTTCGAGATCTACTTGCCCTCTACTTCTAGCAAAACCCTAGTCTACAATCTGTAGGCATTGACAAGTTAATCCTTTGTCAATTGGCGCCGTCCGTGGGAATTAGAGGCTGCAAGGATCTGATCTCGATGGCACGTTCAAAATCTTCGACTTCATCAACAGCAAGCAACGCGATGGATCGAGGTAACACGGGAAAAACTGATCTATTGAATTTTATTCCTCACCCGCCCTCCCGTATGGATGCATGTGCCTATCTGGAGGAGCCTATCATCATGACGTTCGGAGAATTCCGATTTGGCGTCAACAAGGAAGGATCCTACCGTCTCGAAGATCCGATCTCGTCGGAATTTTCAGCGGTCGATTCTAGCTTTTCGTCGAGTGACGAGGAGTTTTCGTCGCCATACTTCATCGACACTAAAGCGAAGGGAAAGCTCGCCAAGATCTTCAGCAACACATCCTTCGAGTCGTCTGCGGACTCCTTTATAAGCAGCGACTCCGACAGCATCGACAACTTCAACTTCGTCGACAAATCTGTCGCCATCGGGAAGGTCTTCACCACTCTGTATGATGGTGTCACCAACCTTGACAAAAATCAATACGCAAGATACCACCGGATCCGTGCAATAGAAGAAACGGGTACATCGAACCGCAAACATCGAGGCTTTCGACGAATTGGGAAACCCATACGTTGATCCCGCTGATCTTCGACATGGCTTGGGCACTAAATATGCCGGATCTTCAACTCGTGCAAAAGTCCAACTCCCGCAAGCTGCGTGGGATAGGGCTGCGAGAGCCATGGATGGATCAGAACCAATGAATACTACCGCCACCGTACAAGAGTTACAAGCATATCAATATAGACTTGCTCGAGTAAGCAGAGAGTTGGAAAAACAGGCAGCATCCCTGAACAGGAGGAAAGAAGCAGCTTCTGCATCAAGCAGACGCCGAGCAGAGCTAAGTCGCCTTTCAGGAACATCGGGAGATAGTCACAGAGAGGCTCGAAGGAGAGCAAGATCTCGGCTACAAAATATACCAGAAGGAGAAAGAGGAAACCTAATCCAAAATCTCGACATGTCCTTCATGACGATCGATGAAAGGGGAAATATCATCCCAAAAACACCAGAAGCAGGTTACATGGCAACACAGGCATACATCCTCGCATCCAGACCACCTCCTGGGGACCCGAGAGAACCATTGTTCAATATGGCAATGGCTGGAGTAGGGGTTATGGGAACAGCGTTTGCAACAACGCCTCCCGAAGAAAATCCCAGACAAAATAGTCCACGACACACCGCAGCAGTTCAAGACCCACCAAGAGCAAGTGGAGCAAGAGACACAGCAGTCCAAGTAAGGGTGGTGTTATCACCAGAATTTGACCAAGTCAGAGGTGGGCCGCGATCAAGATGGACGTGAAGATTATACATGGAAGGGAATACGTGAATCGGCCTTGTTTACCAAGTTGGGCTAAACTGCCCATGTATCTGTAACATATTAGATCGCATCTTAGTTTAGAAGTTAGAGTTTATCTCGTGCACGGTTTGGTGCACGCCCACATTAGAAAGTCCCCTGGACTATAAATATGTATCTAGGGTTTATGGAATAAACAACAACCAACGTTCACCACAAACCAATCTCGGCGCATCGCCAACTCCTTCGTCTCGAGGGTTCCTCCGGTAAGCACCATGCTGCCTAGATCGCATCTCGCGATCTAGGCAGCACGAGCCTGCCTAGTTGTTCATGCGTTGCTCGTGCTGAAGCCTTTTTGATGGCGAGCAACGTAGTTATCATAGATGTGTTAGGGTTGGCATTGTTCTTAGCATCATATGCTTTCGTAGTGCAACCCTAGCGCATCTAGCCGTCCTTGCACCTCATCATGGGTGCAGGGACGGCACCCCGCTTGATCATCGTTTAGTAGATCTGATCCGTTACGATCGCTCCTTGATTCATCGAGGATTAGTTTAATATCTGCAATAGTTAGGCCTTACAAAGGGTTGGAGGATCCAGCGGCATGCAGGGTGTAATTTGCTGCCCCTAGACAGGACGTTCCGAGGATCAACCTAGTGTTGGTTTTTAGGCCTTGTCCAGGGCTGGCTTACGATCACCGTGTGTGAGCGCGAGGCCCAATCGTGAGTAGGATGATCCGATTATGCGGTGAAAACCCCAGATCGTCGTAGATCTCATACGCTTTACCTTGATCAAGCAGGACCACCACATATTCGGCCACCTTGGACGAATCGTGGGTGAATCGGCTCTATGAGCCGATTCACAGGACAACCTGGAGAGCCGATCGAGGCTCGTATTTAATGTGTACGTGTGTGCCCTGCAGGAAACTAAGCGAGGCATCATCCACACCTTCCCGACCAGGTATAGGTCGGGTGGCACGCCCTTGCAATTTGCATCGGCGCGCGACCGGGAGGCTTTGCGGGCCGTCGCTCTGAGGGACTGGGGCCAGCCGCAGCCCTAAGTTGTTCCCGGCTCTACGGTGTTGACCAGTCACTGCCCGCCAGTGGGTTTCTGACGTCAACACATTCTGGCACGCCCGGTGGGACAATCTTCAACATCCACGTCATCCACCACATCGCCATCTACATCCAAGATGGCGGAAGAGACTCCGGTCACTTACGAGGACCTCACTGGCGAGCTCAAGAAGAAGTATGACGAGGTCAAAGCTGCCCTCGAAGCCGACCTAATCGGCTCTTTCCACAGGACCCGCTCCCATGGCATCAGATGGAAGGGGTTCTCACCTGAAGGCGCACTTGATGGAGTAGACCTATCCACCCCGTCAGAAGAACGCACCAGGTCGGCTGCGTCGGGAGGTCAACTTCATGGTGGCTCATTCGCTGCACCGCCACTCGAGAGCCCGGTGAACACGTTGGAGCGCGTCGCTCTTCGCGTGATCCGAGAAATCATGAGCCATCGGTACTCTCCGTCGGGACCAGCTCTCGGGACGCATCGAGGAGAGTTGCCACTCCGGTCCCGTCCGCCGCTGCCACATGCGTTGGCAGCACCAGCTGAAGTGCCGAGCTCACCGGCATATCGTCGTCTACAAGATCGGTGGTGACCCTGGTGACTACCAGTTCTTGGCTGAGGCGCCCAAGGAGATCCCGCACGGATACGCATGTGCATACGTGCCAGATTGCAGCACCTGGGCACCCTCGAACCAGGTTGCTGTAGCAGGGACTTCTGGGGCAACAGGAGGAACGTCGGAGGCAGACCCTGAGAAGCAAACGTGGCTAGCTAAATACGCCACCCCGACAAAACTCCCGAGCCCAGCTCCTGCAGTTGGCTCAGAACCAGAAAAACAAGCATGGCTGGTTAAGTACGCCTCTCCGACGAACCTTCAGGGTTCGGCACCTTCAGCCATCACCGCGGATCAGATTTGTACGATCCTGAAAGATCAGTTCGGCATGATGCCGAAAAGAAAGGCGATCGGCTATACCAAGCCGTACCCCAACGAGTACGAATTGATCCCGCTACCACCCAAATATCGGCTCCCGGACTTCACAAAGTTCGGCGGATCGGATGGTTCCAGCTCCATCGAGCATGTGAGCCGATATTTGGCGCAGGCTGGGCATGATCTCAGCATCGGACGAGCTGCGCGTGAGGTACTTCTCACGGTCCCTCACGGGATCGGCTTTCGGTTGGTACACTTCGCTGCCACCGAACTCAGTCCGGACTTGGAAGCAGTTTGGAAGAACGGTTCCATGAGCAATATCACTCGAGAGGCTTCCGAGGCTGGCATTGCCGATCTAGCACAAGTACGACGAAGCGCGGGAAACAGTGTCGGAATACATCCGGCGCTTCGGGACCGTTAGGAACCGATGCTATTCGGTTCACGTGAGCGAAAAAGAAGCGATCGAGTTGGCGGTGGTGGGTCTATCATCATCGATCAAGGACGTGGCCTCCCAAGCGGACTACCCTTCATTAGCACACATGGTGCGAAAGCCGTCGGCGTATGAACGGCGCCACCCGGATGTCTACCAGGACAAATTCAAACGCGTGGTTACCATGGTCGACGCGAGGCGAAGATGAAGGCGCTACGGGAGAACAAGAGGTCGCGGTGGCTGAGTGGACTCGAGCGGCAGGCCCGGTAACCTGCAAATGGGTGAAGCCACCGGGGCCTCCAAGAGGATTCGACTTCGACGTGACTAAAACCCGAGCAGATTTTCGATCTCTTACTCGCGGAGAAGCATATAAAGATTCCCGAAGGCCACAAAATTCCTACGGTGCAGGAGCTGAACGGAAAGCCATACTGCAAATGGCATAACACGTACTCCCATACCACCAACGACTGCAGGGTGTGGCGTCAGCAGATCCAGATGGCAATAGAAAATGGGCGCCTAATTTTTAACCGATACGCCATGAAGGTCGACACACACCCCTTCCCCGCCGTCAACATGGTGGAGTTCGCCCACCTCGGAGGGTGCCGGCCTGATTTCTCAGCCAACATCAGCATGGTAGAGCTTGGACACCGCTCCGAGAAGGACGGGGATGAGGACAGGCTGCTCTCGGAGCAAGGACACGAGAGGAGCCGCTCCATGCGATCGGCTCCGTCGAGATGGCAAGCGCTACGTCACGGAGGGGGAAGTGAAGAACATAAGATATCAACGACCCCTCTCTGATCACCTCCTCAACAAGTATGTGAGTCAGTACGACCAACGCCGGCAACACGGCGACGACGATGAGAGAGACCGTCTGGCTAGAGGAGCCAGAAGATATCGTCGGCACGATCACAATGAGGAGGAGCACGAGCGCCGTGCCACGGAAAAGCCAAGGGAGCAAGATGACAACGCCAGGCACTGGGACTGCCCCTTCTTCAGACACTGCTGGGATTCAGGAATGAGCCGATTGCCAACAATCGGCAACTGCCCAGAATGCAACCGGAAGAAGAAGGAGGCAGCCAACGTGTCCGTATTCGAGCGTTTAGGGCCTCTCCCACCACAGAGCAAACGCGCGAGTCCCTCGGCTGGGCAGATCTCGAGGATTCGGAAGACGAGGGACAAGAAGAGGAAGAAGATAGGTGTCACCGTCCAAGATGGTGCCACCGATGGACTCAGCCATTCTCGAAAGCGCGGGGTTCAGCGATTGCGCGGTGCTGGAGGAAGCCGAGAGGTTATACTTGCATACGCTAAGGAAGGCACGACCTGATGCGGCTGCGAAAGTTCGAGCGAACCCTGGATGAGGAGGGACTGCCGCAACGAAAAGAGTGGCGCCCCAAGCAAAGGAAAGCCGATGATGAAACATCGGCTGGCACAAACATGGTGCTCGTTCGTCCGGCAAGGTGCGGAGCTCCACGACCACACGACGCACCCGAGGCGGACAACGGCAAGCGCACCAACGTGATAAAGTCGAGAGATTGGGCTGGTTTTGTCGCCGGCATGGGCGAGTAGCAAGAGCACGTCAATAAGCGACGTGGCGGGGCTGATCCTTGCGATCGGCCCTCCCAAAACGGATGAAGGGACGTTACAAAACCTTCACCGAGCAAGCAACGTGGAGGCCGATTCCAGCAATCGGCCAAAATTATCCTCACCATCCATTCTGCCTGGGCTCAACGTTTGACCCAACAGGGATTACCTGAAGAGCCGATACCATCAATTCTCTTGACAGAATCGGCTCGGGGGGCACCTAGATGGATAAAACACGGGGATATGAGACAATACTGTCAAATATGGGGGCCGACACACAAATCGGCCTAACAAAAAAAAAATTCAAAAATTTTTGAGCACAGCCGATGCAGCAGACATCGACTTAAGGATATGAAAGCCGATGCAGGGCCATCGACTCGAGAGGAATAACTGTTACGATCAGAGGGTCAGTGGAGCACGAAGGGAGATTTTAATGGAAGAACTCCTCAATGGAGTAGTAAGGGCTCGGATCCTCTCTTCAAGAAAAATGCCAAGAGCAGCCTGGACGTGCAGATCAGGTCAAGGATGGATTGCATTAGATCCGCCAAAAGAAGGGAGCCGATCTGACTTGCGAGGCGCTAGAAACGGATTGAAGAAGCTCGGGGGGCAGCTCACCTTGAAGGCCCTCTGCTCGGGAAGCCGATTTATGTGCAAATCGGCTAGCTCTGCATGATCAAGCCCAGGCACATTCAGCTAATTTGCGCATCCTCGTCTCTGTGTTGCCTTGGCCGAGACTCGGGGGGCAACAGGCCTGGTAGATGCTCTATTGAGGGGCCGATTGGGGTACCATCGGCTAATCTTTCGTCGCAACCTTCTTCGCAAAATGATGAGCGTCGCTCGAGAAAATCATCGAGTCTGAAGGATGGAAGGGTAGGAAATGTCGAAGGACCGATGCGTTGCTATCGGCTTCGTTATCGGCATTGAGCAAAGGCAGACGAATCGGCAAAATCAGATTGGGGAAAGTTCTTCATTGAGAAGATTTCTTACATAGAAGAGCTGATTGCTCTCAAAAGGGAGTACTAAGGGGATACATTGCCCCGTCTACTTCTACTGATCCTATGCTAGAGGCCCTATCTACGGGCCGTTCGCTGCCCTCGTCGTCGCCGTCATCGCCGGCTGTCGGCGCTGCTCCCGGCCGGCTCGTCGTCGCTTGCTCCAGTGGCCGCCGGCAGGACCTTCGTTGTCCTCATCTTCCTCGTCGTCGTCGTCGTCGTCGCTGTCGAAGTCACTCAGATTCCCCGGCCAGGGGCAATGGCGCTTGGCCGGCGGCTCGTCGAGGAGGCTGTCGTCGTCGTCGTCCTCCTCTTCCTCCTCCTTCACCCCCTCGGAGGAGGAAGTCATCCCGGGAGAAGCGATCGTCGTCGCTCTCCTCCTCCGATTCCCCGTTGGCGAGGAAGCGGAGGTCGCTCTCCCCGTCCGTTGAGGACTGGTCGTCCTCGGACCAGATGGAGAAGTCATGGTCTGACTCCTCCCCGGCCGCAATGGCGCGGCGGATGTTGGCCGCGTGGACCTCCGCCGGGTTCGGCTCCGGCGTCGGCTCGCGAGACGAAGAGGACTGGGTGGAAAGATCCGATGAGACGAGAGGAGGAAGAGGACATGGTGGCGCGAGGAGGGCTTTTGGAGTGCTAATGCGAAGGAGATGCGAGAAGAGAACTGTTCGTGGCGGTTAAATAAAGGGGATATAGTGGAAATTCAATGCCACGGCGGTTTCGAGGAAGTAGTGCCAGGAGCTGTCAAATCGTGCGGAGAAGTTGAGAAGGCAAGTTATCATGATGAAGGACTACGCGACGGTTACGCTCTGCCACGACATGACCCTACGAGAGAAAAGCGTAATGATTTTGGAAATGTCATTTCCAAAACCGAGGGGCATGTGTTATCACCAGAATTTGACCAAGTCGAGAGGTGGGCCGCGATCAAGATGGACGTGAAGATTATACATGGAAGGGAATACGTGAATCGGCCTTGTTTACCAAGTTGGGCTAAACTGCCCATGTATCTGTAACATATTAGATCGCATCTTAGTTTAGAAGTTAGAGTTTATCTCGTGCACGGTTTGGTGCACGCCCACATTAGAAAGTCCCTGGACTATAAATATGTATCTAGGGTTTATGGAATAAACAACAACCAACGTTCAACACAAACCAATCTCGGCGCATCGCCAACTCCTTCGTCTCGAGGGTTCCTCCGGTAAGCACCATGCTGCCTAGATCGCATCTCGCGATCTAGGCGGCACGAGCCTGCCTAGTTGTTCATGCGTTGCTCGTGCTGAAGCCTTTTTGATGGCGAGCAACGTAGTTATCATAGATGTGTTAGGGTTAGCATTGTTCTTAGCATCATATGCTTTCGTAGTGCAACCCTAGCGCATCTAGCCGTCCTTGCACCTCATCATGGGTGTAGGGACGGCACCCCGCTTGATCATCGTTTAGTAGATCTGATCCGTTACGATCGCTCCTTGATTCATCGAGGATTAGTTTAATATCTGCAATAGTTAGGCCTTACAAAGGGTTGGAGGATCCGGCGGCATGCGGGGTGTAGTTTGCTGCCCCTAGACGGGACGTTCCGAGGATCAACCTAGTGTTGGTTTTTAGGCCTTGTCTAGGGCTGGCTTACGATCACCGTGTGTGAGCGCGAGGCCCAATCGTGAGTAGGATGATCCGATTATGCGGTGAAAACCCCAGATCGTCGTAGATCTCATACGCTTTACCTTGATCAAGCAGGACCACCATATATTCGGCCACCTTGGACGAATCATGGGTGAATCGGCTCTATGAGCCGATTCACAGGACAACCTGAGAGCCGATCGAGGCTCGTATTTAATGTGTACGTGTGTGCCCTGCAGGAAACTAAGCGAGGCATCATCCACACCTTCACGACCGGGTATAGGTCAGGTGGCACGCCCTTGCAATTTGCATCGGCGCGCGACCGGGGAGGCTTTGCGGGCCGTCGCTGCGAGGGGCCGGGGCCAGCCGCAGCCCTAAGTTGTTCCCGGCTCTACGGTGTTGACCGATCACTGCCCGCCAGTGGGTTTCTGACGTCAACACATTCTGGCACGCCCGGTGGGACAATCTTCAACATCCACGTCATCCACCACATCGCCATCTACATCCAAGATGGCGGAAGAGACTCCGGTCACTTACGAGGACCTCACTGGCGAGCTCAAGAAGAAGTATGACGAGGTCAAAGCTGTCCTCGAAGCCGACCTAATCGGCTCTTTCCACAGGACCCGCTCCCATGGCATCAGATGGAAGGGGTTCTCACCTGAAGGCGCCCTTGATGGAGTGGATCTATCCACCCCGTCAGAAGAACGCACCAGGTCGCTGCGTCAGGAGGTCAACTTCATGGTGGCTCATTCGCTGCACCGCCACTCTGAGAGCCTGGTGAACACGTTGGAGCGCGTCGCTCTTCGCGTGATCCAGGAAATCATGAGCCATCAGTACTCTCCGTCAGGACCAGCTCTCGGGACGTATCGAGGAGAGTTGCCACTCCCAGTCCCGTCCGCCGCTGCCACATGCGTTGGCAGCGCCAGCTGAAGTGCCGGCTACACCGGCATTCGTCGTCTACAAGATCGGTGGTGACCCTAGTGACTACCAGTTCTTGGCTGAGGCGCCCAAGGAGATCCCGCACGGATACGCATGTGCATACGTGCCAGATTGCAGCACCTGGGCACCCTCGAACCAGGTTGCTGTAGCAGGGACTTCTGGGGCAACAGGAGGAACGTCGGAGGCGAGACACGAGAAGCAAGCGTGGCTAGCTAAATACGCCACCCCGACAAAACTCCCGAGCCCAGCTCCTGCGGTTGGCTCGGAACCGGAAAAACAAGCATGGCTGGTTAAGTACGCCACTCCGACGAACCTTCGGGGTTCGGCACCTGCAGCCATCACCGCGGATCAGATTTGTACGATCCTGAAAGATCGGTTCGGCATGATGCCGAAAAGAAAGGCGATCGGCTATACCAAGCCGTACCCCAACGAGTACGAATTGATCCCGCTACCACCCAAATATCGGCTCCCGGACTTCACAAAGTTCGGCGGATCGGATGGTTCCAGCTCCATCGAGCATGTGAGCCGATATTTGGCGCAGCTGGGCATGATCTCGGCATCGGACGAGCTGCGCGTGAGGTACTTCTCACGGTCCCTCACAGGATCGGCTTTCGGTTGGTACACTTCGGCTGCCACCGAACTCGGTCCAGAACTTGGAAGCGAGTCGGAAGAACGGTTCCATGAGCAATATCACTCGGAGGCTTCCGAGGCTGGCATTGCCGATCTAGCACAAGTACGACGAAGCGCGGGGAAACGGTGTCGAGAATACATCCAGCGCTTCGGGACCGTTAGGAACCGATGCTATTCGGTTCACGTGAGCGAAAAGAAGCAGTCGAGTTGGCGGTGGTGGGTCTATCATCATCGATCAAGGACGTGGCCTCCCAAGCGGACTACCCTTCATTAGCACACATGGTGCAGAAACTGTCAGCGTATGAACAGCGTCACCCAGATGTCTACCAAGACAAATTCAAGCGCGTGGTGACCATGGTCGACGCAGGCGAAGATGAAGTCGCTACGGGAGAACAAGAGGTCGCAGTAGCTGAGTGGACTCGAGCGGCAGGCCCAGTAACCTGCAAATGGGTAAAGCCACCAGGGCCTCCAAGAGGATTCGACTTCGACGTGACGAAAACCGAGCAGATTTTCGATCTCTTACTCGCGGAGAAGCATATAAAGATTCCCGAAGGCCACAAAATTCCTACGGTGCAGGAGCTGAACGGAAAGCCATACTGCAAATGGCATAACACGTACTCCCATACCACCAACGACTGCAGGGTGTGGCGTCAGCAGATCCAGATGGCAATAGAAAATGGGCGCCTAATTTTTAACCAATATGCCATGAAGGTCGACACACACCCCTTCCCCGCCGTCAACATGGTGGAGTTCGCCCACCTCGGAGGGTGCCGGCCTGATTTCTCAGCCAACATCAGCATGGTAGAGCTTGGACACCGCTCCGAGAAGGACGGGGATGAGGACAGGCTGCTCTCGAGCAAGGACACGAGAGGGAGCCGCTCCATGCGATCGGCTCCGTCAAGATGGCAAGCGCTACGTCACGGAGGGGGAAGTGAAGAACATAAGATATCAACGACCCCTCTCGATCACCTCCTCAACAAGTATGTGAGTCGGTACGACCAACGCCGGCAACACGGCGACGACGATGAGAGAGACCGTACGGCTAGAGGAGCCGGAAGATATCGTCGGCACGATCACAATGAGGAGGAGCACGAGCGCCGTGCCACGGAAAAGCCAAGGGAGCAAGATGACAACGCCGGAGCATTGGGACTGCCCCTTCTTCGGACTACTCGTTGGGATTCGAGGAATGAGCCGATTGCCAACAATCGGCAGCGCCGGAATGCAACCGGAAGAAGAAGGAGGCAGCCAACGTGTCCGTATTCGAGCGTTTAGGGCCTCTCCCACCACAGGGCAAACGCGCTGAGTCCCCTCGCTGGGCAGATCTCGAGGATTCAGAAGACGAGGGACAAGAAGAGGAAGAAGATAGGTGTCACCGTCCAAGATGGTGCCCTGATGGACTCAGCCATTCTCAGAAGCGCAGGGTTCAACGATTGCGCGGCTTGGAGGAAGCCGAGAGGTTATACTTGCATACGCTAAGGAAGGCACGACCTGATCTGGCTGCAAAAGTTCAGCGAACCCTGGATGAGGAGGGACTGCCGCAACGAAAAGAGTGGCGCCCCAAGCAAAGGAAAGCCGATGATGAAACATCGGCTGGCACAAACATGGTGCTCGTTCGTCCGGCAAGGTGTGGAGCTCCACGACCACGCGACGCACCCGAGGCGGACAACCGCGCAAGCGACACAAACGCC
>NC_061512.1:261878227-261896831 GCF_022539505.1 Lolium rigidum | reverse complement strand
GAATCCCGGTGTTGCGCCGCATCACATTTCGCGACCATCAACCTTCAACGTGCTTCTTGGCTCCTACTGGTTCGATTAAACCTTGGTTTCATACTGAGGGAAACTTGCTTCTATACGCATCATACCTTCCACTTGGGGTTCCCAACGGACGTGTGCATCTACGCGTATCACATTCACACAGAAAAATGTAGGAATGTAAGATGAAAATTAGGTAAACCTTCAAGGAGAAACATGTCACAACTAGATTGATGAAAAACAACCAAAAGCCTTTTAGTGGTAGATCGTGGACTTACAAAGTCCTTGTGGTCTAGGCGATGTGACGGCGTGCATTGAAACACTTTCCTGACAGTCCTGTCCAAGTTACATGTGGCACTCCTGAGTTTTGTCTGCATTTCAAAAAATGCATAAAAATAAAAAGAAGTAAGTTGCTGACAAATACTGTTAAGACATCTCCAAAAAGAAACATTCTAGCGTAGAAGTACGAAAGAGAAGTTATTTTACTTACAGCAATGCAAAGTGGCATGACATATTTTTTCTGATTCACCATTTCAGAAGCAAGAACTCGCAAAGCAATCTCACATGTGGTATTGCTTATCAACCCCTCTGGTTTGACTGAGTTTGCCAAGTCACTCAACAGGATGTAGTAATCTCCGTAATCAATTATCCTCTCTCCATTCAGAGGATGCTTGGTTTTGCCACCATACGAGCAAACCTTGTTGTATAATTCAGCATCAGACTTCGGGACAGTGGGCTTGTTAACAAGATTTCCGTAAGGTGATTGCAACGTAGGCCCAGGTTTGACAATTCTTCTGGGTTGTGGCACTGGTGTGCAGCTACTTGGGTTGTTTGGCGAGTCATGAACCTCGTGTACCACCTTGCCTTTCACAGTTGCTGGTGTTGTGTTGGGCATTTCAATGGATGCAAATATCTTATCAAGTGCGTCTCCGCTCTCTTCGTTGCTGGAAATAGTTATAGGTTCTTCCATTGTAGCATCTGGTTGCTGAACTTGACCTTCAGTTTCAATTTGCTGAGAGCCTGGGTTGTCAAGACCAAGATCAAAAGAAGGGCAGTCATCCCGGAGCTCACGAATCTTCCTTTGCATCTCGGTTTCAGCAACAGGTTCTGCGGCTGTAAAGTCAAGCTCCAACTTTCTGTTCATGCTAGACTCAATCAGTTCAGATGGTGTTACTTCAATTCTTTCATTAGGAGTTGCGCGATGTAAAACATCGTCATCCTTGTTCTGGCTTGCCTTAATTGCTGCAGCCGCAAGTCTTGTTAGCCTCCTTGGACTAGGGGTAGCAGATGTAGCCGCATTTGTTTTCATTGGTGACATTGATCTTGTCACAGGTCTCCTTACCAATGGGCTACCTTGGTTCACTTTTCTTGAGATTTGCTGCTCTGAAACTGGAACTGAGTATGATGTTTTGCTATTATCTTTAACCTCCATTGAAAACGATACTGACTTCTTGTTCTTGCTTGGAATCTGAGCTGAAATGGTGATTCCATCATTAACTTCCACATTATGTGCAGGAGGGGTATCAGTGCTTGATTGGGAACCTGAACCATAGAGCTGCAGGTGTTTCAAAGCATGGAGTTTCCCCGGTGACATCATGTTTGGGGCACAGTCATGACTGACTTCTGCATTGGAAGGAACTTCAAGATTTTGGTCATTAACATCACTGACTTCTTCCAAAAAGGTATCATCGGAAGCAACTTGTTGAGTTTCCTTCTCATCTTCTACATCTTGATCCTTGGAATTAACATCTGGTTGATCCTTCTCATCTTCTACATCTTGATCCTTAGAATTAGCATCTGGTTGATCCTTCTCATCTTCTACATCTTGATCCTTGGAATTAGCATCTGGTTGATCATCTTGTACATCGGTTTTATTTGAAGCTACCACTCCAACCAAGTTTGAAGTAACCTTTAATTTCTTGTTGGTAGCTACCACTCCAACCAAGTAATTATCCGTAGTTTTCCTCTTGGTGGCTTTTGGCAACTTGCAACCAGCATCCACCTTTACTTCATCTGGATTTTTCCCTTTCAACTCCTCGTAATCATCGGTTGCTTCGCTGAACATTAGGTACTTTCCTGCGCTTGCGCTTATTCCTGCTGAATTTTCCTTCTTCTTCATTTTGCTTTACCGAGTAGTTTTGCCCCTTGCTGCTTGGTAGAGATGTGATGAACTCAGCAACACCATCTTCGAAAGAAGTACACATATTTGTCACAGCAGTTCTGTACTGACCCAATGTCTGAAAAATAAGACAAGTGAAAAAAGAGATGTAAGTTCTTCTGTACTGTTACAAAAGTGTGAATCAGATTATTTCTGTATCCACTACATGTAATTACAGAGAAAGTCCTACATCTTAAATGATAAGTACTTCAAATTAATACATCTTACCTTATCATCAACATTCACTAATAGGTGGTGCTTGATGAACATGTCAACCACAGAAGGTTGATAACAGAATATAGATGGCTTGTTCCTGAAACAAGGCTTAAGCTGGTGCAGAAAAAAGAAAAAGAAAAAAGACATTAGCTATGGTAACAGAAGAACAAAAATATAGCCAAGTCAATATATGCGTAAACTATTTTTTGTGTTTTACGAGATAGTCCATTGTACCGGTAAATTGCCAAAAGAACCATCCGCCTTTGTATCAAGATCAACAACAAGCCTGATCATCATGTTTGTCCAGACACATATACGAGGTCCTTCTTCTGGTACATCTAATGCACCAGTTTCCAGTGAGTCTACATACAGAACCTACATAGCAGAAAAATAGACAAGTTAAATGCTATAGTAAAAGAATACTTGCATAATTTATAGATGGATATAACTGCAAAAAGCATGAGTGCATTCCAATAAAAAAGTACATGCTACAAAAAAAATAGTTGTTCAAAAAACCCACCATGAGGTATGGCATGCAAGCTTTGAACCAATTCTTACTTCCTTTTGCATTTGCTGTCTGGATGAGAGTATCAATGATGAAACCAGCCCAGTTCAAACTTGTAATAGCTTTCGTGTTGAGAACTGCAGGATAACACTTTGGACTGACTAGTGTTCCAGTTGTAGGAGCAAACACAGAGGACATCAAATAGATAATGAACTTCCGCAGGTAATCATCGTCTGCTGGATATTCTTTACCTAATTGTGTCTCCAAATAAGTTATAGTTGGTTGCTTGCCATCATGAATACCCAACATCTGGAAAACTAAATTTGTTGCTTCAATGTTTCCCTGATAAGGTACAGGATGACTACCCATTGGTACATCCATGATTCTGACAACTGAATCAAGAGTGATGGGTATTTTCCCCCTTTCACCAAAATCAAGCACACATTCATCTTGATCAAAAGATGCCATTAAGAATCTGCATAGCTATGGAATCAGCTTCGAGCACTTCATGCCTAATACACTGCCAAAATCAGCTCGAGTGATCAAAGACCGTTGATCATTAGTCATCCCCTTGCAAACCCGGACAACTTTCATAGGTGAAGCCCGGTTGAATAAGTTGGCCTGCAGTAACAAAAGAACAATTAAAATCATGTCTCTAATCATATTTACCAAAACACACACAAAAAGGGATACACAAAAAATCAAAAAAAAATTTGTGTGAAATCAATAATACCTTCTCTTTCTTCTCAGCACGCTCCTTCTTGGGTTGCTTCTCGGCACAATCCTTGGGTTTCTTCTCAGCATACTCCTTCTTGGGTTTCTTCTCAGCATACTCCTTCTTGGGTTTCTTCTCAGCATACTCCTTCTTGGGTTTCTTCTCAGCACACCCCTTCTTGGGTTTCTTCTCAGCATCATTATTTACATTTCCATTGGAGGCACACCGTGCAGTGTCACCTTCATCTCCGTCATCTTTTGGTGGTACCACAGTTGCAAGTGGCACCACACCTTCCAGTGGAGGCACACTACGCAATGGTTTCTCATTTAAAACTTCTTCCTCTGTAGGAACTGATTTAAACTGTAGCCTCTCTTTTAACTTCCTGAGTTTTGAATAGCTGTTCTTCTTTTTACTCTTCGGAGTCTTTGACTTCCTCTGCAAAACAAAGAAGAAAACAAAAAGGTATTTAGGGCTCAAACAGAATATTACATTACACATGATGTTACAACTTTTAAATTTCAGATATGATAGTGCGATCATATGACACTCAGAAAAATGTTCTTACCAAAGATGATGTTGGGATCATTTTGAGAAAAAATTCAGATATGACATCAATGATACCCAGAAAAAGTACCTGCGAAAAAAGTATTATACATGAGAAAAAACAGTAACATCGCTTCCAGCACACCCCCCAGGGCTAGACAACAACTGAAGCAGGGAATGCACATGATGTCTGGAGTAAAAATTCATTTAACTGAAATGTAAAAATTCATTCAACTGGAACTATATCTTGGGGTAATCAAGACTGCATACTACAGGTCTGAAAAAAAAAATGCACATGATGTATTTGATGAAGAACATGTAAGTACTAGGAATAAAATTACATATATAGTGAGCAGTGTTACATGTGTAAAAAAAACTGCATATTACAGGTGTAAGTACTGGGAATACTTCATATTACAAACAAAAAATAAAATTACATGTGAAAATGCAGGTCCACATATTACAGATGTAAAATAAAAACTTCTAAGATGCATTTGATAAATAACATGAAATTTCTGGGGTGGAAATAACAGTGGGAAGCACCCATCAGGTCTGCAGATGATATGTAAAAAAACCAAAGGTCTGCATATCACACATGTAACAAAACCTCAGGTCTACAGATGATATGTAAAAAAACAACAGGTCTGCATATCACACATGTAAAAAACTCACAGGTCTGCAGATGATATGTAAAAAAACCACAGGTCTGCATATCACACATGTAAGTCTGCAGATGATATGTAAAAAAACCACAGGCCTGCATATTTCAGATGTAAAAAACCCACAGGTATGTATTTGAGATGTAAAAAAACCACAGAACTGTATATTTGAGATGTAAAAAAACACAGAAACTACAAAAAATAGAACACACTATGTGCAGGATGAGAAAAAGGGAACAAACTATGATCAGAAAAATACATTACATATGATGATTATGGGATATAGTACATGTAACATTAGAGGGAAACTGCATGAAGATTCACATCCTCAAAAACGAGCACAAAAAATGCTATGAGCAGAACACACATCCTCAAATGAGGGATGAACTACCACAATTCTCAGCGCCTGACCCCCAAAAACATATTAAACGACTACTCCCAGGCTACTACAGATAGTCGCAGGTATAGGACGAGCAGAATCGCGCGAAATAGGCACCGAGAACAAACGGCGACCCACCTCCAGTACCCTCCAGTAACGACAACACCACGATTCGCCCGCATGACACCACGATTCGCCGCGCATGACCTTCCCGACGAACTTCAACGACTACTCCACACAGTCGCCGGACTAGGACGAGGCGAATCGCGTGAAATCGGCACGCTACTCACCGACGGCAAAACCAACTCCAGGAACGATAAAACACCATGATTCGACGCGCCTCACCCTACCGACGGTATTCAACGACTACTACACACCGTCGCCGGACTAAGACGAGCCGATTCGAGCGAGATCGACACAGAAATCAACTCCCGCTCACCAAAAACACGGCGACACGCCTCCGGGAAACAACGAACGCCGCCCAGTTCGAGAAGAATACGAACACACACCACAGCGAAGTTCTCGGTAGTACCTCTCGTCGCCGGCGACAGGATTCGGCGAGGCTCTGATCGACGGGCGCGACGAAGGAAACGGAATCGCCGGAGGTATCGCTGCGGACAAGGCGAGTTAAGTGCGCGAGGTGGGGGATTGAGATGAAAACGGTGATAACAGGGCTAGACTAATTAACTCGACGATATCAATGCGGGCCACGTTTTGGACGCTAGTGGAAAAGAGCGCAAGCCGCACGATTTCGATCCGACGTCTCCGAGGAGGGAGCACTCCCGAAGACTACAGAGTGCCCCGGCACGGAACAGAAATTGGGAAAAACTAGTGGGGATTTTTCGAGATTCGTAATAATCCTCTTCACTCCCTTAAAATACGCTATACAATACATTAATTTGAACCGTAATTGACACCAAGGATCAGGGGTCAGGAGAATATGACGTGTACATGAGTATACGATCTTTCTTTCGGAAGCAAATTTGGTGCACATGAGTACCAGTGCTCCAAGTTTTATAAAAATTTAAAAACTATACATCTGCATTTCAAAAAATTATGAGAATTATTGCACTGTATTTTAAGCTTTAAAAAAACAAATTTGTTGCTACGTATATGGGTAGATACTTGTCAGAAATTTCTCTTTTTTGTATAGCTCAAAATACAACATATTTTTCTCTAAAATTCATACCATACTGTTTATATGTGTGTAAGTATTTAATTCCAATTTTTTTGAATCCAAAAAATATGATTTTTAAATATCAAGAGCATTGGTGCTCATATGCTAAAGACACTTTTGGCCCTTTTTGCATCCATCCACACTGAGGATGATCGCTTTACGGTAAACTACAAAGAATTACCACAACTTATGCTAGGATTCAGGGTCAATATGCCACTTGCTATTCTTTTAACCTTCACGGCCCTGTGTGACTTAACCTTAGAAAATAAGTACATGGTATTTTACAAATTTTCAGAAAATAATAGACATGAAAGATGCAATTGGAGTCAGTTACAAATTTGGCTCCACAATCACAAATGGAAGTCTAAGGTATTTCTTTTTACTTGCTAGAGAAATGTTCAGCTCTCCATTTTGATACGAGCTAGGGTGATAGAGTAAACCTGTTGCCTCAAATTTAAAAGAAAATATGAAGAGAAGGTTCACTTTGACAATGTCCATAGTATTTTGCATAGATTTCATCTTGGTTCACATGGATTGTTGGGACTTAACCGATGGTGTTACAGATAACTTTTGAATCTTCTGGAATTCAACAAGATTTTACTTGTATATCCCTGCATAATGAAATGGATCTCAAGAAATGGAGGTGAAAGGCTTCTTTGGCAGGTTTTTTTTGTCTCTACATACTCCCTCCGTTTCATAAAAAGCTTCTCAACGTGTTCTCGATACGGATGTACCTATAGCTAAAATATGTCTATATACCTCCATATATATACAAAATTGCGAAGATTTTTTCGAAACGGAGGGAGTATATTTTTTGTGCATTAGTTCTTATGCAAATGTTCAGAAGTGAAAAAAAAATATAGAGGCATATCCATCTTTAGGAGAAATCTAGTCTCCTTATGAGACATAAATGAACTGGTTACGTCTGAATATATAATTTTACCAGGATGTTCTTAATTTGATTAGTAATTCAATAAATCTCCGTGTCTTAAGACTAGTCATAGTGGGGAGTAACATAGAGTAGTAACATGTACATGTTACTAATATATGTTACTACCTTCATAGTGGTTAGTAACATCAAAATAGTAACATAGATATCTTTATTAATTAACTTGTATACTCATTGTATCTTGAAAAGTGTGATGTTACAGTAACCAGCTATTTTACTCCATCCTCATCTCTCCTCATTAACTCACTGCCACATAAGCAAATTTGCTGAGTTGGACACTTAGTTACTACTGAAGTTACTTGCACTATGAGTAGTCTAATGGGTAGGTGTTGAGTAACAACTTGCCAGCCTGTGAGACGGTTGTCGTTAACAATTATAAGAATATTAGCTATTTGTATTAGGTAAACACATCGTAATCCGATTGGAAACAAATCGTCGGACCAAAGCGATGCCGTCCATCCGATGCCTTTTCTCCTCACTTATTTTCTCCCGCTAACCTCGCTCGTTGCTAAACCTTAACCCAAAATTTCTGGTCAGTTACGATCCGTCAGCCTCGTCTCCCCAAATCGCTCTCCTCCTCGCTTCTACTCTCGGCCGCCACGCGACCCTGTTCTCCCCGCCGCACCTCAATTTTCTCCACCGCGCCGCGCCCTTCCGCCCCGGCCGAGATCTGCACCTCCACATGGATCAACTCCTGCGCTAGCACACGTGAAGTTCCGCCGCGTCCATGGCCGCCGGTGGCCAGAGCACTACGTGTGGGACGCTGCGCGCCGATGAGGCTACACACCAGCCAAAGCAGCGAGCAGGAGGCTGCTTCCACCGATCGTGGTTGCCATCTCAATCCCTTGCACGACTACACATATCAGGAGAAGCTAATTGACACTGACGTAGGTCCTTGTGTGCCCATATTTTCTATGTTTTCCGGATTAAATACCTATCTTCCTTATATATGTATTTGCGGAATCAGTTTTATGCATCCACCTGTTTGCGGCAAACTATTTTTTATGTGCTTCCATGCACCATTTGTTATTTGTGAGAACGATATGCATGCTTCCTTAGGGCATCTACAACGCGGGCGCTAATAGCGGGCGCCAGGCTCTTTTTCCCGGCCGTTTCCTTCGATTCCCGGTCGATCCTGGGATTTTGCTTTGCGTCGCTGCCTTTTCTGTCGTCGACGCTTGCCCCAGAAAGTCTCCGCGCGCTAAATCCGGAGATGTCCGACGCTATCTTCAGCCGTTACCATGCTTTTCAAGCATTCACAGTGATGATGTTGGGTACATAGACAGAAATTTGTAGACCACCTTTGTTGTATCTTGTTTTAAAATAAATCCGCTTCCACATAGTCTTCGTTCTGCTGCATTACCATAATTTACATGCCTATGCAGTATTATATTACTGAATTGGTACTCACATGAAACATCCAAGGGTCATTTGTTTTTTCAAGGGCAAATATAATCCATGCTTCCATTATTTGTAGCGCCTCTATCTGGATCAGGACCTACACTCACATGCGATGCCATCACCAATTTTGCTTTTCATGATGCCATCCCATTGCGTGGAAGCTTCTTTGGAGCCTCGCTGAGTGCCGGCAGCCGGGGCAATTGGTTGGAGGTGGTTGCTTCCCCTGCCATCATGAAGAGCAAGCCGAACATGTGAAGCAAAATAAGATAGTGGCTACGAGCATGAGACTAGCTAGAGCGTATGGCCTAGCTATTGCTTCGCAGGATGGCGAACACATCCATCAAAGGAAGTGGATGGGATCGGCCATGGCTAGCTCCAATGATGTGTTAAACATTGGATACATGTAATTAAATAATGTGAATGCATCCATGATTCGAAGCATTCTAAACTATGTCATCGAATCATGTGTGAATGTTGGATGAAAGTAAAATCATGTATGGATTTAGAAAGAAGCATTTATGATCTGATTGGGAAACATAATCTATTGAAGTACGAAGCATGACCCATGTACTTCTTTGACAACTGGCATATGAGATGGAAGCAAAATTGTGTATGGAAATAGAAGGAAGCATATAAGTTGGTAGTATGAAACTTAGTGTATCGAAGGTCAAAGCATCATATTTTTACTAATGAAGCACTATTTTGAATTCTGAAAGTGAACAAAGAGAAGCACATGTGTAGGTTTTAAGAAGTATAGTGTAGTAAAAGCCGAAGCATATCCCGTGTAGTACACGGATGAACTTTTGTGGCGGTAGGAAGAAAAAGCACATCTGTATACACCAGGAAACTTAGCGTAACAAGATTGAAGCATGGAATTTTTACTAGTGAATCACTTGAAGAGGGCTTGGGTAAGCACATATACATGCATGTACTGGCAAAAGTACCCTAATCATGTCAGATAGACTACTCAAGCACTTAAGTACTAGTGAAACACAAATAACGGAAGCACATATATGGAGGCACTTGGAAATATATGTCACAATGGGCTGTAGTCTGTAGAAAGTAGCATGTCAAAAAAAGTACGAAGCATTTTGTGGTAGCAAGGAGTAGGAAGCACATGCAACAGTTTGGGGAGAAGGCGTAATTCACGGTAGCAGTTGGTGGGATTTGCATGGTAATTAACAGAATGACGTGATTTGTGGGGTTGTTACTGCAGAAACAAATGGCATTAATAGAAGGAAAACACTTGTAATCAGCCGACCGATGGCATCCGCGAAATCGGTTGCTCCATCTCACACACGGTCACGTCTCTTTCACCTGCCCCTCGCATCGCTTTCTTTAACACACGCGTTACTATGCTTGCTTTGACCGTGCACACACGCATGGATGCAGGACTAGCTACTAGCTAGCTTCCCTAGTGGCTTGCCTCATCCTAGCCCCTAGGCCACTCTCCCTTTTCTCCTTGCAATTGGGTTCGACTCACAGCTGATGTACTACATTTTGGCTACACTGTTAGCCGCCAGACCATATAGGTGAATTAATAATATTGTGAATTTGTGACACTTCTCTAGTTACTTATCGTATTTATTTTTCTATTGTGATGCTTAAAGTTGCTAGTAAATTTGATTGTATATACTTCTGTTCAAAAATAAGTGTCACATATTTCTCGCATATATCTAGTGTGTAGATACATAAAATCTAGACAAATAGGCGACACTTGTTTCATAACGGAGGGAGTATTTGTTAATGTTGACACACCGATGACTCTTGGTGTATGCTAAAAAGATGTTGTGACCTGACTGTGACGAGGCTCCAACGACTTGGATTTGTCGCCGGCGATCCTGATCCATTGGTCGGTGCTTCAACACAAGGCTAGATGTTTTCTTAAATTCCAATGTTACTTTTATTCTCTTGATATGTTGTAAAACTCTATACATTTTGTTGTTAACTCATATACCAGATGTCGTATATCTTTAGTGCGGTCTCCTACACATATGTTTTTCTCAAATATTTTGATGATGCTGTGTGCTTTAAATTATAACAAACTCATATGTATTTTGTTGTCATAGCACATAGGAGATGTTGTAAGGTGTTTTGCGCATTTGATACAAGTCCTTTTCTCGGATTTTTTGAGGTCGCATAGTGCTTTAAAATTGTAACAAACTCGTATAATTTTTGTTGTGAAAGCACATGCGACATGTTGCAAACAAAATTTGTGTGTTTAGTACAACTTTATTTTTCTCGGATACTTGATGTTGCATACATGCTTTAAAATTATAAAAAACTAATACAAATTTTGTTGTGAAAGCACATGCGAGATATTGTAAACAAAATTGAGAGTGTAATATAACTTTATTTTTCTCGAATACTTCGATGTTGCATACATGCTCTAAAATTATAACAAACTCATATGAATATTGTAGTGAAAGGACACACAAAATGTTGTAAGGATTTTGGGCGCTTGATACAAGTTTGGTTTCTTAGATTTTTCAATTTTGCACACATACTTTAAAATTGTAACAAAATCGTATAAATATTGCTGTGAAAGAACGTGCGAGATGTTGTAAGTATTTTTAGGAGTTTCATTCAAGTTTGCGTTTTTTCATAGATTTTAGGTTCCTTAAATGCGGGTAAGGCACATATAATTTGTTGTATTCATGCTACAAAATTTTATCAATTTTTTGGTACAATCTCAATTCTTTTGTTTTATTTTTGATTTTAAGGTTTTATTTCCCCGTTAGATATCTTGTATTCTTCCGTAATATGTTAGTGGAATCATAGCAATGATTTGCTTTCGGTGCCGTGAGCTAGATAGCAGGAGCCAGGAGCTAGCACTGTGCAAACCTAGAGCTAGGCTTCACGTACAAGTCTGCATGCAAGCAAAACAGTAGCAGGAGAAAGTCACATCGCTACCCTCCACTGCTCTGCAGAGGCACCCGACGCACCCGACGAAAGCGACGTGTCTGAGTGTTGATTCTCATCCATTGGATGCGCCGAACGAACGGTGGTCGAGCAACCGATCCCTGTGCGCGGATCGGTCGGCCGACGCACAGCGCGCCCCTAGATAGAAACTACCCGGACGGCCGGACCCATCTCTATGCTCCTAGTAAAACCAATCGTGCGGCAGAGGAGAGGTCCGATGAATACCCAGGATCGGATACCGATCCCTAGTGCTTCCCTTTGTATTATACTATTTTTTAAAAAAAAGTGGATAGGTGTTAAAGTCCACTCTTCATTTTCGTTGAAACATGTAGAACACCTACTTTTCAATGTCGTATATCTAACTAAGAGGTAACTCGTACTTACGTAGGGCATGTTTTTGGTCATATTGAAGTTCAATTCATCAACTTTTGTTATCACAATAAAATTGAATTTTGGTGTAGTGGTATGTCAAACTAATTATGTTGTGAGAATCCTCCCTATGTTTGAGCTATTTCTTATTTCATAGTTTAATTGATTTATCACGTTTTTCTTGGACATTCAAAAGAACCATATGGATCTATCTTTGCAAAAAAAAGTATTGTTAGTAAATTGCATTTCATAGTTTAATAGTTTAATTGACGTTACATGGTCTAACAACTGTTTGGCATACCGACGGGGAGCATTGTTAATGTTTGTGCATGTTGAAAGGGCATAATCTGAACAGGTAAAATGCCAAGTTTGCCCATTGAATTGAATATGCAGTTCCAGTTTTGTTTTCATGTTATTTCGTACTACACGTGTTGGGGGATGACCCGAGGTATGCCAAAGGCATGCCAAACCGAATGGTTTGGGCTATCAAGATACCGGTTTAAAGTTTAATCCGGGCTGTGAGCTTAAGCGTTTGGCCAAGGAAATCTATGCCGGTATGCCCAGGAGGGGTATGCCGGAATGAGCTAAGAAGATACCGGATTACCGGTATAGGCTACACTGTAGCACGTCGGCAAGACTGGTCAAAGATCCTCTCAAGAGCTAGAGGACAAGGATGACCTAAGCAAAGTAGCTTTAAACGAAGCCATGACGCCAAAGCAGAAGGTGACGCTGAAAGCATCCGGAGGACGTCGGCCTCCCTGATTAAAGAAGATACCGGCGTCACCAGTGATTAAAATAGCTTTGTAAAGTAGATTGTCTGTTCAAAGATGTCATTAGGGTTTATTAGGGTTTCTTCCCCTGTAAGCCACCCTCTCCCCTATATAAGGAGAGGGGGCATGCTCCTTCGCGGGCACGAGATAGACAGGTACGTTCATAGCTACCTTGTATCCAAAAACCTGAAACCTTGTTTGATCATGATATAGAAAGATCTAGAGCAGAGTTCTTCCTTGTGTATTTCTTCTTCTACATCTGGCTAAGGCCAAGTTCTTGAGAAAAGCATCCGGAAGTTCATCCAATCTAATCAAAAACCCTCCCCCGAATCCTCTAGCGCCCATTCGGCCCCAACTTAAGCCATCCTATGGCATCTGTCTGTTCACCACGACGACAGTTGGCGCCCACCGTGGGGCAAGAAGTGACGCTTGCTGGAGTTCACATTCGGGCAGGCATCCTCAACGTCTCCGGCGAGCGGGTGGTGTCTGCACTTGTGCAGCGCATCTACTCGATGGACTTCATCAGCTTGATACAAGGAAGCCGAGCAATTTGCCGGCTGGGACGCTGTCGAGGGGGCTCCTCGGCAATGCCCTCCGATAGGGGCTTAGGGTTGATGGAATCCTGCAAGCTGACACGAGACATCGGTATACAGACAAGTGGGAGGAGCGATTTACCCAGGTTCGGGGCCCTCGATGAGGTAAAACCCTTACGTCCTGCCTGTCTGTTCTTGATTATGATAAAAACGGTGTTACAATGGGGTGCCGAATAGTTCGGTTGTGATCTCGTCGAGATAGCTAATTGCTAGGGTAACCTAGGTCTAAGCTTCTGCTGGCTAAGATCGCTAACATTGATCGTGTCCTCGATAGCCCCTCTCCTGGCCTTTATATAGGTGGCCAGGTCCCGAGAGGTTTAATCGAGTACGAGTAGGTTTACAATAGATCTATCTCTAATCTTTCCTTCTTCGGCTCTTTCCGTGTCTTGTACTTCAAGTAATCTTTCGCCGCACCGTCCTAGTGGCCCATCTTGTCTTCGAGTACCTTCTTGGGCCTCCACCTGGGCCGTACAGGGTAGAGCAATAGTGGTTACCCGAAGGGTAATGCCCACGTCAGTAGCCCCCAAGTGTCTAGCCGAACATAGTTCGGGTAGAGACTGAAGCATGTCTTCTTCCGAACTACTTTTCCTTGATCGTTCTTGTATTTCTTCTGTCTTCTATCGGGTGCGCGTCAGCGCTCCCGATGGGAGTAGCCCCCGAGTCTAGGTACGGATGCTCGCAATCCGTGCGTAGACTCAAGTTGTACCACTCGAATATCTTCTTCCGCCGAAACTTTTCCTGCAAGCCTCTTATAGTGCATCCGATACATTTTCTTTATGCAAGGGATACCGAATAACGTGCCCAACTTTTGTTGGTTAACTGCCGATGGCAAAACAACGTTACCCTACACAGAATCAAGTCCCCGGGCATGATCCTGGAGTTTGAAAAAGTTACGTCGGGTGCGCATCCAGGCGCTCCCGATGGGAGTAGCCCCGAGTCCGGGTGCGGGCGTATTACGCCCGGGCGCGGACTTGAGTCAATTATTTCCTTCGAGTCCTCATTTTATCGGGTGCGCGACAGCGCTCCCGATGGGAGTAGCCCCCGAGCCTAGGTGCGGGTGCTTGCAATCCGTGCATAGGCTCAAGTTGACCACTCGACCTTTTTGTCTTTTCGTATGCAATCAACGATGCCCATGACGTCACTGATGACACGCTGCTGTTGTGACCTGATTGACAAGACTTGACCCTCCGGGCCTACCCTAGTTCTGCGCAAGCAGTTTTTAGGTTTTGACCAGTGCACGCGCAGCGACCGAGGCGTTTCCTCGATTTTCGCACGACGTGGGAATAATGGGCCGCCGGTTCCATCCTCGTTTTCTAGCGCCACGTGTACAGCTGGATTCGCTCCACCTCCCACGACGCCCACGGAGTTATGGCCACGATCTGATGACAATCTTTGCGGTATAAATATAGGGCTTCCTCATTTTTACTTTTTTACACCTCCTACTGCTCATCTTCCACGCGCGTCCTCTCCTTCTTCCCGCATCATTCTCTCAAGAGCTTCAAGCGCCATGGGTAAAAAGAAGGGTGCTAGTGCTTCGGAGGCAGCCAAGGTTAGCCGCGATTGGAGTGCCTCTGCCATTTCCAACCGCGACATCAACAAGCTGCGGTCCCTCAGATTTATCTCCGCATCTGAGGACGATATCCGTCTTCCAGGTGCGGTTTCTCGCCCAAGGCCCCCGAAGGGCTTTACTGTTATGTTTTCTGCCTTTTTGTTCCGTGGCCTTTCTCTTCTGGCGCACGAGTTCCTTCGCTCTCTTCTTTACTTCTATGGGATCCAGCTCTGGCAGCTGACCCCGAATTCCATCCTCCATCTATCCATTTTTGTCACCGTCTGCGAAGCCTTTCTCGGCATTGACCCTCACTGGGGTCTTTGGAGGAAGATCTTCTACGTGAAGCGCCACAACGACAGCAACGGTCCCCCCGTCGTCGGTGGCGTTGGCTTTGTTGTCAGGAAGGAGGTCGACTACCTCGATTACCCGATGAAGGAGTCTGTCCAGGGCTGGCGCAACAAATGGTTTTATCTACGAGATCCTTCAGTATCTGGGCGGTGCTCAAACCTTCCTCCCTTTGAGGACAAACTGATTGCTAAGCCGAAGAAATCCTGGCAAAACACCCTTTCTCCCGACGAGAAATTGACAGCCGACAGGTTGTTCGATCAAATAGTCGCTCTGAAAAACACGGGAGGCTTGACAATGTGCGGCACTGAGGTTGTCTCAGTGTTCCTGCAGCGTCGAGTGCAACTGTTAATGTCTCGCCCTCATCAACTGTGGCTTTACTCGGGTAAGGACGATGAGTCCAGGGTTATCTCTGCCGATCTTTCGGCTGATGATCTTCGAGACGAAGTCCGCCGCCTGATGTGCCTCAGTAAGAATGACAATATCGTCCTGATATCGGCTCGTCCTCCCTACGATGCCGACCATCTTCCAACCAAGGTAACCCTTTGTTTTATTTTTACTGTCGTCATCCATTTTTCTGTTGTAACTCATTAATCTCTTTTTCTTTGAAAGGCGCTTGCAGCTGCCCGATGCTATCCTCCTACTCCCGAAAGTGGTGTGGTTTTAGAGGATGATGACGAAGATTCCGATGGAACCGAGGACGCCCCTCATGTCCTCGAGGACAGCGATGTCCAAGAGGAAGAGGCCACTGAAGATGACGCCTTCATCAGGAGTAAGCGTCGGAAGCAGGTACACGATGACCTTATCGCTTCGGCTGAATCAAGTCCTCATGGAGGCGATCATGATGCCGATGACGCAGCCGCGCCTCCTCCTGCCAAGAAGAGCTCAACAAGCGTCTTCGCAGGCGAAGATGACCTTGACCTGTGAGTGTTTTCTGCTCCCTCCTCGATTTATTCCTTGTTATCTCGTATGCTAACTGCGTACTGTTTTTAAGTAGCTCTGATGACGACGATGATGAAGTCCCTCTTGCAAAGAGGGCAAAACTGGTTTCCGAGAGAGCCGTATCGGCAAAAGAATCTAATCCTTCTCCTGCAAAATCGACACCTCCTACACGAACGGCCGTAGAGAAGGTTCCAGTGTCGACAGTTATCCCTCCTGGCGACGTTCCTGCTTCATCGGCTGGTCGTGATCACGTAAGTATTGAACTTGCTTCACTTCGCTGGATTCCTTTTTATCGGTTGGATCCTTACGATCTTATCTTGCCGCAGCCGATCTATGCCACAGTCGACGCCGTAGTGGAGTTTGCCGAAGAGTTCACCCGACTAGAGTTGGAGAACTCCCAACTTCGACGGACTGTCAGATCTTCGGCTGATCAGGTGCTAGAAGCCAACAGGCTTGCCACCGATGCCAAGAACGAGAACATCTCGCTGAAGGAGGAGGTAAAGAAGTTGAAGCAGCGGTTAAAGGATGAACAAGACGCCAAGCATGCAGCAGCAGCTTTAATCGACAAAAAGGAAGGCGCCCTTCGCGAATCCATCAAGGAATTATTAGGTAAAACCCGCAGCTTGCTGAAAGGATATTTTGGTTATCGATTACTGATCTGTCTTTTTCTCAGATGCCGCCGATTTAACCGTCACACGTCATCATCAACTTCGAGAGGATTCCATAGCAGATGCCCTGTCACTTGCTGCCGAGTCTAATATCCAAGTACTTGGTCTTTTGAAAAAGGCCAAAGGGGCGTTGTCAAGGTTATACTCGATGATCTTCCCGAAGATGAAGGAGGACAAGACTCTTGACGATATGGCAGCTTCTTTCCTCGTTGATCCTTCCGAGCCTGTGGAGGTATTGAAACGCCGCAGCCGTTTATTTGGGGCGGTTCTCACTTTTCAATTACTCATGGGACATGGGATGGAATCAAATTTGGAGGAGTTGTCCAAAGCGTTGCCTGTCGACAGCGATCATAACTTGATCGATCTTGAACCTTACAAACGATCAGCAGTTACTTGTGCGAACCGACTTCTGAAGTTGGTGGATGAAGCTCAGGCCAAGCCTGCCCCCGAAGCCGCTCCTGGCTCGTCATCAGCGAATCCTTGAACTTTTTATTTGACTTGTTGTAAATAAGACCAGTCGCGACTTCGTTGTAGTTTGATTTTACTTTGGCTCTGTTGCCAACTTAGACATGCTTTGAACATGCTTTTGAATGTATCGCACATGCCCAGCGCTCCCGATGGGAGTTTTTACTTTGATACTTAATCTGAATTAAGGGTTGCACTGCAAATTCCTCCGTCTTCTTCTCGTGCCGGGCTTTTTTCAAATCCTTCGAGTAATGATGAATCAGGCCTCGTTCGCCACTTGCGTGACCAAGTGTCTAGTTTAGACAAAGATATCACTTCTCTTCGTGCAGTGGCGGCCTTGGTGAAGAAAAAGGGGAGACGGCGATAGCTATTGAACAGTATGCTCTTGATGGTCTGCATATTGCTACCGAAAGTTTGGGCTGTAAGTATTAGCCCATGTTTCTGTTTTTCTGCAACAGTTTCAAATATTCTCTTGACTGGTTCTTATTCCTTTTCAGTTGTAGCTTCAGATGCGGCTGAGGAGAACAAAAAGATCCACGAAGAGGTTGAAGCAATGACTGACGTTGCGCATCTGAATCACGGTTTGTGGCTGCATCGTCCGAAGGCTGTCGTCATGGCGAAGTTCAAGTATCGGGTGGGGAAGGCGCATTATTACTTTGATAAGTTCCATGCTCATCTCACGATGGTTTGGAACACCTTGTTTCCCCTAGACCAAGCACCTGAAACCTTATCCGCTTTGTTCACCCGATTCAAGTCCCCTGAAAGGATTCGGCAGTTGGTGCGGAAGGAACTCTTGGCGGGTGCGGAGCTTGCTCTTGCTTCGACATTGGCATGTCACCCGTCTCTAGACTTGGAAGCCATAGCAAATACTGAGAAGAACTTGAGCCAATATTATGATGCCGCCTGAGGTCCTACATACACCATCGTTTCCCGGATGGAGTCGTGTCTTGAAAAGGATGTGAAGGCCCATTGGGGCCGGGAGGCTTGACTATGAATGTAATAGCCTTAGTTCCTGCATAAGATTACTTTGTATAAATTTATTGCGTATGTTGTACGCTATGATAGTTGTTATTTTATTTGTCGAGGGCAGCTGAGTGATCAATTCAACCTGCTCTCTCGACGACTTCGTTGAATTATGCAATGTTATTGCGAAGCCTTTGTATAAGTTTTGTAAGGGCGAGACCCGTCGACTTAGTCGAGGGAATTAGACGCTTGGCATCGTCACTCTGTTATCACCCGAATTTGACCAAGTCGGAGGTGGGCC